>NW_023596297.1:40798686-40829822 GCF_011947565.3 Pollicipes pollicipes | reverse complement strand
CTCTCTCTCTCTCTCTCTCTCTCTTCTCTCTCTCTCTCTCGCTCTCTCTCTCTCTCCTCTCTCTCTCTCTCTCCTTCTCTCTCTCTATCGCTCTCTCTCCTCTCTCTCTCTCTCTCTCTCTCTCTCTCTCTCTCTCTCCTCTTCTCTATCTCTCTCTCTATAGTCTTATATACTATTCTTACGACGTATTTTCTTATATATGGCGCCACGAATGATAATTCGTTAAAGCAATGGTCTGTGCCAGCTTGGGAAAATTTAACACGAACACAATTGAAATGATAAGCGACAATAGCCTTGAGCTGCTAATTGGTGCTGACCAGCCCGCGATTATAATGACTATATATATTTCAGATGCCTTTACCTCAAGTAGCCACAAAGCAAATTCTAAACATAGTGACTCAGCAGTGACTGCTGAGTGAAAGTGACTGCTCCATGGGTGAGTACTGAAAGTGACTGCTCCAGGGGGAAGTACTGAAAGTGACTACTCCAGGGGGGAGTACTGAAGTGACTGCCTCCAGGGGGAGTACTAAAAGTGACTACTCCATGGGTGAGTACTGAACGTGACCTGCTCCATGGGGAGTACTGAAAGTGGCTACTCCGTGGGTGAGTACTGAAAGTGACTGCTCCATGGGTGAGTACTGAAAGTGACTGCTCCAGGGAGGAGTACTGAAAGTGACTACTCCATGGGTGAGTACTGGAAGTGACTGCTCCAGGGGGGAGTACTGAAAGTGACTGCTCCAGGGGTGAGCGCTGAAAGTGGCTACTCCATGGGTGAGTACTGAATATAGTGATTACTCCATGGGTGAGTACTGAAAGTGGCTACTCCGTGGGTGAGTACTGAAATATATATGTATGTATATATATGTATATGACATATGGAATACTGTTTCTTTATGTTAGTATAATGCTATTGCCACTTATCATCTTGATACATATAATAGCCACGCACCGGACGCGTGCGAGGAGTCGCCTTCTTCGCGTCCACGTGCAGATCGTCCGTCTTGCGGCAATTCTTGGCAAAATTGTGGCAATTCTTTGCTCTTAGTTCAAAAGTAATGATACAGTATGCTTTCTCTTCGTAGAGCACTATTCCAACTTCATCGGTACAATTGTATATCCTCAACATTCTAGCCGTCTCCTACAAGAGGTTCGAGGCGCTCTGTGCTTGTTACCCTTACCCTTGTTACCCTTACTGTTTCCGCCCATGAACTCCTGCTGTAATTAATCAAGGCATTCAGTTGATGACAAGAGGGCAGTTCAATGCATCAATCACGAGACAAACTCTCTACTCAAAACCAGTCTGCTGTGTGATGCTCCCACCCGGCTGTGTAGTAGGCTTTCCATACTGTCTGTGCGCGTCGGTCCTTTTTTACATTTACTGATGCTCCGCTGGTGGCCAAGCAACTTAAAGCCACCGGCTATTGGAGCGCGGGCACGACTATCGCTTTTGGTATGTTGCTAGAGGACTTGATCCGGCCAGACCCGATCCTTCCTATCATCTTGGATCCATTTTGATTTTCTGGGAGTAATATATGATATAAAATTGTGCTACACTTTCTGACAAAAATATCGCGCAATCCAAACTATTTTCCCGGATGTTGCACGCCACGTGATCCGGAATTCATTTGATAACTTTTCGGGGACATTCCAAACTACATTCGTAAGGTTCGTCGACAAGTGCAGACAATTCGACTACCAGGGACATCAGGCGGAGCGGCAGCGACAGAGATTATGACACGGTGGATTTGTTACGCAATCATCAAGCTGAACCGACCAGGCCAAACACACCCGACAGCCATGTTTCTGCCGATTACGGTGGACCCGAAGACGGAGGAGGTGGGCTTGCGTGCTCGTCTGAAGGCGCTCAGTCCACGTGTTGCGCGCACCACTCCGACTCACCCTCCAGCGGACGGTTGGTCGGCTTGCATGACCCGGACGCACCGGTTCGAGCAGTTTTAGCACCAGTTTGAGCGGTTCTCTGGCGTCTCGCTGCCTGTTGCCGGGGACAGGCAAGCAGCGCTTCCGAAGCCATCGCGAACCTCGACTGCAGGGCAGTCGCCCCCGATCGGCAACGCAGTGTCGTTCGATGGTCTGGGCACTGGTGCGACAAAACGGGACCAGACAGAGCCAGAGAAAACTGGACGAAACAGGACGAAACAGGACCAGATCAGGCGGGACTGCACGGAGCATGATGCCATCGGCCGGGACCAGGCAAATTTGAAGGTGGCCTTCACCGAGCGCTGCTACCGTAGGTATTCAATACGAGGCCATAATAAAGGTTGTTGACTGTTTCGTGACGTCACCTAGGTGCCGTCAGCTGCGCAGTGGCGCGCAGCTGAGTTTTCCTTCGTTTTCCGCGACGTTTTACGTTGGGCAGAGTTAAGTGGTGAGCGTATGGCAGTCGAAGGCGGCGGACGGTGTCTGCTGTGCGACTGCTGTGCAACACCCACATTGTATGGACCCATTCCAGACACAAAACTATGGCGCTTGATATCGGCGGGGAAGGCCTAAGCTTTTAGCTATTCGGCCAGGGACATAGTTCCCCGAAATTAGTTCGGGGGGGGGGGGGCAGCGAAGGCAAAGGGCCCAACCAACCTGCAAAACGCCCACAAACATATTTCTCCCAGAACTCGAAACACTCTCTTCTCAAAGTTGCGAGGGGAAGCGCCAGCCACCTTCCCCAACTGGAGAAGAAACTACACCTCTGTGTTCGGCACTATGAGTTTAGATTCACTATACCGAGTTATCGACCCTCAGTATACCAGGAGATACAATTAAACGACGTAGTAGAGTAAACGTTGATAATATTGTCGGAATTCTGCCTTCTACGCTATGCTTATGATAAATACTGTTTTATCATGAGCACTAGTGGTGCCCCGTAGACTTCCTGCGAACTTTTGTCCCGTTGGACTTGTCGCATTTGACTTAGCTTTATTCACTTATCCCTGCCGACTTTGTACCTGTCCACCCTGCCAGCATTCTGTCCTTGTACTTTGTTCGACATCTATCCCCGTCGACACTTCGACCTTCGATTTTTTCCAAATCGACTATTATTCCTGTCGACTTTTCGTCGCTTAACTTTTTGCGATTCAAGTTTTATCCCTCTTAACTTTTCTCTCCCCTGTTTCCGATTAGACTGTTATCTCACCTTTATCCCTGTGGAATTCTTGTCGTACAACTCATTTCGTTAGACTTTTTCCGCCTGACTTTTCCCCGACACCGTGTTGAAAGCAGACGATTGCAAGATCCAGATTGACAACAGTCACAGACATTTGGGAAGTTGTTTCCACTGGGTTTTCTCTGACACATAAAAGAATCGACGAAAAATGTAAATAAAGCTCTCAGCACCATCTATCTCAAGCACATCCTAACCTTTGGGATGTTTTGTTTAAATTCACACCACATGCATCCATACTATTTAATGCGCCACATACTATTTTGACTACTGTAACATAGTGTCCAGCTAAAATATCGCTATGCCTGACAAACACGGATCTCAGAAACTTCAAGATAGGGCTGCGAGACTAATGTCAGATAGGGCTGCGTGATTAGTGTCAAGAGCGCATTTCAGGATGTCGACTGACAGACGTCAGATGTGACTTTGGGTAGGACCCGCTCGGCATAAGCCGCATCATACAGCATACACTACACAGCATACGTAGAACTACGTAAGTGGTCTTGGCACGTGCAAGATGACCGTCAAGGTTCAATTATCCACGTAAAGAGATGCCAATGTAGGGGGAATTGCCTTTGCACCAATGTATAATGCAACATTTAACGTTTTGTGTTGTTGCTGTTGTTATTTTTATTGGTAGGACCGAATAAAAATTGCATGCACATGTGTGAAACAAAAAATGCTTTTCCTACAAACTATGTGTTCGTCGCATTAAAAACCTTGTTTATGATGTACAGCTCGAAATCATTGGTCTAAAATTTCACTTCTAACATTATCCCCGTACATGTTTGTTGACACCTTGCGCGAAACCAGCGGGTACTACCGGGCGGTCCGTGGCAAAGCCATACTTCCATTACTTTCTTGGAAAAGTCCGATCATTGATTTGGAACGCCAGTAGAATCACACGTTTTTCATGCCCTGTATTGTCTGTCTGCTGCTTTTTATTTGTCCTCCCTGTTCCACTTTACCAGGTCTTGAGCGCTTCACAAACGGATTTCGACAGTCAATGAACTGCCCCATACCACTGAGAACATAGATGAATACCTCTTTAACAAAGAAGGCTACTGATATTGAACCGCTCGAATCTAGTGAGCTCTATCAAACTCGAATTCTACGGGCATGTTAGCATGCAAACCTGTGTTCGCTTCCAATTGTGATAGTCGATTCACCATTTATTCATGATTCTTGCTGAACAACACCAAGCTGATTCAAATCATAAGTTTGCCTCTTGTGAATCGATTCTTTGTCGATTCGCTTCCCAGTACAATGATTCAGTTCTGATCCAAATAATGATATATCAGTGTTGAATCGATTCAGCATTCATTCGTCTCACATCCAATGTTTGCATACCAATTTTATGAGTTTTACTTGATAAATCCTTCATCCGCAAACAGTTCCCAATCACTTAGGCTAGATGTTAGATGACCGCAGATTGGCAAAACCAAGTCAGTGAAATGATTGTATAAATTTTCAGTTCAACACATCAGCTTGGCAAAACAAATCCCGTGAAATGATTTCATGGATTTGTCATTTCAAGTAAATCATCTGCAGGTTTTAATATCCTAAATTCAGGGCCTGAATCAAGCACAATTGCCTTGGTGTTGAAAGTGATATAATTTCATGTGGATTAAACTATGCACCATGCACTGAGCACTTCTCCAATTTCGTTACAATTATAAAATTTAATACAACTGCGACATGCTTTCTTATTTGCATTTTCGCATTTCAAGAGAAAGAACAAAAGAGCACGGAGGAAAGGACGTCTGTTAACATTCTCAGAAAAGTCAAATAGAACGTGCCATTGGCATTAAGCAGCGCAGGACCTCCAGCTAATCCATCCTATGATGATGCCCTGCGCCTTGGCCTTTGCTCGACGCGGCTACGCAGTACAGTAATGCCAATACTTATTTTGCTGTGGAACTGCAGCCACTCACGTGTTTTGGGAAACAGTCATAAGGTAGCAAGCGGAAGTCGCTATGCATGTGAAGTTGACCTGAAATGTAAACATGTCAGTAGCACATAAGTCAGGCCGCAGATGGGCTAACGTGTGCCGAGGTGAAATAGGCCTTTCATGGTAAGACAGCCTTTGAAAATTAAACCTGAACCTCGCCATCTGCTATGATGGAGCTGCTGTATCTGAGGTCGGCGAAGGTATTTTCAACACAGACCACCGTATGGTGACGGCTCAGTTTTCTGTAAAATGTGGACCGGCCCCCCCACTTTATACGATCTAAGGCTTAGAGTTACAAACAGGCAGACTTCAACGGCCTGCACACTGTTCTCGGGCTTATCCCTTGTTTTTGATTATTATTCTATTTGATTTTTTGATTGGCATATTCTAAATGATTTAAGTTTTGATGATACTATCCACCTGTTCTATGATCTTGTATTCGCCGCCACTGCAGACCTCATGCCTGTTGTTGAGCTCCGAAATTTTTTATCCGTGGTGTTACCGGTCCGTTTGAGACTTGTTGCGTGACAAGGAGATGGTTCACAGACGTAAGAAAGCGCTTGCGACCGCCGAAAATATTGCTAAGCACCGCACTTCTAAAGCCGACTTCAAGACGACAGCTTATACTAAATATCGCGGGCATTTGTTGGGTCTAGTGCGAGACTTTAAGGACAGCCCGAAACGCTATTGGTCCTCTGTTAAGTCTTTGAAGTGATCAACGAACATATCTCCCGTTCTTGAGTGCGATGACAATGTGTACGAGGATTATACAGCTTTACCGTACCAGATGACCACATAGCACGCTCGTTCCGCGATCCCAGTGCACACAAGGCCTGCTGTGCCGACAGGCTCAGTGCCTGGATTATGAGGGAATGTGCCGAGGAGCTAGCTGTTCCGTTAGAAATCATATACAAGCTTTCTCTAAACTCTGGCTTCTTCCTCGCCATGTGGAAGCAAGCGAATGTGATACCCGGTGCTTAAGAAGGGGTTCAAAAAGCTGCCTTGTAATTACAGGCCTGTGTCTTTGCTTCCTATCTGCTCAAAAATATTGGAGAA
This sequence comes from Pollicipes pollicipes, assembly GCF_011947565.3. Taxonomy (NCBI): domain Eukaryota; kingdom Metazoa; phylum Arthropoda; class Thecostraca; order Pollicipedomorpha; family Pollicipedidae; genus Pollicipes; species Pollicipes pollicipes. The sequence goes on along the minus strand of NW_023596297.1, from coordinate 40,823,640 downwards.
AATTGTGAGTAAAAGCCTATTCAAGGTTTGTCTGCCCACCCTTCCCTCATCCCAGCACGTATTCCTTCCAAAGCACTCTGGCATCACAAGCCATTCATGTTTTCTTGAACACTGCTGGTCATGTATCTCAAAAGGTAAACAAACAGATGCCATTTACACCGACTACTCTTCAACATTCGCCATTGTCAATCACCTTCTCCTGCCACACAAGCTTCGCTATTCTTTTTGCACCACTGGCCGAGTGTACAGCTGGCTGGAGTCGTACTTGAGCAATCGTTCACAACGCGTAGTGCTGAACGGCAAGCAGTCTGACTGGATTCCAGTGCGATCTGGTGTCCCGGAAGGCAGCATCCTAGGACAGTTGCTGTTCGCCTGCTTTCTGGCTGATGTTCCTGACCAAATTGAGTGTGAGCGCCTTATGTACGCTGATGGTGTAAAAATTAATCACCGAATCGACAACGTAGCAGATTGTCTTACACTTCAGGCGGTTTGGATCGCCTCTGTCAATGGTCCAAAAACTGGGGACTGAAACTGAACCAAGCTAAGTGCATTACCACCATATTCGCCCTCCGCACGTCACCTGCTCACTACTCATACGTACTAGTCAGTCACCGCTTGGATAGCTGCCATCAGATTCGCGATCTTGGCGTCTTGCTGGACACCAAACCCACCTTTGCCAATCACATAGACTCAACTGTCCCAAAAGCAAACAGGATGCTGGGCCTTCTCATGCGAAGCGTGCAAATGCCATCGTGCCCTCGTCAAGCGCGGTTAAATAATAAAGCTTTGCTTTGTGCCTTCAACGCTCATGTGATATTATTGATAGAGTACGATAGCGTTAGTTGGAGCGCTGCTGCTGCTTCCCATCTTGCCCGGCTCAAAAGACAACACCGCTTTCTCATGTGGTAGAGTTCGAGCAGCCTGTCCCGGTGCCCTCCACTGGATTATGAGCACCTTCTCGCTTTCTTCAAAACAGCATCTATCACGGCACGCTTTGCTCAGTCTGACATCTTATTTCTGTACAACGTATATCATCCCAGGCTTGACTGCGCTCACCTGACATCACTGTTCAGTCTGGCTACACCCGTCCGACGTTCTCGGCATATCGGCCTTTTCCACCAGCCATTTGCAAAGGTCAACACTGTTAAAAATAGATTCGTCGCACGAATACCCGCTGTCTGCAGTCTTTTTTTGCAGCATTTTCCCTCAGCTGACTTTTTCACCCGACAAAATCATTACATTCGGATTTGTTTAGGTTCGCCGGCACACGTGGAACATTCTCTTGATGACTTGATGTGCGACTGGGTGTAGGTTCAACGGCACACGTGGAACATTCTCTTGATGACTTGATTTGCGACTGTGTGTAATGTGTATGTGTGTTTTTTGTTTGTGTGTGCATCGTATATCTATTATCTTTAAAATTCGACTGCTTCCGTAATTGGGCTTTGCCTGTGGAATGCTGATGTCCTAAATGAACAAATAAACCTCCTTTATGAGCAATGCGTTTGCTGCGTTTGATAGAACATGTCCGTCTCCAGCCGCCAAACCCATACAGGAAGCTAATTTGCGTACTGATTTGGGACACAACCTTGAATCAGTTCATTTGGTCTTCACGTTGACTTTGTTCGCTTCAGATCCAAACTTTTAACGAGAGCCAATGATTCGATTCATGATGAACATGCAACCTACAAAGAAAATAATTGGTTCACTTGCGTCCAAAATATGTTGTAATTCATAAATTATGAATCGATTCGTCTTAATTCGAACACAGGTGTAGAATCTTGTCCCTGACTGCGCTGCAGCATTGTCGTAAAGCCATTCCTTCACCATGGTGGAGACGAACACCACTTCAGCTCACTGATGCTGCAGCACAATGTCGCCACAAAACCCTGCGGCACGCTGAGGCAAAGTGACCGGCGCACGGCTGGTGAGCTGGAGTTCAAAATCGGCTTGTCGGAATGTTGCAAAAATACTCCAATATGTAAGCCGTTCCGGAGCTGGCCTGAGACAGCTGTTCGCCTGGGTTGCGTGCCTTTTCAATAAAACGCATTGGCAGTATTAAGGCTGTAACTTGAATAATTCACGGTTTTATCTGCGTCGCCTCAGTTACCCAATCTTTGCGCCATGCCTATCAAGGATCGCACGATTGCACTTGCTTTGGTGTGCTATCTAGATCTGCAGCTGAGTTCGGCCTACAAGCCGTTGTCAGGCCCCGTGCGCCGCTATGCCAGTGTCACACGACGGACGTCATGCTAGCCGCGTGCGTGCCAAGTCTCACTGTCATAAAGGCGACGGCATGCCCCGCCGGCACCACTCACATTCCCCGCATGCAAAAGAGGCATGCGAAGCGTCGTCGGAGGAAGGAGCACGTAAGCTTCGCCGGGGACGGGGCTGGCTACCCGAGTGTGAGTGCGCGGCCGGTGCGCGGTGTCCTTGACTGCATGCCAGTCTAGAGCGAACAAGGTCAAGAGAACTGGACCAAGTCGTGAAGTCTCCGTACGTCATATCACCGTAGCCGACCGTTGTCATGGTTACCACGGCCCACCAGAACGCATCGGGGATCGACTTGAACAAAGACCTTTCCGAACCAGCCTCGGCGAAGTAAACAGCGCTCGAGAACAGAACCACACCTGCAACACAACGACAAGGCCGGTCAGGGGGGTCACCTCATGTCGCCGTAGCCCACCGTCGTCATGGTGACTACCGCCCACCAAAAGGCGTCCGGAATCGAGTCGAAATTCGAGCACGGATTGTTGACCTCGGCGAAATATACGGCGCTCGAGAACAGCACAACTCCTGTCAATACACAGACACATTCACCAGTTAGAAAACAAACGTCTGGGTTTGGCAGATGGGCATGGATAGCCGTGGCTACTCGTGGCACCGGGAGACATTGATACGCCGAACGCACATAAGAGAGCGCCGAAGTTAACTCTTTCGTCGAGCAGCAGCGCTACCAGAATGAATGGGAACCAGAACTAATATGAATGGGAATGTGTGGAATTGTTTGATAACCAGAAGCACAGCCAGAGTCTTTTAAGGGGGGCACGAGGGGTTGACAAATAGCCCCTGATAGTTGCAACCCTTTCCCTAAAAAAAGCCGCCCAATATGGCCAAACTCATTTCGAGAAGGCACGATTTTCTTCGTTGTCATTTAATTTTTACCTTGTGCAGCTGAAAAAGAAGGCAGAAACCTTGGCAAGATGTACTGATTTGTGTTTTGAAGTTAACAAAATATAGTAGCCGAACGCTAAAACAATGCACGGAATAAACCGCCGGCGCTATTAATTTAACAATGATTCAGCTGGCCATTTCCCAGTCGATAGCACTTAGAACTCTGCCAGCAGTTTTCTGCGTTCTACAGTGATATTAAGGACCCCTTGAAAGCATACTTATACAAAAATGGGGTAAAAAGCTTGTATCAACATGACGAACCAATTTTGTCTGAGCACGATCGAGCCTCATTCAGAATCGAGTCCTCAAAACCATTATATAACTCAGTTTTGTACATGCACGTACACAAATCTTTGACACAAAAACCCAGATGCACGGCGTTGCACCCTCCGTAGGCCGCGTGGTACCGGCGGCTCAGTGTCCTAGAATTGCCGATTTTGGGTGTAAAGCAACACCATGTGACGAGGGATTTTCACTCCTTTCCCCATATTTGATCTGAATATTTCATTCACTCCTTTCTGATATTATCCAATCACACGTACCAAACCCAAATATTTCCCTTTAAGAGGTTTTAAGGTGTCATCCAAAATCGAGCTCACTTGAAACCATCAAGCATAGATCAGGCTGCACAGAACCTGGATACCCATGGCTTTATCCTGCCTCACCTACATCTCAATCACGTTTATGTATGCACAGAGCATGGGTACCAGGTACCTTAAAGCCCGAGAACCTGAGTGACTCCAGCCGCTTACATGTAGAAAGCTTGGTTTGTTTACAACATGCATTACAATCTTTAGCTGTGTGCCAAGTGCAAGGTTTTCACGAATCCCTTTTTTTGGGTCACACCACGCAAACACCACAGCAAAGCCAATCCTGATACAAACACCAGCAAAGCCTAGTACAGAATTTTACTCCACGTATTCCCTTAAGCCGAAGAAACTTGACCAGAAAAAAAAAATGTATCAAACTTTAGGTCATTACATATGAAAAAGCCAACCTAGATGGATGTCTTTGTTGCAGCTGAAAAGCAAGCAGCAAAACTGGTTTTGCGACCATCTACAAGTTATGCTTGGAGGAGAGAAATTGTTTTGTGGAGCATTCTCATTATTGCCCTTGAAAGAGGCTAACCATACACCAGCCAAAAATAAGCTTTGTCATGTTTTGTCACAAGTGCTGCTGTTAAAAAATAGGTGGGGTGAGTTGAGTTAATGTTCATCATGTAAACTACGATAAGTTAGGCTAAGTTGGGCAATTGCATGACAAGGTGCAGGATAATTTTTGCCAGAATCGGTGACCCACAAATCCTGCTGTGATACATATAGGTTTGACAGGATGAGATAAGATAAGGCTTCTTTAGGTCAAGCTTAGGCTATTTTTCCGGAAAGAAGCAGTGGTATTTTGCAAGAAACAATGACACGATATTTATATTTCCTGACCCCATCTTAACAGCAGCCAGGGGTATGGCTGTCGTATTTGATTTTGTGGTGTGCCGATGTACAGGAGTCCATGGCCTTCTTGTTTGAATGTTTTACGCTTGTTGAATTTTTGGTATTTGCTTTTGTTGTTGAATGTTTTGCTTTGTTTTATGCCAATAAATACTGTGAGAAGGAAGTGCAAAGTGCAACGCCAAACATTGTTGTTATATCCTATTTGATGCTTACTGCACTATTATGAAATTAATTCTCTTTTGCGGTATTCTGTTCCACTGTAATCACCTAGGATGGTAACAATCATTTTTGTCATGTTCCTGATATTGCATCCATGCCAACTTTAAAATGCAAGCCTTTGTTTTCTGGAGCATCTCTCACTGACTCATAAGTTCCAACAGTTGTAAATTGATTTTTTCACTCCTGTACGGTCTTTTGATCCTGGGATTTCTCACTCCCACCCTAGTTCAAAAGCAATTCCAGCTCACCGCAGCGGCTAGGACCGACGTTCGGAGGAAAATAATAACGTCCCCAAAAAACTAGCCTTGAAAGCTTTAGGACTTGAATTCGTACGTTTAACAGGTAGTGCAGGCGTATTTCACTTCAAATATTTTTAGATCAATAATAGAAACATTCACAACACCGTAAACTGGTGCTGGAGCCTGATGGTGCAACTGGAAAAGTAAAGGAGGGATCTCTTTTGCTCGTGTTGCCTTGACTATAAATCTTTACAATTGATATATCTAAAGTTCCAAAAAAAAACTGCACGTCCCAGCCTCATCTTTGAGCGGTACGAATCTATTTCAAAGATTTGCTGAAATATTGTTTCCGGACGGTCATTCTCGCGCGCCGCATGCCAATTGACATTATTTGAGGCAGCCAAGTCCGTTCGGTTCGACGAAAACTGCAACCAAGGTCATCGATGTCTTGCTCCTAGTATTACGAGCGCTCAACCTCAAAACCTTTTATGTAACTTGTTTCACTAGTCCATTCTGAGAAGGATGGAAACCACTAGGCAAACATGGGCTAGTTCTTTTTTCATTTTGGCCTTATTTCGTTCCACCCTATTGACCACTACAGAGACTCGTGACTTTTTCCTGGCAAGGGGCCGCATGGTTAGAACACTAGGGGGCAGCTTATCGTTCCCGGTCAGGGGTTGAACAGCCGTTCCGCTCCAAGGAAGAGTGCCCATCGTTTTCCGGCCGCCACTCCGTTGACACTGGGCATGCACCATACCTTAGTTCCTTGAAGGCATAAATCATACATTGGTCTGCTCCCTGACGTGGGAGGCCCTATGGAGCGGACAGTTGGCCCTGGATTGACGCGCAAACCTTCATGGACGTATAAAAATCCCGTATCGCTGCAGGATGCTCTTTAATTGTCACAGCATCTAAAGACTACGTTAGCGAACCTCCGGAAAACAGACCCACGGGGCTGAGAGTGGCATGCAGCCGACTGTGGTCTCTGGTTAAAATAGAGGCCCAAATTATTCCAGAAGGCTCCCCATCGGTGCAAGAGGCCCTCTTACTGGGAGTAAGTTTCAATAAGATCCGAGCCTACCGGCCGGGGCGCTTAAGGTGACCTACAGCCGGCACTTCGGGTCCTCAAGTCGTCAAACCCAACCCTTGATCATCGGTTATGTGGGCATCTCCGGCCCTTCTCTGGGCCCCATCCAGCGCTACCCTCAGCCGACCCCGAGCCGTCTGCCAACATGCAGCCGCGCTGGACCCCCTGTTAGGCACTGTCGGTACTGTGAGCGCCCACACTGAGAGGGGTGGAGAGGGGCGCTGCCAGTGACAGGGTGGAGAGGGCGCTGCCAATGAAGGAGTGGAGAGGGGCGCTGACACTGTCAGGGTGGAGAGGGGCGCTGCCAGTGGCAGGGCGGAGAGAGCGCAGCCAGTGACAGGGTAGAGAGGGCGCCGCCAGTGACAAGGCGGAGAAGGCCATGGGCACTCTCAGGGTGGAGAGGGGGCGATGCACATAACAGGGTGGAAAGGGGGCAACGCCAATGACGGGGCAGAGAGGGGCGCTGACACCCTCAGGTTGGAAAGGAGCGACGCCAGTGACATGGTGGAGAGGGGGCGACACCAGTAACAGGGTGGAGAGGAGCGACGCCAGTGACAGGGTGGAGAGGAGCGACGTCAGTGGCAGGGTGGAGAGGAGCGACGCCAGTGACAGGGTGGAGAGGGGGCGACGCCACCGACAGGGTGGAGAGGAGCGACGCCACTGACAGGGTGGAGAGGAGCGACGCCAGTGGCAGGGTGGAGAGGGGGCGACGCCAGTGACAGGGTGGAGAGGGGGGCGACGCCAGTGACAGGGTGGAGAGGAGCGACACCAGTGACAGGGTGGAAAGGAGTGACGCCAGTGGCAGGGTGGAGAGGGGGCGACGCCAGTGACAAGGTGGAGGGGAGCGACGCCAGTGACAGGGCGGAGAGAGCGCGGCCAGTGACAGGGTGGAGAGGGGCGCTGACACTGTCAGGGTGGAGAGGGGCGCTGCCAGTGGCAGGGTGGAGAGAGCGCAGCCAGTGACAGGGTAGAGAGGGCGCCGCCAGTGACAAGGCGGAGAAGGCCATCGGCACTCTCAGGGTGGAGAGGAGCGACGCCAGTGACAGGGTGGAGAGGAGCGACGCCAGTGACAGGGTGGAGAGGAGCGACGCCAGTGACAGGGTGGAGAGGAGCGACGCCAGTGGCAGGGTGGAGAGGGGGCGACGCAAGTGGCAGGGTGGGGAGGAGCGAACGCCAGTGGCAGGGTGCAGGGGGGGGGGGGGGCGACGCCAGTGACGGGGTGGAGAGGAGCGACGCCAGTGGCAGGGTAGCCGTGGAGCCGTGCTAGTGCAGTGACTCTGTATCGGCGCCGCCGGCGCCGCTTACACGGGAATGGCCAGAGACACTGCTGACACCTTCCGGGATCACACCTCAACCGTGCCCACCAGCACACTGCTGACATCTTTCGGGAACACGCCCTAACCGTGCCCAACAGCATACTGCTGATACCTCCCGGGAAGCACACCCCTACCGTGCCCACCAGCACACTGCTGATACCTCCCGGGGAGCACACCCCAACCGTGCCCACCAGCACACAGCTGACACTACTCGGGGGCACATCGCCGACACTACCTTGGGCACACAGCTGACACTACCCGGGGGCACACTGCTGACAGTGCCCCATGGTCACACTGCTGACATTACCACGCGGGCACATAGCTGACACTACCCGGGGGCACACTGCTGACAGTGCCCCATGGTCACACTGCTGACATTACCACGCGGGCACATAGCTGACACTACCCGGGGGCACACTGCTGACAGTGCCCCATGGTCACTGCTGACATTACCACGCGGGCACATAGCTGACACTACCCGGGGGCACACTGCTGACAGTGTCCCACGGTCACACTGCTGACATTACCACGCGGGCACACAGCTGACACTACCCGGAGGCACACTGCTGACAGTGCCCCACGGTCACACCGCTGGCATTACCACGCGGGCACACAGCTGACACTACCCGGGGGCACACTGCTGACAGTGCCCCACGGTCACAACGCTGACATTACCACGCGGGCACATAGCTGACACTACCCGGGGGCACACTGCTGACAGTGCCCCACCGTCACACCGCTGACATTACCACGCGGGCACACAGCTGACACTACCCGGGGGCACACTGCTGACAGTGCCCCACCGTCACACTGCTGACATTATCACGCGGGCACACAGCTGACACTACCCGGGGGCACACTGCTGACAGTGCCCCACCGTCACACTGCTGACAATACCACGCGGGCACACCGTTGATCCTGCGTGGGCGACACACTGCTGTCTGGACGCTGCCAGAAAATGTTGTTTTCTTTCAAACGCTTGACCGCCTTTACCACCAACAAAGCACCAACAAGGCGGCTTGATTCGCATATGAAATGAAGAAATCTGACGCTTAGGTGATGAATGACCAGAGCACTTAAAGCAACCACTGAAGCAAGTGCTAGCAAGCAAAGTACATTCGTATGACGTAAGGGGTATGCATCAACAGAGCAAGGTTCACCGACGCCACTCACCTATAAACAAGAAGAAAATGAGCAGGCCCAACTCTCGCATGGAGGCCTTCAGGGTTCGGCCGAGGATCTGCAGGCCCTTCGAGTGTCTGGAGAGCTTGAATATTCGAAACACGCGCACCAGCCGTATCACTCGGAGTATGGCCAGCGACATGGCCTGGTTGGAGCCCGTCTCGGCTCCTGGCGCCGTGGGTTTGGGCGTGGGCACCGCCTGTTCGTCCTCAGCCACCACCGTGGCCAGCGTCAGAAAGTACGGAATGATGGCGACCACGTCGATGACGTTCATGACGTCACGACAGAAGCTGACCTTGTTCGGACAGGCCGCGAAGCGCACTAGCAGTTCGAACGAGAACCAGACGATGCATATTGTTTCGATAAGAAAGAACGGGTCCGTCATCGCCGGCACCTCGTCTTCTTCCACAATAGTGTAGTTGTCCGCCGCCCGATACACCTTGTAGTGCTTGAACTCGGGCAATGTTTCCAAGCAGAAGATGACGATGGAGAGGAGGATGACTGTAACTGAGATGATGGCCACCACGCGCGCGTTCTGCGAGCTCTCGGGGTACTCGAATAACAGCCACACCTTGCGTTGGTACTTGTTGTTGGGCAGCGGCCGCTCCTCCTCCTTGATAAAGCCCTCATCCTCCCTGAAGGCAAACGCAGGTGGGAGTCGGCATTGCGAATCACAGCGCTCATAACCGTGCTTATTGCATTGCGCATGTAACGCCTATGGTCATACGTGTCGCAATGTCTCCTACCGATTGCAACGGGGAACGGCTAAACAGCGGCCAAGTAGCCAGTCTCAAACCCAGCGAGGGACAGTCCCATACCGATTAGGAGGCCAGGGTTGAGACCAGCGGGGAGATAGCTTAACAATGGTCAGGTAGTCATGCTCAAACTCAGCAGGCACGGCGAAACACGAGGAGGCCATCCATGTACACAATGCTTCAGCAAGTTAATTATCCGGTCTTTGCTGGGTGGTATTGAGCCCTGAGCGGGATAAGATGGTTTTGCGGAAGGATTTAGACCGGGCCTTACTGCCGCGGATGGAATAATTGTTCGCACTATTGTCCTCGTTTGGTGTGTCGTTACACAACGTTTAGGCCAGTACGCTTTCCAGCTGTTGTCAGGTGTTATTCAGCGCTGAGAAGGGCCGGATGATGTTTGGCTTTCAGTCATATACGGATCCCTAACTGAATTATGTCCTTGGAATCCCTGGTATTCGAGGCAAGGTTATCTGCTTGCTACCCAGTGCTCCGTCAATTGAGCTAACCGGAGGGGGTCTAATACAGGAGCTTTAACCCGGGTGAAGATCCTAGGCTGTTTAGGTAGTTTACAAGTTATGACCTCTGACATTTTGAATGGGTCACGCTGCAGGCCGACCCACCTTTAGCGGTCATTAACTTTAAGTCAGGTGACCCGGGTCGGTGCCTGAGTCATATCGGTGAACTCACCGGAATGCAACGGACCTTTTAGCACATTCAGATTCCCCAGGCGTTATTTGTTACCTCGCGATTTCATAACCTTTTCTTGCGTTACCCACCCAGACATTTAGATACTGAAATTTGTGGTATTATCTCAAGCCCCAGTAAGCTGTACTTGACACAAGAAAGAAATACCTTAATTTTGCAAGTTTTCACCGCAAATTGGGACGTGTTGAAGACAATAATGCGATCTTATACAATTACAGACAACACAACCTCTTTCCGAAGTTCATTTCATCCAAGCTTATTCATGTACATTGAATAGTACTCGGAGAGTTGGGAGCCGTATCATCGACCTGCATTGGTACATTTAAGAGCAGTGTCTGCGTAGGTCGGGGGAATTCCTCGAATTCACATGCCTAATTTTTTAGTGTGATATTTTGTTGAATCTTCCTGAGCCCTTGTCGCTCTTGAGAATAAACTCAGCTGTGCAGCACACAAATATAGTCCACCGTCAATGCATTCGTTATTTAACATTGCAACGTTGTTTGTTTATTTGTTTATTTCTTTAGACATAAGAGGTCCACAGGCAAAAGCCCAATTACGGAAGCAGTTACAGCAGTGCCTCCTGATATATCGGAGGTCGTTAACTTAACATAAGAACTTTCAACGCCTAGCCCCCGGCAAGTGTTAGCGTTACATTACGGCACATACATCAAAGGTGGGTTTTTCCCAGGAATGTTCTTCGTCACAGGTGACCATGGGAACGGTACCTTCATTCGCTTCCGAGCTGTTCTTCGTCACAGGTGACCATAGGAACGGTACCTTTGTTCGCGTCCGAGCTGTTCTTCGTCACAGGTGACCATAGGAACGGTACCTTCGTTCGCTTCCGAGCTGTTCCTCGTCACAGGTGACCATAGGAACGGTACCTTCGTTCGCTTCCGAGCTGTCCTTCGTCACAGGTGACCATAGGAACGGTACCTTCGTTCGCGTCCGAGCTGTTCTTCGTCACAGGTGACCATAGGAACGGTACCTTCGTTCGCTTCCGAGCTGTCCTTCGTCACAGGTGACCATAGGAACGGTACCTTCGTTCGCTACCGAGCTGTTCTTCGTCACAGGTGACCATAGGAACGGTACCTTCGTTCGCTTCCGAGCTGTTCTTCGTCACAGGTGATCATAGGAACGGTACCTCCGTTCGCTTCCGAGCTGTTCTTCGTCACAGGTGACCATAGGAACGGTACCTTCGTTCGCGTCCGAGCTGTTCTTCGTCATAGGTGATCATAGGAACGGTACCTCCGTTCGCTACTGAGCTTCGTGTAAGTATCCAGATGCGGTCAGCAGACGGCACCGGACCAGATAATGATGCTTGCGTATACACACTACTTGCCGGCTTAATAGTGTGCGACAAGCTTGTGGGTTCTGTGCAGCGCCTCTCGGCGCGCATCTGTCAGTACTGACCTATTGTTCACGGCTGATCTCATCACCACCGTTGTCCCAGGTCTCGTCGCTGACCTACTGTTCGCAGCTGATCTCATCACCACCGTTACTGTTCGCAGCTGATCTTATCACTACCGTTGTCCCAGGCCTCATTCTATTGACACGAGGATGTACCGCGACAGAGCAGTTTCTGCGCCGATTGGTGCGCGCGTGCTGACAACGCTGGCACCGAAAAGCGTGCCACGTACAAGAAGAGTCGAAAACGGACGGTCTCCTACGGCAAAACCTGACGCAGACGAGGCCATGTTCCAGTTCTTTCCACAGAAAAGTCGTCCATGTTTTGAAGCTTTTGCACGGCCACAAGAAAAGGTGGCTTAACAGCAAACAAGCTGTTCGCCCCGTAGTCCAGTAGTTTGTTCGATAGGGCCGTCACATTAAATAGTATAAAGCAGTTTCACGGAAAGCCAAGGTAAACCTTACAACCGTACTTGATCTCTTATAAGTATATATATATATATATATATATATATATATATATATATATATATATATATAAATATATATATTGTCACAATCACATCAGAAGTGCTCACCGCCCACCACCTAGTTACTCAAGAGTTCTGCAAGAATTTGTCTGTCTGTTTAAGGCCGGAGAGAGTTCGTTAATGGATATGCTTTCCCAAATTTGAAGGCGTCTTCTGTCACTGCACGTCCGTAAAATGTCAGTGCTGTCTGTCAGTTGTTGTCGTGTCAATGTCGTGTCGTGTTCCTGTCGCATGTGGTCCAGAGGTGCCCCGTCACGTAAGTGCATTGTCAGGCGTCGTTAGAGTGTCGTTGTGGTCACACCAATGTAGTGTATGGGACGAAGTTTGCAGCCTTCGATGTTGCATTGGAATTGATACACTACATTGGTGCATTTCAGTTTGTCGGGTTTGTCTGGGCTGTTTCTCATAAGAAAGTTCGATATTTTCTTATTACAATAGTAAATGACAATGTCTATTTTGTGGTCGTTTTTGCCTTTAACATGTTGAGAGATAATTTCCCGTAAACCTTTTTCGTCCTGTTTGTGAGCAGATGTCATCTGATTTTGATAGTATCAAATTCAAATGACATCTGCTCACAAACAGGACGAAAAAGCTTTACGGGAAATTATCTCTCAACATGTTAAAGGCAAAAACGACCACAAAATAGACATTGTCATTTACTATTGTAATAAGAAAATATCGAACTTTCTTATGAGAAACAGCCCAGACAAACCCGACAAACTGAAATGCACCAATGTAGTGTATCAATTCCAATGCAACATCGAAGGCTGCAAACTTCGTCCCATACACTACATTGGTGTGACCACAACGACACTCTAACGACGCCTGACAATGCACTTACGTGACGGGGCACCTCTGGACCACATGCGACAGGAACACGACATGACATTGACACGACAACAACTGACAGACAGCGCTGACATTTTACGGACGTGCAGTGACAGAAGACGCCTTCAAATTTGGGAAAGCATATTCATTAACGAACTCTCTCTGGCCTTAAACAGACAGACAAATTCTTGCAGAACTCTTGAGTAACTAGGTGGTGGGCGGTGAGCACTTCTGATGTGATTGTGACAATAGTGTTCCCATTGTGTCTTTGTGATGTTCCCATTATGAGTGTTTCTTACATGTATGAAGATGAAAATAGCAATCCGTCTTACTTCAATTAGTTATGCTTCATTTATGTTCTCCGTACCAAAAGATGTTTTCCAACAGTAGTGCACAAGTTTTCATCCTTTAAAACTCAAAACTTATTTCTTGTGCAATTTAGTCTTCTCCAAAGATGAGATAAGATCTCGAAACGTTAGAATGGAAGGAGTGATGAATATATGAGTAATTTTGTGCGAACCATCTTTAATCTAAGCGATGACGCAAAGTCAAAGGCCCGGAAACTAGAACGATATATATATATATATATATATATATATATATATGTGCTTGCTAGTTACACGGAGGAAATCGGCGGTGACCGAACTGCCCCTCAATGTTGAGACACAAACATGAATGATTCGCGGCTGATGAGACTGCCAAACACATACTGAAACATACTGAAACATATTTTTGGTCGTCTGGATTTACCCGTCTAGATGATGCCTTTAGCTTCCTGGAGCCAGCACCACATTGACGCAGAGAACTCATTTTATATTGGACTGTACAGCCGTGCGTAAAATGACTTATCGACCCAAGTTAGACTCCACGGCACTCATTTCTGGTGTGAGCCGATTCAGCACGACGTGCGCGATAGTGACGTTGCTTTCTTGCCAACAGACGCAGCAGGAACCAGGGGGCAATTGTGCCAAGTTCTCTATTAAAGAGACGCTCTCATTGTGTGCATTATACTGAAATAGTGACAACAGGTGCAAATCAACAAAATTACACGTCATGTGCGTTTATGCTCGATATGACGATAACTTTTATCTCGGATCACAAACGTTCTTTTAGGGCGAGTATCACACCTTTTTGCACTTTTCACTAAATGTTGCATCAGAAGCGTACGAGGTTATCAGTAATATCAGTTTTCTCGAAACACTTCTGAAAAGCCCAGATTTTCTATTTAGAGTAGCCGACCCTTTGGGAGAAACCTCAGTGGTCCTCTTACCATCACTTTCGAAGTAGCGCATTTCATTTGTTTTGCCTTTTGCAGCGTGTGTGCACTATAATGTTTGCAACCAACTAATGTGTCAAAATGTTTGTGTAATGCTTGCTACGAAGCCTGGAAACACTCCGTGTAAACAAAAAAAAGAGGCGAACATAGAGAAACTATTACCCCGCAATTTCAACGAAACCTTATACTAAGGCTTTGATTTCTACTCTGTGGCGTTTACCGCAGGTATTTTCGAGGCGCACTTTGGCTATGACAATGGGAACATCAGAAAATCCATGTGACGCACAGATTCAAACTTCAACCTACCAAATTTTTGGTAATAGGTTCTTGCCCCTGGGCCAATCACAAACGTTCTTTTCTTTGCACCAGTAGAGGTGCGCACGGCAATTGTCATGACGACGGTGGTCGCGACTGCAGGGAGGAGGCTTAGCGTTGTTACAAAGGCAGCTAGTTAGCACAATTACAATGTAGTTTGGACTCGAAAATAAACCAAATTGTTATCCTTATTATGTCTTGGCGGTGCTGCAGAAACAATAACCAGCGCTTCTTTCAGTTTAAATCATTGCTCCGGCATAACAGGGACAAGTTATTATCAGGATTTTTTGCTAGCGTCATGCATCGCAAAAAACAATAGGTGTTGGCATACAAAGTACAACTTTCGATATGCCAAATGGTCATACGTCGTCATGTAAGACAAGGCAATGGGTCCAAGATATGAAAAAGTCAGAAAATGAAACATTTACACTTGCCAAAAATTTCCGTGCACCATGGTGCATAAAGCGACATGTCGGATCATTTGGCTTCACGCTATCGACCGCCACAAACAGGCATGGATGTGCGTTTTCGAAAATGTCAGAGGCTGTAACACATAGGAAGCTGCTATGGGGCATCCAGAAATTACATAGCTGTGTTTAGGGCCGGAGACTATCCTATGAACCTCTTTTCTACATTTTTATTTGACATAGTGGTGCACACTGTATCATTTTGAGGAGGCTGTTCTGTCTTGCATTGCCCCAGCGGCCAGGCAGCCATGTTTGAACCCAGGAGCACGGCTTAACACCGGCCAGGTAGCCAGGTTTGAACCCAGGAGCGCGGCCTAACACCGGCCAGGTAGCCAGGTTTGAACTCAGGAGCACGGCTTAACACCGGCCAGGTAGCCAGGTTTGAACCCAGGAGCACGGCTTAACACCAGCCAGGTAGCCAGGTTTGAACCCAGGAGCGTGGCCTAACACCGGCCAGGTAGCCAGGTTTGAACCCAGGAGCACGGCTTAACACCGGTCAGGTAGCCGGGCGAGGCAGACGGGTAACAAGGGTTTAACCCGAGGCACCGCAAGCAGTCGCACGCAAGCGCACCGTGCGCAGCTACGAGCTCCGTTGAACAGGAAATGAAGACGACAACCCATACATTCATTCGGATGACCTTCACATGGCATGCAACGCCGAAAAGGTGAGGGAGGCAGATGACATCCATAGACGAGGATGATCTTCTTTTACTCTTGAAAAAATCCGGTGTTCGTTCATGGCAACATGAACTTTTCCCCTGCGCTGACACAGGGAGTGGGGGCGAGGTGGCCTGCATCCACCCGCATACCATTTTAAGAATTGTTCAAAATGATAAGCGTTCTACTCGCAATGCTTTCAGCACCCAATCTCAAGTGGAACGTTCCACATTTGTATGGTGTTTTGAACTGAAATAGCCGTCTTGAAGACCTTTTGCTGCTGTTAACAATCCTGCCCTTTTTAAGACATAAGCTCCTTTAGTTTCTGAGCCACGCGCCCGCGAATAAGGGGAAAGGTATATCGGGGAGAGCATTTCAAAGTCATCTTGGCATTCATGACGTCATAATAACGTCGTTCAAATCTTGCCATTCCATAAGCCGTGTGGCGACCAGCGCCATAGAAAATGATTGTCGAAACGTTTATACTTGGTGTTCGTGAGCGCGATTTCCATACATAACGACCGTCAATTGGCTCTCAACCAATGTTGCGCAAGGTGCAATGACGTAATCAAACTATAACGCATTACGGGGCATGTTTGCTAAACAGAGAGTTGTGCTCTCTAGAGCAGCTTTTCCACTTACAGAGCATACCAATAGCTATAAGTGAGCTTGTTTTATCATATCTGATGATTGCTTCAATGTCTTAGACTGTGAAACATTCTCCTTATAACAAGCTGTTACGTGCTATGCCCCATGGTGGAGCGGGAGGCAAATTCTTGATATTTGTTTTCTTCAAAAACCTTTAATGCTATCGATACGCTTTTTACACAGAAGTGACAAAACGCACCTGTTTTAAAAGTCGACGTGGAAGAGGGCAACATGCGCTTTGTTTTCCTTACAAGAAGAGGGAATCGGTTTTCCAATTTGCAACTCAACAATTTGCAACGGTTTTCTAACTTCCGTTCAAAAGTCTGCAGCTGACAGAAACATGTGGACAAGTTCTGATATAACTGAGTATTCAACATGAGTAACACTCTATACGTGTAACATGAAGTGGTCGAATACCTCATTGAGGGCACAGCCCCTACAACTTCACCAATGTCTTTCCCGCAATATATATTCCAAGCTTTCCCTCACGGAGCCACCCAATGATTATGTACACTGCAAATACTGTTACACGGTGAACACATGCAAAATGTCGAGACATGGACTGAGTGAATACCGAAAGCACATGCATAAGTAGATGTTGTTTGATGAGTTTCGTCCGACAGCACAGCGGTGCTTTCACAATTTGGAGCGCTTTTTAAACTCTCACGATGTCGATTTGCGGGAGAGATGTGGTGTGTCTCCTTTGGATTACGTGCTGAATGACGAGCCCAAATTCAACGGCGAGGCAATATTGCATGATGAAAATACGTGTGAAGCATCGAGTTAAGCTTTCCACGCGCGCCAAATCCGCAAACTAACCTTAATCGTGCTATATTCCCTGTTATTTGAGCATATTTTCTTCCGCACTCTAGCCACCAAGCCTGTCACCGTCACCACCGAACAAGTGACCGCGGCTTACGCGCAGCGTATGGTAGAAGTCAGAAATTCACACCTTTGGAGTAACTTAGTACAGTCTTAACTAGGCCATGCTCCATCAAGCCTAGCTAGCTAGGACAGTCCACGACCTAAATTTAGTGGAAGATGTCACTCGCAATTTTTCCATCCTTATGTACTTACACTTTTGGTTTGTTACCTTCTTTACATATCGTTGCCTCTTGCTTACTTCAAAATAGCACTAAAAGCCACAGATAACCGCCCTAAGTTGCCCTTAATTTTAAGGAAGTGCCAGGGTAACTTTTAATTTAAATTCACAACAAACCAAATTACAAGATTATTGGCTACATTTAATGAAATTTCCACAGCATCAATTTCAATATTCCGACCACGAATGAGAACCATAAACGAAAGCCGTTTTGTGTAAGCCTCCGCGTATGCATGATTATACTGCGGAATATTTCCACGTGGCGTCATTTTTAACATTAATAGAATGACACTCAGACGAAATTTACTTGCCTGAACTTCCCGATTGCATATTCTCCAAGTTCGTAGAACTTGATTTCCTCTGAGAATACGTCCAGTGGCACGTTGACCGGCCTCCGCAGTCTGCCGCCGCTCTGGTAGTAGTAGAGGATGGCGTCGAAACTGCAGCACAAGGTTACGTCTGCCAGCTCATCTCAACACCACTAGCGAACGCGCCGGGACAGCACCACGGCTGGTTAACAGACATGTGCCCAGTTCCTAATATTGGTTCCTGGTTCCCACTGGTTCTTTCGACGAAACAAGACTCTGGATCCTGGTTCTTACTGGTTCTTTCGTCCAAAAAGACGTTGGATCCTGGATCCCACTGGTTCTTTCAACAACACAAGACTCTGGATCCTGGTTCCCACTGAATCTTTCGACAAACAAAACCGTGGATCTTGGTCCTCACTGGATCTTTTGACAACACCAAGACCCTGGATGCTGGTTACCAATGGGTCTCCTACAAAACAAGACCCTGGATCTTGGTTCCCACTGGATCTTTCAATAAAACAAGATACTGGATCCTGGTTCTCACTGGTTCTTTCGACAAAACAAAACCCTGGATCTTGGTTCCCGTTAGTTATTTTGTAGGCACTGGCTTCAGCGCCTGGCTTCCCTTTTCTTGTCAATACCAGCCCCAGGTTCCCATAAGTTCTCTGGCGAACAACAAAAATACCAGCATGCCATGAATACTTAATACCATGTCTCATAGTTCACACAAGTTATTTTACCAACACTAGACGCCCGGGGTCAGATTATGGAGTACTCTGACAGTCTTGGGACCTTGGAAAGATTGGCCTAAAAAGGTCACCCTGCACAACTCAAATACTTTGCTCTAAAAAAGCAGATCAGCACATCACAGGCAAGTCAAATTAACAGCGTGCCCTGACTCTGTAACAATAATATAGCTTTTCCAGAAGCCTGAGCACAAAGCTCAGGCAGATATAGATGCATTATGTGCATGATAAAGCAGTATCAACGTGGACTAACTTTGGTCTACAGGTGGGCTGGGCATGTGCAAAAAAAAATTGCTGAGCTTTGATGGTGACCTGAGATATTTGGATGGTTTTCTGGTATTATGTATGTATGGTCACTTTAAGAAACCAAGCAGCTTGCTTGCTTCTTAGTAACCCATGCTTAAAGTACGTATGGCTGAGCCAGAGCTGACTCACATTATTTAGCTCCTTTGCCTGTTAATGCCAGGCCCTGGTTCCAATCGCCGCAAAACCATCTTCTCTGAACTTTATTTATTGACCATGATCCATGGGTTGCTCCCTCCTCCTGACCATGCATAAAAATTGGCACTCCTGTCATTATGCCACCATCACACAAACTATTTCAATTTCTGCTCTCATTGCAGGCTGCATATAATATAGTCTGCCTGCCTCACAGCCTGCATGTAAATGTAAACAGCGGTAATGCTAATGGTTCCGTAGGACAATTTGACAATTTAATGTTAGCAAAAACGGTAATCAAACGTACCATATTTGCATCCATGCAATGCTGTGCTCACAAGTGCAAATCAAATATGTATATGAATGAGCACTGCAGAATGAACGGCTTCCAGAGCTCTCCTGTTACTGTAGGGTTGATATCACCAGGAAACCGCCAATATTGTCCTCAAATACAACCAAATACCAATCTTTCACTGATCTCATAGGACAGTTGGACCACAATACCATAAATCACCATGCTATTTGAAGGAAAACTCTTGGTGAAGGGAAGATGGGAATGAAACCTGCACCCCGCCCCTCTCATTGCCAACATTCGCCACCCCACCCCACACCTCACTTTTATCGCCTTCCCATGACCTACATCATTGCCTATTATATAGACTTCCAACAACCAAGATTCACGTCAGCAAAAGGTTGAACTGTACATAACTGTTAAAATGCTACGAAAACATGGATAAAATCATTGCATTTCAAGCAGGATACAGTTTTTGAAGATACGTTTGTGAGCAGTGAAAAAGCATTCAATGTACCTCCAACGCCGGATGTCTAACAACGCCCCGGATGTCTCTCAGATTAGCACACTTCTTAGCAAACCCATCGGGGGGGGGGGGATGGAGCCCCGAACTAAATTAAATGTCGGAACACCCCTGATTTGAAGTCTGTGTGACTGGTAACTATTCTCAATCAGGACAAGAACAAAAGTGGCATGCATTGGCATTTTAGAGCCATTATCACTTTCGGTTGTTCCTTTCATGCGGGATGCAGTCAGACTTAAGCATTAAACCCACGATTCTTTTCAAAGGGAAGAAGGCTAATCGCTTGTAAACGCTTCAGTGAGTCAACAGCCTTTTCGGTGACGTCAAAAGGCGGTTGGGATAATCACAGGTCCATTTTTACCTTGATCGGATCATCCCAGCGAGTTTCCCCGAACTGTTAACGCCTCTCGTCTCGATGCTGAATCGCAACACCGCTAACGAAATAAGTAACGTCGAAAATTAGACCCTAGGCAGGCATTCATGACACTACAATGCAGTCACAACTTGCACAATCGCAGTGCATTGAAGTCACCGCCCACCTCATATCGGTCGCATCGCAACGATTGAAACATGCTCTCGCGGCCAGATAAATATCTGTATCTAGATCTCTTTCAGTATTTTATGCTGTCTAGTTCATGACACTGAGGGCCAGCTGTTAAGAATGGCCAATTGGCCGACCGGCCAGCCCATAGCAGATACATTGATTTGTCGCCGACCTGTCACGGAGTCCGCCGACAAACTAAAAATCGCAGGGTGTTTTTGTCGCCGGATTGGAATAAAATGTAGAAAAAATGTCATTGTGCCGCAGAGTACGGTGAAGAGATTTATGGAAATGTTTGCTGGTGTGTGACGAAATGTATTACCATGGAGGCATAACATACACATGGAGACATTATGTTATGTTTTGCATAGTGTACTGTATTTTTCGTCTTGGCTGTCACCAAGATTTGCTGTCCATTAACTTTTTTGGCACCAAGATTTGCCTGAAGAGAGAGAGAGAGAGAGAGAGAGAGAGAGAGAGAGAGAGAGAGAGAGAGAGAGAGAGAGAGAGAGAGAGAGAGAGCGAGAGAGATAGAGAGAGAAGAGAAGAAGATAGAGAGAAGAGAGAGAAGATATTAAATAATATATATATATATATAATATATATATATATATATTCCTATCATAGACTACTACCTGTCGAGCGATCAGTTTATATATATATATCTCTCATATATCTATCTATATAATCTCTATTCTATAATATATATCTATATATATATATATAATTTGTCGCCGACCTTATCCACCAAGCCGGCAGGTCTTACACCCCTCCCCCCACCTGTATTCATGTATCCTACGATGCAAAATATTTTCACATCCTTTTTGCTCGCGTCATGCAGCTTCAACGTCGGCTACAATTCTTGTTTAGTCAGTGCATAGTCAAGATGTAGGCGGGCTGCCAAGATGAGGTCGTACGAGATCAGCATGACACACGGTAAGTCAGTCATGTCATGCATGTCTCCGGATTGCTTATCCCACAGGAATCTAATGCAATCACTTTTAATGTTGCATCGGGTTATCTAAGTGCCCCAAGAGATCAAAATATGCCGTTTGTCACAGCTTACTCTGACCTTTGAAAGGCATTCAATAGCCATGGGCAGGTTAGGGCAATTGATTTTGAGCTTGCTGCATAAATAGCTACCACTCTGCTCATGTCTTGTTGAAATGCAGATTTTATAATTTTCAAAGCGGTAGAAGTTTCAATTTGCCGACAATAAAGGAAAGCAAACTTTTTGGTAACAACTATGCGATGTCCAGCTCACAGATCACCGTTATTTATGCATACGTGAAGCAACAGCAGGATTTCATCAATACCAAGAGCAGCCAAACAATATCCTTGAAAATTGATTGAATAGATACAACAGCTTTACGATATAATAGCAATGATATGGTATATTTTATTCCGCTGGGTTTGTCCATATTTTTGCAAATGCAGGGATAAAACACAAAAAACATACAAACATAGTGCAAGACAGCAGGCAAGACCCTCAGAACTCGCTGCAACTAGCAGCCCAATGCCACCTTACACTTGAATCATGAAAAGACCCAGTGCATTATAACGGCGCTCACTGTCGTCTGAGTTTCAGACCGCCGTCAGGTTCAAACTCACGAGTGAGAGGGTAGAAACTCTGGCCCCGACCGGTGTACTGGGGGAGCGTCACGGCGCAGCACGTCCCGGCTGCCCCCTCCCCCAGCGAGAGGGTAGAAACTCTGGCCCCGACCAGTGTACCGTGGCTGGGGGGAGCGTCACGGCGCAGCACACCCCGGCTGCCCCCCCCCCCCCCTCCCCCAACGAGAGGGTAGAAACTCTGGCCCCGACCAATGTAACGTGGCTGGGGGGAGCGTCACGGCGCAGCACGCCCCGGCTGCCCCTCCCCCCCCTCCCCCAACGAGAGGGTAGATACTCTGGCCCCGGCCAATGTAACGTGGATGGGGGGAGCGTCACGGCGCAGCACGACCCGGCTGGGCCCCCGCGCTCCGGTCCTCACTTCGGCAGGCGAGGCCACCGCCAGGGTCAGCACTAGCAACAGCACCAGGTGACGGCGACTGAGTCATTACCAGCAGCACCAGGTGACGACGACTGAGTCATTACCAGCAGCACCAGGTGACGACGACTGAGTCATTACCAGCAGCACCAGGTGAGACGACTGAGTCATTACCAGCACCCGGGGCTTCGGGGTCCGTGCTAAGTTAGGTCCACGTTATACGTTTATGCGCCTCGTGACATGTACCAGCACCTGGGTCAAAGTCAAAACCGCTTAGCCATAAAATCTAGCAATCCTTGCTACGCAAGCGACCAGCTGCAAGGTTTGGTGGCTTAATCGCTGCGTTGTTTGCCTCACACTCGCCGTGTACCTGATCTGCCCGCGCCTGCCGATGCCCGCAGTACGTCGAGGCAGCGCCGTGTACCTGACCTGCCCGCGCCCGCCGATGCCCGCAGTACGTCGAGGCAGCGCCGTGTACCTGATCTGCCCGCGCCCGCCGATGCCCGCAGTACGTCGAGGCAGCGCCGCGTACCTGACCTGCCCGCGCCCGCCGATGCCCGCAGTACGTCGAGGCAGCGCCGTAGTTCACCGACTCGGATAATTGTATCGTGTGATTTTGACGTAACGATCAGGCGCACTGAACACGCATGCCGAGTTGTAAAAATGATGTTTCTGAGATCAAACACTCGCAAGTATGCGACATAGCGGCGCTGCTTTCCAGCGTCAACGTAATGCGACAAATGGGGCTGTGCGCTGGTCTAAACTATGTCACATCGTTGTTTTGTAAAGCCTTTCAAGGCGCTCTTAAGATGCACTAGTCTGTAATGTGTCGTGTGGATGACGTTGTTTTGGGACTTCCTGAGATTTACATGCGGGTCTACAAATCAACGTCCGGTGGACAGAGCTACAAAACTTTCCTAAAGCAATAAAACAAGGACAAAAAAGAGGTCTGCATCATTACTTTTTCTTTCTTTGGTTATCCCTCCCAAAGGCCATCCAGGTTATCCCAACTCCACGACAGGTCATCCCAACGACAGAAGTCAATCAGATCACCTGAACGCCACAGTCAGCCCCGTCATCCCAAGCACAGGTCAGCATGGTGACCAAACACCACGACAGGTCAACCAGCTAGTCCCGGCAACGAGGCGTCACAGGTCGGCATGATGACCAAACACCCCGACAGGTAAACCAGCTAGTCCCGGCAACGAGGCGTCACAGGTCAGCATGGCGACCAAACGCCCCGACAGGTCAACCAGCTAGTCCCGGCAACGAGGCGTCACAGGTCAGCATGGCGACCAAACGCCCCGACAGGTCAACCAGCTAGTCCCGGCAACGAGACGTCAGCATGGTGACCAAACACCCCGACAGGTCAACCAGCTAGTCCCGGCAACGAGACGTCAGCATGGTGACCAAACACCCCGACAGGTCAACCAGCTAGTCCCGGCAACGAGACGCACGACAGCCAGGTTATCCAAACAACGCGGCGTGGACCGTTCAACCAATTTAAAATGGTAGCGGCCGATACTGTGCGCACGGCTGTTTCGTGTGCTTGCGAGGCGAATAATGGATGAGTCAATATGAAAACCGAAGGTAAAAGCCGGAAACGAATGCAACGAGCTAAGAACCGGTTTGCTTGTATCTTCGTCGCTTGCTTTCAGAACATATTGGCTCACTAATTTGGGATGACGGCGTAACATGGCACTAGTTTAAGCGACGGACCGAGCACCTGCATCGCGCCATCACATCCCAGCTCTGCCTTCCTGCGCGGGGCATAAGAGTAGCGGACGAGCCATCCAAGGAAATCGGTCTCCTGACGGCTGAAATCGATTCCTGCTAGCCGACACAGCGTTGGCAGATGGGCTGGCGCCTCGGCTGGCTGGACTGTCCCACGGCGACCGGCGCCGTCCTACCCAGCGTTCAATTCAAGCCGCCCAAAGCGTCGGCGTCCGAGTCACGCTTCTGTGGGGGCCAGCTGTCCACTTCTGTGCCGGCATGGGGTGACGGCGAGAGGCGTCCGCAAACAAGAGCCTGCTCCTCCGGAAGGGCGGCCGACGCCGCCATCCGAATACAGACGAGACGAACCGACAGAAATCAGCTGACGACGTGCCGGTGGTCTCGCGCCACGGCAGGGGCAGGAGTGGAGATTCGTCCAGGCAGGAGTGGAGACTCGTGAAGGCTGGAGCGAGTGCTCGCCACGGCAGGAGCAGGAGTGGAGATTCGTCCCGGCAGGAGTGGAGACTCGCCACGGCGGGAGTGGAGACTCGTGAAGGCTGGAGTGAGTGCTCGCCACGGCAGGAGCAGGGGTGAAGATTCGTCCCGGCAGGAGTGGAGACTCGTGAAGGCTGGAGCGAGTGCTCGCCACGGCAGGAGCAGGAGTGGAGATTCGTCCCGGCAGGAGCGGAGACTCGCCACGGCAGGAGTGGAGATTCGTCCCGGCAGGAGTGGAGACTCGTGAAGGCTGGAGCGAGTGCTCACCACGACAGGAGTAGGAGTGGAGACTCGCCCCGGCAGGAGTGGAGACTCGCCACGGCAGAAGTGGAGACTCGTGAAGGCTGTAGCGAGTGCTCACCACGACAGGAGCGGAGCGGCCGACAGGTGGAGGCCCGAGGGTGGGAGAAGGTGGGGGGGGGGGGGGGGGGGGGGGGGGGGGGGGGGGGGGGGAGGAGAGTGCCCAGCATTCCCGCCCCGTCCCGCCCCGTCCCTGCCGAGGCAGGCTGTGGCTCAGCTCCCTTGCACATGGGGTCGCAACCCGTTTAGCCGTAGAACA
>NW_023596297.1:40769120-40797686 GCF_011947565.3 Pollicipes pollicipes | reverse complement strand
GGGCAGCCGGGGTGTGCTGCGCCGTGACGCTCCCCCCAGCCACGGTACACGGTCGGGGCCAGAGTTTCTACCCTCTCGCTGGGGGAGGGGGCAGCCGGGACGTGCTGCGCCGTGACGCTCCCCCAATAACCGGTCGGGGCCCGAGTTTCTACCCTCTCACTCGTGAGTTTGAACTTGACGGCGGTCTGAAACTCAGACGACAGTGAGCGCCGTTATAATGCACTGGGTCTTTTCATGATTCAAGTGTAAGGTGGCATTGGGCTGCTAGTTGCAGCGAGTTCTGAGGGTCTTGCCTGCTTTGCACTATGTTTGTATGTTTTCGTGTTGTTTATCCCTGCATTTGCAAAAATATGGACAAACCCAGCGGAATAAAATATACCATATCATTGCTATTATATCGTAAAGCGTTGCATCTATTCAATCAATTTTCAAGGGATTGTTTGGCTGCTCTTGGTATTGATGAAATCCTGCTGTTGCTTCACGTATGCATAAATAACGGTGATCTGTGAGCTGGACATCGTATAGTTGTTACCAAAAGTTTGCTTTCCTTTATTGTCGGCAAATTGAAACTTCTGCGCTTTGAAAATTATAAAATCTGCATTTCAACAAGACATGAGCAGAGTGGTAGCTATTTATGCAGCAAGCTCAAAATCAATTGCCCTAACCTGCCCATGGCTATTGAATGCCTTTCAAAGGTCAGAGAAAGCTGTGACAAAACGACATATTTTGATCTCTTGGGGGCACTTAGATAACCCGATGCAACATTAAAAGTGATTGCATTAGATTCCTGTGGGATAAGCAATCCGGAGACATGCATGACATGACTGACTTACCGTGTGTCATGCTGACCTCGTACGACCTCATCTTGGCAGCCCGCCTACATCTTGGACTAGCATGACTGACTAAACAAGAATGTAGCCGACGTTGAAGCTGCATGACGCGAGCAAAAAGGATGTGAAATTATTTTGCATCGTAGGATACATGAATACAGGTGGGGGGAGGGGGTTTGTAAGACATGCCGGCTTGGTGGATAAGGTCGGCGACAAATGTATCTTTTATATATATATATAATATAATATATTTATTTATCTAATATATATATTTACTATATTATAATATAATTATATATTGTGTATTATATATTATATATCTATATATTATATATATATATATGTTATTATATATATCTATATATATATATATATATTTAATCTCTCCTCTTCTCTCTCTTCTTTCTCCTCTTCTCCTCTTCTTCTCTCTCTTCTTTCTTCTCTCTCTTCTCTCTCTTTCTCTCTCTCTCCTCTTCTCTTTCTTCCTTTCTCTTTTCTCCTCTCTCTCTCCTCTCTCCTCTCCTCTCTCTCCTCCTACCCCCCCCTACTCTCTCCCTCTCTCATCTCCTCCTCTTTTACCCCCCCCCTCCTTCCTCTCTCTCCCCCTCTCTCTCTCTTCTCTCTCTCTCTCTCTCTCTCTCTCCTCCTCTCCTCTTCTCTCTCTTCTCTCTCTACTCTCTCTCTCTCTCTCTCTCTCTCTCTCTCTCTCTCTCTCTCTCTCTCTCTCTCTCTCTCGCTTCAGGCAAATCTTGGTGCCAAAAAAGTTAATGGACAGCAAATCTTGGTGACAGCCAAGACGAAAAATACAGTACACTATGCAAAACATGAACATAATGTCTCCATGTATATGTTATGCCTCCATGGTAATACATTTCGTCACACACCAGCAAACATTGCCATAAATCTCTTTACCGTACTCTGCGGCACAATGACATTTTTTTCTAGATTTTATTCCAATCCGGCGACAAAAAACACCCTGACATTTTTAGTTTGTCGGCGGACTCCGTGACAGGTCGGGCGACAAATCAATGTATCTGCTATGGGCTGGCCGGTCGGGCCAATTGGCCATTCTTAACAGCTGGCCCTCAGTGTCATGAACAGACAGCACAAAATACTGAAGAGATCTAGATACAGATATTTATCTGGCCGCGAGAGGCATGTTTTCAATCGTTGCGATGCGACCGATATGAGGTGGGCAGTGACTTCAATGCACTGCGATTGTGCAAGTAGTGACTGCATTGTAGGTGTCATGAATTGCCTGCCTAGGGTCTAATTTTCGACGTTACTTATTTCGTTAGCGGTGTTGCGATTCAGCATCGAGACGAGAGGCGTTAACAGTTCGGGGAAACTCGCTGGGATGATCCGATCAAGGTAAAAATGGACCTGTGATTATCCCAACCGCCTTTTGACGTCACCGAAAAGGCTGTTGACTCACTGAAGCGTTTACAAGCGATTAGCCTTCTTCCCTTTGAAAAGAATCGTGGGTTAATGCTTAAGTCTGACTGCATCCCGCATGAAGGGAACAACCGAAAGTGATAATGGCTCTAAAATGCCACTGCAGCCACTTTTGTTCTTGTCCCTGATTGAGAATAGTCACCAGTCACACAGACTTCAAATCAGGGTGTTTCCGACATTAATTTAGGTCGGGGCTCCATCCCCCGCACCCCCCCCCCCCCCGATGGGTTTGCTAAGAAGTGTGCTAATCTGAGAGACATCCGGGGCGTTGTTAGACATCCGGCGTTGGAGGTACATTGAATGCCTTTTCACTGCCACAAACGTATCTTCAAAAACTGTATCCTGCTTGAAATGCAATGATTTTATCCATGTTTTCGTAGCATTTTAACAGTTATGTACAGTTCAACCTTTTGCTGACGTGAATCTTGGTTGTTGGAAGTCTATATAATAGGCAATGATGTAGGTCATGGGAAGGCGATAAAAGTGAGGTGTGGGGTGGGGTGGCGAATGTTGGCAATGAGAGGGGCGGGGTGCAGGTTTCATTGCCATCTTCCCTTCACCAAGAGTTTTCCTTCAAATAGCATGGTGATTTATGGTATTGTGGTCCAACTGTCCTATGAGATCAGTGAAAGATTGGTGTTTGGTTGTATTTGAGGACAATATTGGCGGTTTCCTGGTGATATCAACCCTACAGTAACAGGAGAGCTCTGGAAGCCGTTCATTCTGCAGTGCTCATTCATATACATATTTTCTTTGCACTTGTGAGCACAGCATTGCATGGATGCAAATATGGTACATTTGATTACCGTTTTTGCTAACATTAAATTGTCAAGTTGTCCTGGCGGAACCATTAGCATTACCGCTGTTTACATTTGCATGCAGGCTGTGAGGCAGACAGACTATATTATATATATATATATATATATATATATATATATATATATATATATATGCAGCCTGCAATGAGAGCAGAAATTAAAATAGTTTGTGTGATGGTGGCATAATGACAGGAGTGCCAATTTTTATGCATGGTCAGGAGGAGGGAGCAACCCATGGATCATGGTCAATAAATAAAGTTCAGAGAAGATGGTTTTGCGGCGATTGGAACCAGGGCCTGGCATTAACAGGCAAAGGAGCTAAATAATGTGA
Source organism: Pollicipes pollicipes (assembly GCF_011947565.3). Classification (NCBI taxonomy): domain Eukaryota; kingdom Metazoa; phylum Arthropoda; class Thecostraca; order Pollicipedomorpha; family Pollicipedidae; genus Pollicipes; species Pollicipes pollicipes. The sequence continues at coordinate 40,794,252 of NW_023596297.1, read as the reverse complement.
GTCAGCTCTGGCTCAGCCATACGTACTTTAAGCATGGGTTACTAAGAAGCAAGCAAGCTGCTTGGTTTCTTAAAGTGACCATACATACATAATACCAGAAAACCATCCAAATATCTCAGGTCACCATCAAAGCTCAGCAATTTTTTTTTGCACATGCCCAGCCCACCTGTAGACCAAAGTTAGTCCACATTGATACTGCTTTATCATGTACATAATGAATCTATATCTGCCTGAGCTTTGTGCTCAGGCTTCTGGAAAAGCTATATTATTGTTACAGAGTCAGGGCACGCTGTTAATTTGACTTGCCTGTGATGTGCTGATCTGCTTTTTTAGGGCAAAGTATTTGAGTTGTGCGGGGTGACCTTTTTAGGCCAATCTTTCCAAGGTCCCAAGACTGTCAGAGTACTCCATAATCTGACCCCGGGCGTCTAGTGTTGGTAAAATAACTTGTGTGAACTATGAGACATGGTATTAAGTATTCATGGCATGCTGGTATTTTTGTTGTTTGCCAGAGAACTTATGGGAACCTGGGGCTGGTATTGACAAGAAAAGGGAAACCAGGCGCTGAAGCCAGTGCCTACAAAATAACTAACGGGAACCAAGATCCAGGGTTTTGTTTTGTCGAAAGAACCAGTGAGAACCAGGATCCAGTATCTTGTTTTATTGAAAGATCCAGTGGGAACCAAGATCCAGGGTCTTGTTTTGTAGGAGACCCATTGGTAACCAGCATCCAGGGTCTTGGTGTTGTCAAAAGATCCAGTGAGGACCAAGATCCACGGTTTTGTTTGTCGAAAGATCCAGTGGGAACCAGGATCCAGAGTCTTGTGTTGTTGAAAGAACCAGTGGGATCCAGGATCCGACGTCTTTTTGGACGAAAGAACCAGTAAGAACCAGGATCCAGAGTCTTGTTTCGTCGAAAGAACCAGTGGGAACCAGGAACCAATATTAGGAACTGGGCGCATGTCTGTTAACCAGCCGTGCTGCTGTCCCGGCGCGTTCGCTAGTGGTGTTGAAATGAGCTGGCAGACGTAACCTTGTGCTGCAGTTTCGACGCCATCCTCTACTACTACCAGAGCGGCGGCAGACTGCGGAGGCCGGTCAACGTGCCACTGGACGTATTCTCAGAGGAAATCAAGTTCTACGAACTTGGAGAATATGCAATCGGGAAGTTCAGGCAAGTAAATTTCGTCTGAGTGTCATTCTATTAATGTTAAAAATGACGCCACGTGGAAATATTCCGCAGTATAATCATGCATACGCGGAGGCTTACACAAAACGGCTTTCGTTCATGGTTCTCATTCGTGGTCGGAATATTGAAATTGATGCTGTGGAAATTTAATTAAATGTAACCAATAATCTTGTAATTTGGTTTGTTGTGAATTTAAATTAAAAGTTACCCTGGCACTTCCTTAAAATTAAGAGCAACTTAGGGCGGTTATCTGTGGCTTTTAGTGCTATTTTGAAGTAAGCAAGAGGTAACGATATATAAATAAGGTAACAAACCAAAAGTGTAAGTACATAAGGATGGAAAAATTGCGAGTGACATCTTCCACTAAATTTAGGTCGTGGACTGTCCTAGCTAGCTAGGCTTGATGGAGCATGGCCTAGTTAAGACTGTACTAAGTTACTCCAAAGGTGTGAATTTCTGACTTCTACCATACGCTGCGCGTAAGCCGCGGTCACTTGTTCGGTGGTGACGGTGACAGGCTTGGTGGTTAGAGTGCGGAAGAAAATATGCTCAAATAACAGGGAATATAGCACAATTAAGGTTAGTTTGCGGATTTGGCGCGCGTGGAAAGCTTAACTCGATGCTTCACACGTATTTTCATCATGCAATATTGCCTCGCCGTTGAATTTGGGCTCGCCATTCAGCACGTAATCCAAAGGAGACACACCACATCTCTCCCGCAAATCGACATCGTGAGAGTTTAAAAAGCGCTCCAAATTGCGAAAGCACCGCTGTGCTGTCGGACGAAACTCATCAAACAACATCTACTTATGCATGTGCTTTCGGTATTCACTCAGTCCATGTCTCGACATTTTGCATGTGTTCACCGTGTAACAGTATTTGCAGTGTACATAATCATTGGGTGGCTCCGTGAGGGAAAGCTTGGAATATATATTGCGGGAAAGACATTGGTGAAGTTGTAGGGGCTGTGCCCTCAATGAGGTATTCGACCACTTCATGTTACACGTATAGAGTGTTACTCATGTTGAATACTCAGTTATACCAGAACTTGTCCACATGTTTCTGTCAGCTGCAGACTTTTGAACGGAAGTTAGAAAACCGTTGCAAATTGTTGAGTTGCAAATTGGAAAACCGATTCCCTCTTCTTGTAAGGAAAACAAAGCGCATGTTGCCCTCTTCCACGTCGACTTTTAAAACAGGTGCGTTTTGTCACTTCTGTGTAAAAAGCGTATCGATAGCATTAAAGGTTTTTGAAGAAAACAAATATCAAGAATTTGCCTCCCGCTCCACCATGGGGCATAGCACGTAACAGCTTGTTATAAGGAGGATGTTTCACAGTCTAAGACATTGAAGCAATCATCAGATATGATAAAACAAGCTCACTTATAGCTATTGGTATGCTCTGTAAGTGGAAAAGCTGCTCTAGAGAGCACAACTCTCTGTTTAGCAAACATGCCCCGTAATGCGTTATAGTTTGATTACGTCATTGCACCTTGCGCAACATTGGTTGAGAGCCAATTGACGGTCGTTATGTATGGAAATCGCGCTCACGAACACCAAGTATAAACGTTTCGACAATCATTTTCTATGGCGCTGGTCGCCACACGGCTTATGGAATGGCAAGATTTGAACGACGTTATTATGACGTCATGAATGCCAAGATGACTTTGAAATGCTCTCCCCGATATACCTTTCCCCTTATTCGCGGGCGCGTGGCTCAGAAACTAAAGGAGCCTATGTCTTAAAAAGGGCAGGATTGTTAACAGCAGCAAAAGGTCTTCAAGACGGCTATTTCAGTTCAAAACACCATACAAATGTGGAACGTTCCACTTGAGATTGGGTGCTGAAAGCATTGCGAGTAGAACGCTAATCATTTTGAACAATTCTTAAAATGGTATGCGGGTGGATGCAGGCCACCTCGCCCCCACTCCCTGTGTCAGCGCAGGGGAAAAGTTCATGTTGCCATGAACGAACACCGGATTTTTTCAAGAGTAAAAGAAGATCATCCTCGTCTATGGATGTCATCTGCCTCCCTCACCTTTTCGGCGTTGCATGCCATGTGAAGGTCATCCGAATGAATGTATGGGTTGTCGTCTTCATTTCCTGTTCAACGGAGCTCGTAGCTGCGCACGGTGCGCTTGCGTGCGACTGCTTGCGGTGCCTCGGGTTAAACCCTTGTTACCCGTCTGCCTCGCCCGGCTACCTGACCGGTGTTAAGCCGTGCTCCTGGGTTCAAACCTGGCTACCTGGCCAGTGTTAGGCCGCGCTCCTGGGTTCAAACCTGGCTACCTGGCTGGTGTTAAGCCGTGCTCCTGGGTTCAAACCTGGCTACCTGGCCGGTGTTAAGCCGTGCTCCTGGGTTCAAACCTGGCTACCTGGCCGGTGTTAGGCCGCGCTCCTGGGTTCAAACCTGGCTACCTGGCCGGTGTTAAGCCGTGCTCCTGGGTTCAAACATGGCTGCCTGGCCGCTGGGGCAATGCAAGACAGAACAGCCTCCTCAAAATGATACAGTGTGCACCACTATGTCAAATAAAAATGTAGAAAAGAGGTTCATATGATAGTCTCCGGCCCAAAACACAGCTATGTAATTTCTGGATGCCCCATAGCAGCTTCCTATGTGTCACAGCCTCTGACATTTTCGAAAACGCACATCCATGCCTGTTTGTGGCGGTCGATAGCGTGAAGCCAAATGATCCGACATGTCGCTTTATGCACCATGGTGCACGGAAATTTTTGGCAAGTGTAAATGTTTCATTTTCTGACTTTTTCATATCTTGGACCCATTGCCTTGTCTTACATGACGACGTATGACCATTTGGCATATCGAAAGTTGTACTTTGTATGCCAACACCTATTGTTTTTTGCGATGCATGACGCTAGCAAAAAATCCCAATAATAACTTGTCCCTATTATGCCGGAGCAATGATTTAAACTGAAAGAAGCGCTGGTTATTGTTTTTGCAGCACCGCCAAGACATAAAAAGGATAACAATTTGGTTTATTTTCGAGTCCAAACTACATTGTAATTGTGCTAACTAGCTAGCTTTGTAACAACGCTACGCCTCCTCCCTGCAGTCGCGACCACCGTCGTCATGACAATTGCCGTGCGCACCTCTACTGGTGCAAAGAAAAGAACGTTTGTGATTGGCCCAGGGGCAAGAGCCTATTACCAAAAATTTGGTAGGTTGAAGTTTGAATCTGTGCGTCACATGGATTTTCTGATGTTCCCATTGTCATAGCCAAAGTGCGCCTCGAAAATACCTGCGGTAAACGCCACAGAGTAGAAATCAAAGCCTTAGTATAAGGTTTCGTTGAAATTGCGGGGTAATAGCTTCTCTATGTTCGCCTCTTTTTTTTGTTTACACGGAGTGTTTCCAGGCTTCGTAGCAAGCATTACACAAACATTTTGACAGATTAGTTGGTTGCAAACATTATAGTGCACACACGCTGCAAAAGGCAAAGCAAATGAAATGTGCTACTTCGAAAGTGATGGTAAGAGGACTACTGAGGTTTCTCCCAAAGGGTCGGCTACTCTAAATAGAAAATCTGGGCTTTTCAGAAGTGTTTCGAGAAAACTGATATTACTGATAACCTCGTACGCTTCTGATGCAACATTTAGTGAAAAGTGCAAAAAGGTGTGATACTCGCCCTAAAAGAACGTTTGTGATCCGAGATAAAAGTTATCGTCATATCGAGCATAAACGCACATGACGTGTAATTTTGTTGATTTGCACCTGTTGTCACTATTTCAGTATAATGCACACAATGAGAGCGTCTCTTTAATAGAGAACTTGGCACAATTGCCCGCTGGTTCCTGCTGCGTCTGTTGGCAAGAAAGCAACGTCACTATCGCGCACGTCGTGCTGAATCGGCTCACACCAGAAATGAGTGCCGTGGAGTCTAACTTGGGTCGATAAGTCATTTTACGCACGGCTGTACAGTCCAATATAAAATGAGTTCTCTGCGTCAATGTGGTGCTGGCTCCAGGAAGCTAAAGGCATCATCTAGACGGGTAAATCCAGACGACCAAAAATATGTTTCAGTATGTTTCAGTATGTGTTTGGCAGTCTCATCAGCCGCGAATCATTCATGTTTGTGTCTCAACATTGAGGGGCAGTTCGGTCACCGCCGATTTCCTCCGTGTAACTAGCAAGCACACATATATATATATATATATATATATATATATATATATCGTTCTAGTTTCCGGGCCTTTGACTTTGCGTCATCGCTTAGATTAAAGATGGTTCGCACAAAATTACTCATATATTCATCACTCCTTCCATTCTAACGTTTCGAGATCTTATCTCATCTTTGGAGAAGACTAAATTGCACAAGAAATAAGTTTTGAGTTTTAAAGGATGAAAAATTGTGCACTACTGTTGGAAAACATCTTTTGGTACGGAGAACATAAATGAAGCATAACTAATTGAAGTAAGACGGATTGCTATTTTCATCTTCATACATGTAAGAAACACTCATAATGGGAACATCACAAAGACACAATGGGAACACTATTGTCACAATCACATCAGAAGTGCTCCCCGCCCACCACCTAGTTACTCAAGAGTTCTGCAAGAATTTGTCTGTCTGTTTAAGGCCGGAGAGAGTTCGTTAATGAATATGCTTTCCCAAATTTGAAGGCGTCTTCTGTCACTGCACGTCCGTAAAATGTCAGCGCTGTCTGTCAGTTGTTGTCGTGTCAATGTCATGTCGTGTTCCTGTCGCAAGTGGTCCAGAGGTGCCCCGTCACGTAAGTGCATTGTCAGGCGTCGTGAGAGTGTCGTTGTGGTCACACCAATGTAGTGTATGGGACGAAGTTTGCAGCCTTCGATGTTGCATTGGAATTGATACACTATATTGGTGCATTTCAGTTTGTCGGGTTTGTCTGGGCTGTTTCTCATAAGAAAGTTCGATATTTTCTTATTACAATAGTAAATGACAATGTCTATTTTGTGGTCGTTTTTGCCTTTAACATGTTGAGAGATAATTTCCCGTAAAGCTTTTTCGTCCTGTTTGTGAGCAGATGTCATTTGAATTTGATACTATCAAAATCAGATGACATCTGCTCACAAACAGGACGAAAAAGCTTTACGGGAAATTATCTCTCAACATGTTAAAGGCAAAAACGACCACAAAATAGACATTGTCATTTACTATTGTAATAAGAAAATATCGAACTTTCTTATGAGAAACAGCCCAGACAAACCCGACAAACTGAAATGCACCAATGTCGTGTATCAATTCCAATGCAACATCGAAGGCTGCAAACTTCGTCCCATACACTACATTGGTGTGACCACAACGACACTCTCACGACGCCTGACAATGCGCTTACGTGACGGGGCATCTCTAGACCACATGCGACAGGAACACGACACGACTTGACACGACAACAACTGACAGACAGCACTGACATTTTACGGACGTGCAGTGACAGAAGACGCCTTCAAATTTGGGAAAGCATATCCATTAACGAACTCTCTCCGGCCTTAAACAGACAGACAAATTCTTGCAGAACTCTTGAACTACTAGGTTGTGGGCGGTGAGCACTTCTGATGTGATTGTGACAATATATATATATATATATATATATATATATATATATATATATATATATATACTTATAAAAGATCAAGTACGGTTGTATGGTTTACGTGGGCTTTCCGTGAAACTGCTTTATACTATTTAATGTGATGGCCCTATCGAACAGACTACTGAACTACGGGGCGAACAGCTTGTTTGCTGTTAAGCCACCTTTTCTTGTGGCCGTGCAAAAGCTTCAAAACATGGACGACTTTCCTGTGGAAAGAACTGGAACATGGCCTCGTCTGCGTCAGGTTTTGCCGTAGGAGACCGTCCGTTTTCGACTCTTCTTGTACGTGGCACGCTTTTCGGTGCCAGCGTTGTCAGCACGCGCGCACCAATCGGCGCAGAAACTGCTCTGTCGCGGTACATCCTCGTGTCGATAGAATGAGGCCTGGGACAACGGTAGTGATAAGATCAGCTGCGAACAGTAACGGTGGTGATGAGATCAGCTGCGAACAGTAGGTCAGCGACGAGACCTGGGACAACGGTGGTGATGAGATCAGCCGTGAACAATAGGTCAGTACTGACAGATGCGCGCCGAGAGGCGCTGCACAGAACCCACAAGCTTGTCGCACACTATTAAGCCGGCAAGTAGTGTGTATACGCAAGCATCATTATCTGGTCCGGTGCCGTCTGCTGACCGCATCTGGATACTTACACGAAGCTCAGTAGCGAACGGAGGTACCGTTCCTATGATCACCTATGACGAAGAACAGCTCGGACGCGAACGAAGGTACCGTTCCTATGGTCACCTGTGACGAAGAACAGCTCGGAAGCGAACGGAGGTACCGTTCCTATGATCACCTGTGACGAAGAACAGCTCGGAAGCGAACGAAGGTACCGTTCCTATGGTCACCTGTGACGAAGAACAGCTCGGTAGCGAACGAAGGTACCGTTCCTATGGTCACCTGTGACGAAGGACAGCTCGGAAGCGAACGAAGGTACCGTTCCTATGGTCACCTGTGACGAAGAACAGCTCGGACGCGAACGAAGGTACCGTTCCTATGGTCACCTGTGACGAAGGACAGCTCGGAAGCGAACGAAGGTACCGTTCCTATGGTCACCTGTGACGAGGAACAGCTCGGAAGCGAACGAAGGTACCGTTCCTATGGTCACCTGTGACGAAGAACAGCTCGGACGCGAACAAAGGTACCGTTCCTATGGTCACCTGTGACGAAGAACAGCTCGGAAGCGAATGAAGGTACCGTTCCCATGGTCACCTGTGACGAAGAACATTCCTGGGAAAAACCCACCTTTGATGTATGTGCCGTAATGTAACGCTAACACTTGCCGGGGGCTAGGCGTTGAAAGTTCTTATGTTAAGTTAACGACCTCCGATATATCAGGAGGCACTGCTGTAACTGCTTCCGTAATTGGGCTTTTGCCTGTGGACCTCTTATGTCTAAAGAAATAAACAAATAAACAAACAACGTTGCAATGTTAAATAACGAATGCATTGACGGTGGACTATATTTGTGTGCTGCACAGCTGAGTTTATTCTCAAGAGCGACAAGGGCTCAGGAAGATTCAACAAAATATCACACTAAAAAATTAGGCATGTGAATTCGAGGAATTCGCCCGACCTACGCAGACACTGCTCTTAAAGGTACCAATGCAGGTCGATGATACGGCTCCCAACTCTCCGAGTACTATTCAATGTACATGAATAAGCTTGGATGAAATGAACTTCGGAAAGAGGTTGTGTTGTCTGTAATTGTATAAGATCGCATTATTGTCTTCAACACGTCCCAATTTGCGGTGAAAACTTGCAAAATTAAGGTATTTCTTTCTTGTGTCAAGTACAGCTTACTGGGGCTTGAGATAATACCACAAATTTCAGTATCTAAATGTCTGGGTGGGTAACGCAAGAAAAGGTTATGAAATCGCGAGGTAACAAATAACGCCTGGGGAATCTGAATGTGCTAAAAGGTCCGTTGCATTCCGGTGAGTTCACCGATATGACTCAGGTACCGACCCGGGTCACCTGACTTAAAGTTAATGACCGCTAAAGGTGGGTAGGCCTGCAGCGTGACCCATTCAAAATGTCAGAGGTCATAACTTGTAAACTACCTAAACAGCCTAGGATTTTCACCCGGGTTAAAGCTCCTGTATTAGACCCCCTCCGGTTAGCTCAACTGACGGAGCACTGGGTAGCAAGCAGATAACCTTGCCTCGAATACCAGGGATTCCAAGGACATAATTCAGTTAGGGATCCGTATATGACTGAAAGCCAAACATCATCCAGCCCTTCTCAGCGCTGAATAACACCTGACAACAGCTGGAAAGCGTACTGGCCTAAACGTTGTGTAACGACACACCAAACGAGGACAATAGTGCGAACAATTATTCCATCCGCGGCAGTAAGGCCCGGTCTAAATCCTTCCGCAAAACCATCTTATCCCGCTCAGGGCTCAATACCACCCAGCAAAGACCGGATAATTAACTTGCTGAAGCATTGTGTACATGGATGGCCTCCTCGTGTTTCGCCGTGCCTGCTGAGTTTGAGCATGACTACCTGACCATTGTTAAGCTATCTCCCCGCTGGTCTCAACCCTGGCCTCCTAATCGGTATGGGACTGTCCCTCGCTGGGTTTGAGACTGGCTACTTGGCCGCTGTTTAGCCGTTCCCCGTTGCAATCGGTAGGAGACATTGCGACACGTATGACCATAGGCGTTACATGCGCAATGCAATAAGCACGGTTATGAGCGCTGTGATTCGCAATGCCGACTCCCACCTGCGTTTGCCTTCAGGGAGGATGAGGGCTTTATCAAGGAGGAGGAGCGGCCGCTGCCCAACAACAAGTACCAACGCAAGGTGTGGCTGTTATTCGAGTACCCCGAGAGCTCGCAGAACGCGCGCGTGGTGGCCATCATCTCAGTTACAGTCATCCTCCTCTCCATCGTCATCTTCTGCTTGGAAACATTGCCCGAGTTCAAGCACTACAAGGTGTATCGGGCGGCGGACAACTACACTATTGTGGAAGAAGACGAGGTGCCGGCGATGACGGACCCGTTCTTTCTTATCGAAACAATATGCATCGTCTGGTTCTCGTTCGAACTGCTAGTGCGCTTCGCGGCCTGTCCGAACAAGGTCAGCTTCTGTCGTGACGTCATGAACGTCATCGACGTGGTCGCCATCATTCCGTACTTTCTGACGCTGGCCACGGTGGTGGCTGAGGACGAACAGGCGGTGCCCACGCCCAAACCCACGGCGCCAGGAGCCGAGACGGGCTCCAACCAGGCCATGTCGCTGGCCATACTCCGAGTGATACGGCTGGTGCGCGTGTTTCGAATATTCAAGCTCTCCAGACACTCGAAGGGCCTGCAGATCCTCGGCCGAACCCTGAAGGCCTCCATGCGAGAGTTGGGCCTGCTCATTTTCTTCTTGTTTATAGGTGAGTGGCGTCGGTGAACCTTGCTCTGTTGATGCATACCCCTTACGTCATACGAATGTACTTTGCTTGCTAGCACTTGCTTCAGTGGTTGCTTTAAGTGCTCTGGTCATTCATCACCTAAGCGTCAGATTTCTTCATTTCATATGCGAATCAAGCCGCCTTGTTGGTGCTTTGTTGGTGGTAAAGGCGGTCAAGCGTTTGAAAGAAAACAACATTTTCTGGCAGCGTCCAGACAGCAGTGTGTCGCCCACGCAGGATCAACGGTGTGCCCGCGTGGTATTGTCAGCAGTGTGACGGTGGGGCACTGTCAGCAGTGTGCCCCCGGGTAGTGTCAGCTGTGTGCCCGCGTGATAATGTCAGCAGTGTGACGGTGGGGCACTGTCAGCAGTGTGCCCCCGGGTAGTGTCAGCTGTGTGCCCGCGTGGTAATGTCAGCGGTGTGACGGTGGGGCACTGTCAGCAGTGTGCCCCCGGGTAGTGTCAGCTATGTGCCCGCGTGGTAATGTCAGCGTTGTGACCGTGGGGCACTGTCAGCAGTGTGCCCCCGGGTAGTGTCAGCTGTGTGCCCGCGTGGTAATGCCAGCGGTGTGACCGTGGGGCACTGTCAGCAGTGTGCCTCCGGGTAGTGTCAGCTGTGTGCCCGCGTGGTAATGTCAGCAGTGTGACCGTGGGACACTGTCAGCAGTGTGCCCCCGGGTAGTGTCAGCTATGTGCCCGCGTGGTAATGTCAGCAGTGACCATGGGGCACTGTCAGCAGTGTGCCCCCGGGTAGTGTCAGCTATGTGCCCGCGTGGTAATGTCAGCAGTGTGACCATGGGGCACTGTCAGCAGTGTGCCCCCGGGTAGTGTCAGCTGTGTGCCCAAGGTAGTGTCGGCGATGTGCCCCCGAGTAGTGTCAGCTGTGTGCTGGTGGGCACGGTTGGGGTGTGCTCCCCGGGAGGTATCAGCAGTGTGCTGGTGGGCACGGTAGGGGTGTGCTTCCCGGGAGGTATCAGCAGTATGCTGTTGGGCACGGTTAGGGCGTGTTCCCGAAAGATGTCAGCAGTGTGCTGGTGGGCACGGTTGAGGTGTGATCCCGGAAGGTGTCAGCAGTGTCTCTGGCCATTCCCGTGTAAGCGGCGCCGGCGGCGCCGATACAGAGTCACTGCACTAGCACGGCTCCACGGCTACCCTGCCACTGGCGTCGCTCCTCTCCACCCCGTCACTGGCGTCGCCCCCCCCCCCCCTGCACCCTGCCACTGGCGTCGCTCCTCCCCACCCTGCCACTGGCGTCGCCCCCTCTCCGCCCTGCCACTGGCGTCGCTCCTCTCCACCCTGTCACTGGCGTCGCTCCTCTCCACCCTGTCACTGGCGTCGCTCCTCTCCACCCTGTCACTGGCGTCGCTCCTCTCCACCCTGAGAGTGCCGATGGCCTTCTCCGCCTTGTCACTGGCGGCGCCCTCTCTACCCTGTCACTGGCTGCGCTCTCTCCACCCTGCCACTGGCAGCGCCCCTCTCCACCCTGACAGTGTCAGCGCCCCTCTCCACCCTGTCACTGGCCGCGCTCTCTCCGCCCTGTCACTGGCGTCGCTCCCCTCCACCTTGTCACTGGCGTCGCCCCCTCTCCACCCTGCCACTGGCGTCACTCCTCTCCACCCTGTCACTGGTGTCGCTCCTCTCCACCCTGTCACTGGCGTCGCCCCCTCTCCACCCTGTCACTGGCGTCGCCCCCTCTCCACCCTGCCACTGGCGTCGCTCCTCTCCACCCTGTCAGTGGCGTCGCTCCTCTCCACCCTGTCGGTGGCGTCGCCCCCTCTCCACCCTGTCACTGGCGTCGCTCCTCTCCACCCTGCCACTGACGTCGCTCCTCTCCACCCTGTCACTGGCGTCGCTCCTCTCCACCCTGTTACTGGTGTCGCCCCCTCTCCACCATGTCACTGGCGTCGCTCCTTTCCAACCTGAGAGTGTCAGCGCCCCTCTCTGCCCCGTCATTGGCGTTGCCCCCTTTCCACCCTGTCATGTGCATCGCCCCCTCTCCACCCTGAGAGTGCCCATGGCCTTCTCCGCCTTGTCACTGGCGGCGCCCTCTCTACCCTGTCACTGGCTGCGCTCTCTCCGCCCTGCCACTGGCAGCGCCCCTCTCCACCCTGACAGTGTCAGCGCCCCTCTCCACTCCTTCATTGGCAGCGCCCTCTCCACCCTGTCACTGGCAGCGCCCCTCTCCACCCCTCTCAGTGTGGGCGCTCACAGTACCGACAGTGCCTAACAGGGGGTCCAGCGCGGCTGCATGTTGGCAGACGGCTCGGGGTCGGCTGAGGGTAGCGCTGGATGGGGCCCAGAGAAGGGCCGGAGATGCCCACATAACCGATGATCAAGGGTTGGGTTTGACGACTTGAGGACCCGAAGTGCCGGCTGTAGGTCACCTTAAGCGCCCCGGCCGGTAGGCTCGGATCTTATTGAAACTTACTCCCAGTAAGAGGGCCTCTTGCACCGATGGGGAGCCTTCTGGAATAATTTGGGCCTCTATTTTAACCAGAGACCACAGTCGGCTGCATGCCACTCTCGGCCCCGTGGGTCTGTTTTCCGGAGGTTCGCTAACGTAGTCTTTAGATGCTGTGACGATTAAAGAGCATCCTGCAGCGATACGGGATTTTTATACGTCCATGAAGGTTTGCGCGTCAGTCCAGGGCCAACTGTCCGCTCCATAGGGCCTCCCACGTCAGGGAGCAGACCAATGTATGATTTATGCCTTCAAGGAACTAAGGTATGGTGCATGCCCAGTGTCAACGGAGTGGCGGCCGGAAAACGATGGGCACTCTTCCTTGGAGCGGAACGGCTGTTCAACCCCTGACCGGGAACGATAAGCTGCCCCCTAGTGTTCTAACCATGCGGCCCCTTGCCAGGAAAAAGTCACGAGTCTCTGTAGTGGTCAATAGGGTGGAACGAAATAAGGCCAAAATGAAAAAAAGAACTAGCCCATGTTTGCCTAGTGGTTTCCATCCTTCTCAGAATGGACTAGTGAAACAAGTTACATAAAAGGTTTTGAGGTTGAGCGCTCGTAATACTAGGAGCAAGACATCGATGACCTTGGTTGCAGTTTTCGTCGAACCGAACGGACTTGGCTGCCTCAAATAATGTCAATTGGCATGCGGCGCGCGAGAATGACCGTCCGGAAACAATATTTCAGCAAATCTTTGAAATAGATTCGTACCGCTCAAAGATGAGGCTGGGACGTGCAGTTTTTCTTTGGAACTTTAGATATATCAATTGTAAAGATTTATAGTCAAGGCAACACGAGCAAAAGAGATCCCTCCTTTACTTTTCCAGTTGCACCATCAGGCTCCAGCACCAGTTTACGGTGTTGTGAATGTTTCTATTATTGATCTAAAAATATTTGAAGTGAAATACGCCTGCACTACCTGTTAAACGTACGAATTCAAGTCCTAAAGCTTTCAAGGCTAGTTTTTTGGGGACGTTATTATTTTCCTCCGAACGTCGGTCCTAGCCGCTGCGGTGAGCTGGAATTGCTTTTGAACTAGGGTGGGAGTGAGAAATCCCAGGATCAAAAGACCGTACAGGAGTGAAAAAATCAATTTACAACTGTTGGAACTTATGAGTCAGTGAGAGATGCTCCAGAAAACAAAGGCTTGCATTTTAAAGTTGGCATGGATGCAATATCAGGAACATGACAAAAATGATTGTTACCATCCTAGGTGATTACAGTGGAACAGAATACCGCAAAAGAGTATTAATTTCATAATAGTGCAGTAAGCATCAAATAGGATATAACAACAATGTTTGGCGTTGCACTTTGCACTTCCTTCTCACAGTATTTATTGGCATAAAACAAAGCAAAACATTCAACAACAAAAGCAAATACCAAAAATTCAACAAGCGTAAAACATTCAAACAAGAAGGCCATGGACTCCTGTACATCGGCACACCACAAAATCAAATACGACAGCCATACCCCTGGCTGCTGTTAAGATGGGGTCAGGAAATATAAATATCGTGTCATTGTTTCTTGCAAAATACCACTGCTTCTTTCCGGAAAAATAGCCTAAGCTTAACCTAAAGAAGCCTTATCTTATCTCATCCTGTCAAACCTATATGTATCACAGCAGGATTTGTGGGTCACCGATTCTGGCAAAAATTATCCTGCACCTTGTCATGCAATTGCCCAACTTAGCCTAACTTATCGTAGTTTACATGATGAACATTAACTCAACTCACCCCACCTATTTTTTAACAGCAGCACTTGTGACAAAACATGACAAAGCTTATTTTTGGCTGGTGTATGGTTAGCCTCTTTCAAGGGCAATAATGAGAATGCTCCACAAAACAATTTCTCTCCTCCAAGCATAACTTGTAGATGGTCGCAAAACCAGTTTTGCTGCTTGCTTTTCAGCTGCAACAAAGACATCCATCTAGGTTGGCTTTTTCATATGTAATGACCTAAAGTTTGATACATTGGCTTCATATTTTTAATGGGATTGCCTGTTTGCTAAGTACCAATACCTGCCTGATGTTGTAATTACTGTGGAGCTTAGAGTATTTCTGTGCTGAAAAATATAGTGCATATCTACAATACAGTCATTTGCCAGTCAGCAAACTATGGCAACTATGGACAGCATCTTGTTGAACCGGGCATGAGGGATCACTTCCACGAATTTGTCGCAAATAGTCAAGTCATAGAACAAACAAGTTTGATTACATGTCTTGTAGCATCAATATTTATATTATGAACAAAACTCCAAAGATTTAAACGGAAAATGAGTAAATGTCGTTCCAAATTATGGGATGAAAGGAGGTAAGGCTAGCAATTAGCTGCTCCTCAGGAGAAACTTACTGGCTTTTTAAGAGTAGGCTTCTTTCTGCTCCCCCACATGAAAAGTCAATACCTTTCGCATGGTTTGCTGACAACAGGGTCATCTAACCCACCCACCGATGAAAGATATCAACCATGCCCACCAACGAACAAGATTAAAATGCATTTCTCCAGCAAACACTTCTATATTAGCTGCGCCAGGTCCGGACCAAAGTTATGTACAGCAGGATAATGTAGCGCGGTGAGGTAGTGAAGCTAGAGTGGCATAGATTTATCATAATTGAGCCCTGCTACGAACCAAAAAACGGCTAACTGGGGGTTTAGCAGGGCAAAACTGGTGGTAAAATAAGTTTCGTGTTCCAAACTGTCTCCATTCCCTACGAATTGTTCTCTCTTGGGTGCATATCAAACATGTTTTGGTGGCTGGCGAATTAATCCAATTTATGTATAAAATTTATGCGAGTTTGCGGTTGGAAAATTAAGCAGACATTGGCAAAAATTTTAAGCCATCGATGGTGTGTTTTAAAATTATTTGAGAGGAAGGAATAATGAAGTTGTATCACACTCGCTTGAGACCAAGAAAACAAATGTAATTAGATAGACATAGAGACTTAGAGTTAGTTGGTCAAAGTTTGTAACGAACTAACTTGACTAAAATCTGTGAAAATGAGCGCTTGAGTTGTGATATTCAGCATTTAGAGTTCATTTAAGAGGCATTTCTTAAATATTCACTCCTAGATTTCGGGAGCGGTGCAATTGAGTGGTCAAGTTTCTTCGGCTTAAGGGAATACGTGGAGTAAAATTCTGTACTAGGCTTTGCTGGTGTTTGTATCAGGATTGGCTTTGCTGTGGTGTTTGCGTGGTGTGACCCAAAAAAAGGGATTCGTGAAAACCTTGCACTTGGCACACAGCTAAAGATTGTAATGCATGTTGTAAACAAACCAAGCTTTCTACATGTAAGCGGCTGGAGTCACTCAGGTTCTCGGGCTTTAAGGTACCTGGTACCCATGCTCTGTGCATACATAAACGTGATTGAGATGTAGGTGAGGCAGGATAAAGCCATGGGTATCCAGGTTCTGTGCAGCCTGATCTATGCTTGATGGTTTCAAGTGAGCTCGATTTTGGATGACACCTTAAAACCTCTTAAAGGGAAATATTTGGGTTTGGTACGTGTGATTGGATAATATCAGAAAGGAGTGAATGAAATATTCAGATCAAATATGGGGAAAGGAGTGAAAATCCCTCGTCACATGGTGTTGCTTTACACCCAAAATCGGCAATTCTAGGACACTGAGCCGCCGGTACCACGCGGCCTACGGAGGGTGCAACGCCGTGCATCTGGGTTTTTGCGTCAAAGATTTGTGTACGTGCATGTACAAAACTGAGTTATATAATGGTTTTGAGGACTCGATTCTGAATGAGGCTCGATCGTGCTCAGACAAAATTGGTTCGTCATGTTGATACAAGCTTTTTACCCCATTTTTGTATAAGTATGCTTTCAAGGGGTCCTTAATATCACTGTAGAACGCAGAAAACTGCTGGCAGAGTTCTAAGTGCTATCGACTGGGAAATGGCCAGCTGAATCATTGTTAAATTAATAGCGCCGGCGGTTTATTCCGTGCATTGTTTTAGCGTTCGGCTACTATATTTTGTTAACTTCAAAACACAAATCAGTACATCTTGCCAAGGTTTCTGCCTTCTTTTTCAGCTGCACAAGGTAAAAATTAAATGACAACGAAGAAAATCGTGCCTTCTCGAAATGAGTTTGGCCATATTGGGCGGCTTTTTTAGGGAAAGGGTTGCAACTATCAGGGGCTGTTTGTCAACCCCTCGTGCCCCCCTTAAAAGACTCTGGCTGTGCTTCTGGTTATCAAACAATTCCACACATTCCCATTCATATTAGTTCTGGTTCCCATTCATTCTGGTAGCGCTGCTGCTCGACGAAAGAGTTAACTTCGGCGCTCTCTTATGTGCGTTCGGCGTATCAATGTCTCCCGGTGCCACGAGTAGCCACGGCTATCCATGCCCATCTGCCAAACCCAGACGTTTGTTTTCTAACTGGTGAATGTGTCTGTGTATTGACAGGAGTTGTGCTGTTCTCGAGCGCCGTATATTTCGCCGAGGTCAACAATCCGTGCTCGAATTTCGACTCGATTCCGGACGCCTTTTGGTGGGCGGTAGTCACCATGACGACGGTGGGCTACGGCGACATGAGGTGACCCCCCTGACCGGCCTTGTCGTTGTGTTGCAGGTGTGGTTCTGTTCTCGAGCGCTGTTTACTTCGCCGAGGCTGGTTCGGAAAGGTCTTTGTTCAAGTCGATCCCCGATGCGTTCTGGTGGGCCGTGGTAACCATGACAACGGTCGGCTACGGTGATATGACGTACGGAGACTTCACGACTTGGTCCAGTTCTCTTGACCTTGTTCGCTCTAGACTGGCATGCAGTCAAGGACACCGCGCACCGGCCGCGCACTCACACTCGGGTAGCCAGCCCCGTCCCCGGCGAAGCTTACGTGCTCCTTCCTCCGACGACGCTTCGCATGCCTCTTTTGCATGCGGGGAATGTGAGTGGTGCCGGCGGGGCATGCCGTCGCCTTTATGACAGTGAGACTTGGCACGCACGCGGCTAGCATGACGTCCGTCGTGTGACACTGGCATAGCGGCGCACGGGGCCTGACAACGGCTTGTAGGCCGAACTCAGCTGCAGATCTAGATAGCACACCAAAGCAAGTGCAATCGTGCGATCCTTGATAGGCATGGCGCAAAGATTGGGTAACTGAGGCGACGCAGATAAAACCGTGAATTATTCAAGTTACAGCCTTAATACTGCCAATGCGTTTTATTGAAAAGGCACGCAACCCAGGCGAACAGCTGTCTCAGGCCAGCTCCGGAACGGCTTACATATTGGAGTATTTTTGCAACATTCCGACAAGCCGATTTTGAACTCCAGCTCACCAGCCGTGCGCCGGTCACTTTGCCTCAGCGTGCCGCAGGGTTTTGTGGCGACATTGTGCTGCAGCATCAGTGAGCTGAAGTGGTGTTCGTCTCCACCATGGTGAAGGAATGGCTTTACGACAATGCTGCAGCGCAGTCAGGGACAAGATTCTACACCTGTGTTCGAATTAAGACGAATCGATTCATAATTTATGAATTACAACATATTTTGGACGCAAGTGAACCAATTATTTTCTTTGTAGGTTGCATGTTCATCATGAATCGAATCATTGGCTCTCGTTAAAAGTTTGGATCTGAAGCGAACAAAGTCAACGTGAAGACCAAATGAACTGATTCAAGGTTGTGTCCCAAATCAGTACGCAAATTAGCTTCCTGTATGGGTTTGGCGGCTGGAGACGGACATGTTCTATCAAACGCAGCAAACGCATTGCTCATAAATGAGGTTTATTTGTTCATTTAGGACATCAGCATTCCACAGGCAAAGCCCAATTACGGAAGCAGTCGAATTTTAAAGATAATAGATATAAGATGCACACACAAACAAAAAACACACATACACATTACACACAGTCGCAAATCAAGTCATCAAGAGAATGTTCCACGTGTGCCGTTGAACCTACACCCAGTCGCACATCAAGTCATCAAGAGAATGTTCCACGTGTGCCGGCGAACCTAAACAAATCCGAATGTAATGATTTTGTCGGGTGAAAAAGTCAGCTGAGGGAAAATGCTGCAAAAAAAGACTGCAGACAGCGGGTATTCGTGCGACGAATCTATTTTTAACAGTGTTGACCTTTGCAAATGGCTGGTGGAAAAGGCCGATATGCCGAGAACGTCGGACGGGTGTAGCCAGACTGAACAGTGATGTCAGGTGAGCGCAGTCAAGCCTGGGATGATATACGTTGTACAGAAATAAGATGTCAGACTGAGCAAAGCGTGCCGTGATAGATGCTGTTTTAAAGAAAGCGAGAAGGTGCTCATAATCCAGTGGAGGGCACCGGGACAGGCTGCTCGAACTCTACCACATGAGAAAGCGGTGTTGTCTTTTGAGCCGGGCAAGATGGGAAGCAGCAGCAGCGCTCCAACTAACGCTATCGTACTCTATCAATAATATCACATGAGCGTTGAAGGCACAAAGCAAAGCTTTATTATTTAACCGCGCTTGACGAGGGCACGATGGCATTTGCACGCTTCGCATGAGAAGGCCCAGCATCCTGTTTGCTTTGGGGACAGTTGAGTCTATGTGATTGGCAAAGGTGGGTTTGGTGTCCAGCAAGACGCCAAGATCGCGAATCTGATGGCAGCTATCCAAGCGGTGACTGACTAGTACGTATGAGTAGTGAGCAGGTGACGTGCGGAGGGCGAATATGGTGGTAATGCACTTAGCTTGGTTCAGTTTCAGTCCCCAGTTTTTGGACCATTGACAGAGGCGATCCAAACCGCCTGAAGTGTAAGACAATCTGCTACGTTGTCGATTCGGTGATTAATTTTTACACCATCAGCGTACATAAGGCGCTCACACTCAATTTGGTCAGGAACATCAGCCAGAAAGCAGGCGAACAGCAACGGTCCCAGAATGCTGTCCTCCGGGGCACCAGATCGCACTGGAATCCAGTCAGACTGCTTGCCGTTCAGCGCTACGCGTTGTGAACGATTGCTCAAGTACGACTCCAGCCAGCTGTACACTCGGCCAGTGGTGCAAAAAGAATAGCGAAGCTTGTGTGGCAGGAGAAGGTGATTGACAATGGCGAATGTTGAAGAGTAGTCGGTGTAAATGGCATCTGTTTGTTTACCTTTTGAGATACATGACCAGCAGTGTTCAAGAAAACATGAATGGCTTGTGATGCCAGAGTGCTTTGGAAGGAATACGTGCTGGGATGAGGGAAGGGTGGGCAGACAAACCTTTAATAGGCTTTTACTCACAATTTTCTCCAATATTTTTGAGCAGATAGGAAGCAAAGACACAGGCCTGTAATTACAAGGCAGCTTTTTGAACCCCTTCTTAAGCACCGGGTATCACATTCGCTTGCTTCCACATGGCGAGGAAGAAGCCAGAGTTTAGAGAAAGCTTGTATATGATTTCTAACGGAACAGCTAGCTCCTCGGCACATTCCCTCATAATCCGGGCACTGAGCCTGTCGGCACAGCAGGCCTTGTGTGCACTGAGATCGCGGAACGAGCGTGCTATGTGGTCATCTGGTACGGTAAAGCTGTATAATCCTCGTACACATTGTCATCGCACTCAAGAACGGGAGATATGTTCGTTGATCACTTCAAAGACCAATAGCGTTTCGGGCTGTCCTTAAAGTCTCGCACTAGACCCAACAAATGCCCGCGATATTTAGTATAAGCTGTCGTCTTGAAGTCAGCTTTAGAAGTGCGGTGCTTAGCAATATTTTCGGCGGTCGCAAGCGCTTTCTTACGTCTGTGAACCATCTCCTTGTCACGCAACAAGTCTCAAACGGACCGGTAACACCACGGATAAAAAAATTTCGGAGCTCAACAACAGGCATGAGGTCTGCAGTGACGGCGAATACAAGATCATAGAACAGGTGGATAGCATCATCAAAACTTAAATCATTTAGAATATGCCAATCAAAAAAATCAAATAGAATAATAATCAAAAACAAGGGATAAGCCCGAGAACAGTGCGCAGGCCGTTGAAGTCTGCCTGTTTGTAACTCTAAGCCTTAGATCGTATAAGGTGGGGGGCCGGTCCACATTTCACAGAAAACTGAGCCGTCACCATACGGTGGTCTGTGTTGAAAATACCGTCGCCGACCTCAGATACAGCAGCTCCATCATAGCAGATGGCGAGGTTCAGGTTTAATTTTCAAAGGCTGTCTTACCATGAAAGGCCTATTTCAACTCGGCACACGTTAGCCCATCTGCGGCCTGACTTATGTGCTACTGACATGTTTACCTTTCAGGTCAACTTCACATGCATAGCGACTTCCGCTTGCTACCTTATGACTGTTTCCCAAAACACGTGAGTGGCTGCAGTTCCACAGCAAAATAAGTATTGGCATTACTGTACTGCGTAGCCGTGTCGAGCAAAGGCCAAGGCGCAGGGCATCATCATAGAATGGATTAGCTGGAGGTCCTGCGCTGCTTAATGCCAATGGCACGTTCTATTTGACTTTTCTGAGAATGTTTACAGACGTCCTTTCCTCCGTGCTCTTTTGTTCTTTCTCTTGAAATGCGAAAATGCAAATAAGAAAGCATGTCGCAGTTGTATTAAATTTGATAATTGTAACGAAATTGGAGAAGTGCTCAGTGCATGGTGCATAGTTTAATCCACATGAAATTATATCACTTTTAACACCAAGGCAATTGTGCTTGATTCAGGCCCTGAATTTAGGATATTAAAACCTGCAGATGATTTACTTGAAATGACAAATCCATGAAATCATTTCACGGGATTTGTTTTGCCAAGCTGATGTGTTGAACTGAAAATTTATACAATCATTTCACTGACTTGGTTTTGCCAATCTGCGGTCATCTAACATCTAGCCTAAGTGATTGGGAACTGTTTGCGGATGAAGGATTTATCAAGTAAAACTCATAAAATTGGTATGCAAACATTGGATGTGAGACGAATGAATGCTGAATCGATTCAACACTGACATATTATTTGGATCAGAACTGAATCATTGTACTGGGAAGCGAATCGACAAAGAATCGGTCCACAAGAGGCAAACTTATGATTTGAATCAGCTTGGTGTTGTTCAGCAAGAATCATGAATAAATGGTGAACCGACTATCACAATTGGAAGCGAACACAGGTTTGCATGCTAACATGCCCGTAGAATTCGAGTTTGATAGAGCTCACTAGATTCGAGCGGTTCAATATCAGTAGCTTTCTTTGTTAAAGAGGTATTCATCTATGTTCTTAGTGGTATGGGGCAGTTCATTGACTGTCGAAATCCGTTTGTGAAGCGCTCAAGACCTGGTAAAGTGAAACAGGGAGGACAAATAAAAAGCAGCAGACAGACAATACAGGGCATGAAAAACGTGTGATTCTACTGGCGTTCCAAATCAATGATCGGACTTTTCCAAGAAAGTAATAGAAGTATGGCTTTGCCACGGACCACCCGGTAGAACCCGCTGGTTTCGCGCAAGGTGTCAACAAACATGTACGGGGATAATGTTAGAAGTGAAATTTTAGACCAATGATTTCGAGCTGTACATCATAAACAAGGTTTTTAATGCGACGAACACATAGTTTGTAGGAAAAGCATTTTTTGTTTCACACATGTGCATGCAATTTTTATTCGGTCCTACCAATAAAAATAACAACAGCAACAACACAAAACGTTAAATGTTGCATTATACATTGGTGCAAAGGCAATTCCCCCTACATTGGCATCTCTTTACGTGGATAATTGAACCTTGACGGTCATCTTGCACGTGCCAAGACCACTTACGTGGTTCTACGTATGCTGTGTAGTGTATGTTGCCATCGCTGCCCCCCCCCCCCCCCCGAACTAATTTCGGGAACTATGTCCCTGGGCCGAATAGCTAAAAGCTTAGGCCTTCCCCGCCGATATCAAGCGCCATAGTTTTGTGTCTGGAATGGGTCCATACAATGTGGGTGTTGCACAGCAGTCGCACAGCAGACACCGTCCGCCGCCTTCGACTGCCATACGCTCACCACTTAACTCTGCCCAACGTAAAACGTCGCGGAAAACGAAGGAAAACTCAGCTGCGCGCCACTGCGCAGCTGACGGCACCTAGGTGACGTCACGAAACAGTCAACACCTTTATTATGGCCTCGTATTGAATACCTACGGTAGCAGCGCTCGGTGAAGGCCACCTTCAAATTTGCCTGGTCCCGGCCGATGGCATCATGCTCCGTGCAGTCCCGCCTGATCTGGTCCTGTTTCGTCCTGTTTCGTCCAGTTTTCTCTGGCTCTGTCTGGTCCCGTTTTGTCGCACCAGTGCCCAGACCATCGAACGACACTGCGTTGCCGATCGGGGCGACTGCCCTGCAGTCGAGGTTCGCGATGGCTTCGGAAGCGCTGCTTGCCTGTCCCCGGCAACAGGCAGCGAGACGCCAGAGAACCGCTCAAACTGGTGCTAAAACTGCTCGAACCGGTGCGTCCGGGTCATTCAAGCCGACCAACCGTCCGCTGGAGGGTGAGTCGGAGTGGTGCGCGAAACACGTGGACTGAGCGCCTTCAGACGAGCACGCAAGCCCACCTCCTCCGTCTTCGGGTCCACCGTAATCGGCAGAAACATGGCTGTCGGGTGTGTTTGGCCTGGTCGGTTCAGCTTGATGATTGCGTAACAAATCCACCGTGTCATAATCTCAGTCGCTGCCGCTCCGCCTGATGTCCCTGGTAGTCGAATTGTCTGCACTTGTCGACGAACCTTACGAATGTAGTTTGGAATGTCCCCGAAAAGTTATCAAATGAATTCCGGATCACGTGGCGTGCAACATCCGGGAAAATAGTTTGGATTGCGCGATATTTTTGTCAGAAAGTGTAGCACAATTTTATATCATATATTACTCCCAGAAAATCAAAATGGATCCAAGATGATAGGAAGGATCGGGTCTGGCCGGATCAAGTCCTCTAGCAACATACCAAAAGCGATAGTCGTGCCCGCGCTCCAATAGCCGGTGGCTTTAAGTTGCTTGGCCACCAGCGGAGCATCAGTAAATGTAAGAAAGGACCGACGCGCACAGACGGTATGGAAAGCCTACTACACAGCCGGGTGGGAGCATCACACAGCAGCCTGGTTTTGAATAGGGAGTTTGTCTCGTGTTTGATGCATTGAACTGCCCTCTTGTCATCAACTGAATGCCTTGATTAATTACAGCAGGAGTTCATGGGCGGAAACAGTAAGGGTAACAAGGGTAAGGGTAACAAGCACAGAGCGCCTCGAACCTCTTGTAGGAGACGGCTAGAATGTTGAGGATATACAATTGTACCGATGAAGTTGGAATAGTACTCTACGAAGAGAAAGCATACTGTATCATTACTTTTGAACTAAGAGCAAAGAATTGCCACAATTTTGCCAAGAATTGCCGCAAGACGGACGATCTGCACGTGGACGCGAAGAAGGCGACTCCTCGCACGCGTCCGGTGCGTGGCTATTATATGTATCAAGATGATAAGTGGCAATAGCATTATACTAACATAAAGAAACAGTATTCCGTATGTCATATATATATATATATATATATATATATATATATATATATATATTTCAGTACTCACCCACGGAGTAGCCACTTTCAGTACTCACCCATGGAGTAATCACTATATTCAGTACTCACCCATGGAGTAGCCACTTTCAGTACTCACCCCTGGAGCAGTCACTTTCAGTACTCCCCCCTGGAGCAGTCACTTCCAGTACTCACCCATGGAGTAGTCACTTTCAGTACTCCTCCCTGGAGCAGTCACTTTCAGTACTCACCCATGGAGCAGTCACTTTCAGTACTCACCCACGGAGTAGCCACTTTCAGTACTCCCCCCTGGAGCAGTCACTTTCAGTACTCCCCCCTGGAGTAGTCACTTTCAGTACTCCCCCCTGGAGCAGTCACTTTCAGTGCTCACCCATGGAGCAGTCACTTTCACTCAGCAGTCACTGCTGAGTCACTATGTTTAGAATTTGCTTTGTGGCTACTTGAGGTAAAGGCATCTGAAATATATATCGTCATTATATCGGGCTGGTCAGCACCAATTAGCAGCTCAAGGCTATTGTCGCTTATCATTTCAAATTGTGTTCGTGTTAAATTTTCCCAAAGCTGGCACAGACCATTGCTTTACGAATTATCATTCGTGGCGCCATATGAGAAAATACGTCGTAATAATAGTATATAAGACTATAAGAGAGAGAGAGAGAGAGAGAGAGAGAGAGAGAGAGAGAGAGAGAGAGAGAGAGAGAGAGAGAGAGAGAGAGAGAGAGAGAGAGAGAGAGAGAGAGAGATAGAGAGAGAGAAGAGAGATGAGTAGAGAAGAGAGAGACGAGAAGAGAGTAGAGAGATGAGAGAGAGGATAGAGCAGTAGAGCAGAGGGAGAGAGAGGAAGATGAAAAGGAGAGAGAGAGAGAAAGAGAGAGAGAGTAGAGAGAGAGAGAGAGAGAGAGAGAGAAGAGAGAGAGAGAGAGAGAGAGAGAGAGAGAGAGAGAGAGAGAGAGAGAGGAGAGAGAGAGAGGAGAGAGAGAGAGAAGAGAGAGAGAGAGAGAGAGAGA
>NW_023596297.1:40729709-40768120 GCF_011947565.3 Pollicipes pollicipes | reverse complement strand
AGAGAGAGAGAGAGAGAGAGATATATATATATATATATATATATATATATATATATATATATATATATATATATATATATATATATGGTCGCATCAATGGAAACGAAACATGGGTTGATCAGCGCGGGCCAGATCCAAAAACAGCTCATGGAGTACCAACATAGAGAGCCACCTGGACCACTGAGGTTCAAAAACCAATGATCGGTTGGTAAACTCGTGCTCACTGTTCTTGGGACGTAAATGGGTTCATTCACTACGAGTAAACACCTGGCGCGTTTTGGTCACTTTGGCTCGGTCATTGAGACCCTCAGTCGAGCTGCATCATTGTACTCCCTACATGAGACCCCGCAATGTCGACTCCCGTCAACTTGTTCACGGAAATATTCTCTATATAGCAGGGAGATTCAAATTAGCTGACTTGCGACTTGTCTAACTTTGAGCATTTCTATGAGCTGAAGATGGCGGCCGCCGTGATCTTGAATGTCGGGCCAGCTCAAATGCGTTTTCTTCTTCTGGACTTAGAATGTTATGCGACACCGACTTTGATGCGTGTTTATGCCAGGGTGTCTATTTACATAACTATTCCTAAGATATGAGGTCCAAGTCAAGGTAAAATGGAAAGGCAAAGGTCAAACGTGATCATGAATTGCCAAAATCTCCCCTATTGATAGATGTGTGACGTTTGTTGTCTTCTCGTGTTCATTTTAATGGTGCGAGAAGACAACAAACTCGAAGATAACTTGCAGCAGTCGCATGTCTTATAAGCCATAATAATATGGAATAATGTGCTATATGTACATGATGCATGTTTATTGGAGGCTTTAACGCGTACATAGACATGTACTATGGGATGTGCTTTAGTGTCCGTTAAAAAAATCGTCCCCTGCAAAGCGATACGCTATAAGTGTCACACAACTCTGCCAGAATGCGATATCTTGCCCACAAATCATGCTACTGTGGGTTGATATCGAGGAATAGGAACAATGAAACAAGAAATTCTTCGCGGGCTCATATCGCGTTCCCCAAAGGTTGCTGAAGTCTCATTGTAGTGACTTCGATTCGAAGCGATACAGTCTGCCGTGCTGGAACAATGTAAGCCAAAAGACAGCTGAACCACGCAGCTGGGTGCGGGTCAGTCAGTGTAAAACCGTAAATAAGCGTGGTAAAAATACATTCAAGCAGCAGTAAACGAACGTCTGGGGTTATTTAGCGCTTAGCTCAGTGGGGTGGTTGGCAGCGTTCTGCTGGCAATGCCGTGCCCCTTGTTATTATCGTTTCTGTACTGCTAACGTGCACCGTCCCTCCACCAAGGAGCATGTCCACATCCTCACGGTCGGATGCTCTTGAACTGACTCCAGGTAGTCGCTCAGCTCCTGGTTTGACTCGTTGTCATTAAGAAAAAGACATGCAGCAACATGGCGATAACGAGGCGATACCTCTACAGGGTGTATCGAGGGTGCTTAAGGCCTTCCTTC
Organism: Pollicipes pollicipes; assembly: GCF_011947565.3. Lineage (NCBI taxonomy): Eukaryota > Metazoa > Arthropoda > Thecostraca > Pollicipedomorpha > Pollicipedidae > Pollicipes > Pollicipes pollicipes. The sequence goes on along the minus strand of NW_023596297.1, from coordinate 40,766,645 downwards.
GTCCTGTCAGTGATGCAGCGTCCATACGCTGCGCTCACGACAGACCCCCTCGTCGGTGTCCCTGCACAGCGCAGGACGATCATACGGGGGCGCGTCGTGCCATCAGCGAATCAGAGAGTGTGCATCATGTGCAAGTCATGTGCAAGGGAATGGCCGTTTGAGCATTGGTCGTTTGACGCCGCTCTCGTGCGACAAGTCTGCGCTGGCGGCAGTGGTCTCGTATGACCGAGCTGCGGCCGTCTCGTCCCGTGAACAGGCTGGAGGTGACGGTCTCTTGCCACCGCGCTGCGATGGTCTCTTCGTTTGGCCGGGCTGCGCTCACCGCGGCGGCCCTGTCCTTCGGCGGTAGCGCTCGCCGCGGAGGCCCTGTCCTTCGGCGGTAGCGCTCGCCGCGGCGACCCTGTCCTTCGGCGGTAGCGCTCGCCGCGGTGGTCCTGCCCTTCGGCGGTATTGGTGGTGAACTAGAGCAGGTAGACCGCGGGGTTGATGACTTGGAGAGCGTCTCTGGTGGACGCCTGATACGGCTGGTGCCTTCCCTTGAGCGTTATGAGTTTCCTCTGCAACTGTATGCGTCCACAGGATATCCTATCCGAGCCAGGTAGCAAATGTGACTGCTCCGTCTCGTTAGTGGATACTAGTTTGTGGTTGGCGCGGAGCTGTGACGCCGGTTGCCTCATTCTAAGACATCAGGAGTGCGTTATATCTCCGCGTTTTTTTAGTGTTTATAGATTTAAAACTAATTCTATTCGTGTAAACACATGTTTCTCATTTCATCATTGATGCTATCTCAGCCCGCACAAGAGGAGACAGCCTTTCTGTTGCTACTGCTTCTCCGCATCTGAGCTGTCTGTTAAATAGTGCTCATTGTGTCTAGTGTACGGATGTCGTAGTCGATCTGACGATGTATCACAATTTGAGTATATAAGCTGTTTGCGCTGCTTCATTGTTATTGCTGTTTGGGTCACGCTGAGAGTTTACATGTTTGTTGAGAGAGGGATCGAGCATAAGATCGGTTAATACGCATGATGATAATTGTCTTGGCACGAAACCCATATCAAGGTAAGCAGGAGGGTCTCCCCGTCCAGTGGCAACAGAAACGAATGGGGCCCGTTCGATCTGTCGTCAGCACGATTGCCAGATGACATGCGTGGCGTTATGCGTGCTAAAGGAGCGTTCGATGCATGGGCTGACGAGAAAGTGTTTTTTACTTTACCTTTCTTTTTTCCTTTACCTTCTAACTGCTCTAGATTACACACTTACCCTGCTTTACTACCGGCCAAAACGCATTACCTATAACGTGTTGTTTGGAAGTGTGGCTCCTGCTCTGATATTACCAGTATCTATCCCATCCGCAAGTAGAGTGCTTCTTCCAATTTACATCTCATTTAATTTTTCTCCTTCTCACTGTTCAGAGTTCACTACTTTTAAGTGGAAAATGCGCCAATTCTTCACCGCTATTTGTGCAGACATGAAGCCTGCCGTTTCGTTGAATTCCCACTGGAATTGGCAAAGCCCATCTTCGAAACCCGTGGCGTTTCGTTCCTGTTCTCCGCTTTTTCACAGTTACTCCGACGTTATTAATTTACTGGGGAACGCAACCACACACCACACCAATCATCGTCACCTTTTCATAGCTTCTCTTGGCGGTTCATTTCCTTCTTATCTATCCCACGCTGCATTCCCCCCAAATTATATATAAGTACCCACGCTCCACCTAACGTATTCGCCAACGCAAGGGCTACCAAATCAAGTTCCAGTTACTTTGCCAAAGTGATTTCTCATCTGGTAGATTTTTCTCTCCGTGCCGACGGGCTGACAAAAAATATTGGCATCATTGTCAGCCGGTGCATGACGTCACAGACCACGTGACTTGGTGATAACGTGACGTGACGTAGGGCGAATGCTGGGCCGTAATTGGTGCTGACAAACGTGCTGACGACAGATCGAACGCGGCCTGGAAGAAATATTAAGACAAAGGGTAAAGGCGCGTCACCCCTGCTGAGAATGGTGAAACCAAATGAAAATTTGCTGTGAAAATTTGGCATTGGCCCTATCGGCGTTGAGAGCAGAGAAGCATCAAAAATGAATGTCTGCCCTCCCCCAGCTTGAGAGAACTTCCTTGCACCTGCTGGAAGCCCATCTGTTTAAGCCTGTAGGACCCCAAATCCTTGCCTGCACGACCTGCAAACACCCGCTGTCCGTTTTGGACCGCGTTTGACAACCTACACGGTTGTAGCCTTAATCCTGTGAATTGGGGTTGTATCAGCTCAAAATTTTACGTCACCTGTGGCGTTTCAAAAAGGAATAGGCCTAAAATGGTGACTGCACCCCCCAAAACTTGTTGAAAAGTTCCAGATCTGAGTCTGCGCATATGCTCAAATGTTATCCGGGCACTGCTACTGCCGGCATCAGGTGGAATCAGACCGCATCTGTGTTCCTGGGCCCTCCGACTGGGAAAATTTTTGGTGCATATCTTAACATTGGAAACAATTGCTCACGGATTCTTACTGGTTGTGCACTCTAATGATGCCGTTTCATCGGGCTCGCCATCCGTTTATACGCTTCACCAGTTTGATGCAAGCCATAGGAAACGGTGATGGAATGTGTGACAAGCCAAATCTGCTTCAAGCACGACTGTGGCTAGGAGGCATACTAACGAACATCGTAAGATTCCCCCGATAGGAAAGAACGGCTGATAGGTGTTTAAGGGATTGCTCCACATTTATACGTTTTGAGGTGAGATAACCATTTTTAAAACCGTCATAAGATAAATCCATTTCAGTGCAGTTCACAGCCACACAATTTTTAAGGCTTGAACCCCGTGCTGCTGAGCTTGATGCCGGCGAATGTGCGAATGTGACTTCACGCAGATATCGTCACTTCATTGGCCAGGTATTGCTTAAGGCCAAGAACAAGTATCATCGAAGTATTTGCGTCTGGCATATGCAGCACAATTTGTAACATAAGTGGTCATTAATTTGGCCTTCGACCATTTCGATACGTCAAGTCCAAGGTTTCGAACGGAAATCACGTTTTATGCAATATAATGCAGGACTTTGGCCCGTGGTACGATTATGACTAGCGTAAGACTGGCAACCAAACAGTAAGGAATAGTGTCATAACAGAGCATGTGAATGCAAGCAATCAACACGAAAAGGTGTTTTGCGAAATTAAGTGTTCAAAGTGTGAAAAACATGGGAGGGACAGTCTATGTCGGGGAGATCATGCATCCTATTCGTTTGATATATAATGAGCACCTGCGAGACGCTAACATCAAACCAGTGAATATCCCATTTCGGTGACCATTTCTGCCGAACGCACTCCGGCTGAAACCCAGAGAGGTATTGACCCTTTACCCCTTTTAGAGCTCAAAATCATGCACAGAGCACAGGAACACCTAGACCGGAAAACAAGCGAATTCATTCTTGTCAGAAGTCGGCGACCGGACCCAAACATGCAGGGCTCATCATGGCCGATTTGAGCATGTGATTATTGTTTTAATGTCGTTCGCATGCACAAGTGATGAGTGATGCGTGATGCCTGTTTACTTGAATTCGTTCGCATGCACACGTATTTCTCGGGCGTTTCCATCCTTGGTTGAATATATATTGAATCGTCGTAATGGCTGGCAATTGCTGCTCGTTTAATCCCTGAATGTTGGTGACATGTCGAAACTGTGGCTCCCTGTTAGGAAAAAACCTGAAAAATCGATTGAGATCGGCAGGCAATATTAAATTTACTACTGATATTCGTTTCGATAAAGGCATGCGGTCGAAATATCATTATTTCCATCTCCTTTCTCCTAGTTATTCTACGAGTAATAAGGATGTTAGTACTGTCTTATCTCTATGCATAATGTTCCTCGCAAATGTACCTAACAATCTACGAACACGGGTTAGCTTGCTCTACCTCGTGTTTAGCTTTTTGTTGGTTGGTACGCATGGCCTTGGCTATTTGCGTTGTATAGGCTTTCTGTGGCTCCTCAGAAATATAAACTCGCTTTTCTGCGCCTCGTTGCTCCTGAGCCCGCCCTCCTTAACGTTTTGCGCCGCACTTGCCGTGAATATATCACAAAGTTTGTCGACTTTCACTCCAAATTGTTTCCTAAGTGTTCTCTTAGGGTCTGAATCACTTTTCACGAGCCTTTGTGGTCCACACCACGTGCCCGCCTCGTTATCAATTCATATCATGCTTATTGGGAAAGCTTGGAACAGAACAGTAACCCCAACTTCCGATTGAGATGCAGCGATGCTTTTGGAACATCGAAGGAGGGCTAACACAGTTTGCATGCGCAGAAGCCTTCAGAGTCATTTCCTGTTTGTGAGAAAATATATGGTGTAAGACTTGCCCAGCGTTTTTTCACAACAAACACACATACCGATAACGGCAACAGAATGATCTTCACATACCGACAACCCCGCGGACCATGTCTTCCTGTAATCTGACTGCTGTCTACCCTCCCATATTTCTAAGTGTAAGTTTGTATTTGTTGATATATTCTTCACACTCCTGTCAACCACAAGTTTGTGAGCTTCACGCCTGCTTGCATATATACATACTGTAGACAACTCCGGTCGCACATCTGGAACCTGTATCTCGTTATACTGAGGCACGCAGGCGGACGCGCCCGGCACGCGAGTCAGAGCGCTGGAGCGCCACTTCCAGAGAACTATTTCGAGAAATCCACTTGCAGATCTGCAATATCACCATATCGGCGCAACCTTAAATGAGTTATTGGAACTATGACACCAAAATCAAATGCAACATTAATGATTACGCATCAGCAAGGTACGACGGGAGTACGTCCTTCAGGCCACAACGTCTCGCCCACGGGTCAAAAGCCGAAGGCCAGCATTATGTACCGCTACGCGTGCTTCATATCATGACCTTTCAGCAGATCAGTGGTCCTCGACAAGCATAGTGGGTGAGTTTTTTTGTTAACAGTGCCAAATATTTCTGGAATTTGTATGCTGATGGTTAAAAAAATAAGGCATAAAATAGGCATTCAATAGGCAAAATGGGCATTAAACTGGCAAGTGGTTGTCATATCGTGTCATATGGTTTTGCGTTACACGCAGCTTTTTGAACTGTAGCGATGACATTTCGTATTAGAACAACACTCAACACAATGCTTGAAGTCGACCGGCCACCACGCACGCGCCGCACCCAGCCGCGTGTGGCCGCGCTCAGCCGACGTCAGCACCTCACTCGGCATCCGTGCGGTCATTCGCTGCGATGGAAGGGAGGAGCCGTGCAAACCACAGCGACGATCGAAAATTGTAGGATTCATTATGTAGGAATTTAACAGAATCTGCACAAACTGACTTCAAATTAATATTTGAATGACTTAGTTTATTTGTTTGCTTATTTGTTCATTTAGTTTATCAGAATTCCACAGGCAAAAGCCCAATTACGGTAGCAGTCCAATTTTTAAAAAATAAATATATATTAAGAATGTTCCACATGTGCCGGCAAACATAAACGAATAAGATCGGAATGACTTTGTTGGATGGAAAAAGTCAGTTGAGGGGCAGCGCTGCAAAAAATATATATTGCAGACATTGGGTAGTCGTGCGACAAATCCATTTTTAACGGTGCTGACCCTTGCAAATGACTCGTGGAAAAGGCCGGAGTGTCGAGAACGCCGGACAGGTGTAGCCAGACCGAACAATTATGTCAAGTGAGCGCAGTCAAGCCTGTGACGATATACTTTGTACGGAAATAAAATGTCAGACTGAGCAAAACATGCCTTGATAGATGCTATTTCGAAGCAAGCCAGAAGATAATTCAGTGGAGGACACCGGGACTGGCTACTCGAACCCAACCACATGGGAAACAGTTATTGTAGTCTTTCAAACGGGACGAGATGGGAAACGGCAGCACCGCTCCAAATAACGCTACCGTGCTCTATCAATGATCTCACATGAGCATTGAAGGCAAAGCCTTGCGATTGAACCGCGCTTGAAGAAGACACGACGACATTTGCACGCTTCGCACGAGAAGGCCCAGCATCCTGTTTGCTTCTGAGACAGTTAAAATATGTGATTGGCAAAAGTGAATCTGGTTTCCGGGAAGAGCACAAGATCGCAAATCTGCTGGCAGCTACCCAAGCGGTGACCGTCTAGCGGGTATGAGTAGTGAACAGGTGACGTGCGCAGGGTGAATAAGATGGTATTGCACTTAGCGTGGTTCAGTTTCAGTTCCCAGTTTCAGTTTTCATAGAGGCGGTCCAAATCCGTCTGAAGTGTGGGACAATCTGCTACGTTGTCGATTCGGTGACAAATGTTCACATCATGAGCGCACATAAGGCACACTACATTTGGTGAGAAGCATCAGCCAGAAAGCAGGCGAACAGCAACGGTCCCAGGATGCTGCCTTCCGGGACGCCAGATCGCACTGAAATCCAGTCAGACCGCTTGCCGTTCACCACTACGCGTTGTGAACGATTGCCCAAGAACGACTCTAACCAGCAGAAGAAGGTGATTGACGCTGGTGAATGCTGAAAAGTAATCAGTGTACCTTGCGGTAAAGCTGTCTAGTGCAGGCGCATCGAGCAAGAGCGAGCGTTGAGCGGGTGGGTCAGGCAATATACGTATGTTAGTGAAAGGGTTGGAGAAAATGTTCAGGGATTTAGCCGGTGGCCGCTGCTGCATGTTAGCAGGAGCGCAGCAATTTCACGCGACGTGTTTTCGAAACGCCGCCGAGCCCGACTGCCCAGAAGCATTGAAACAGCGTTGATAAGTGACAGCAGCAGATACCCGGAGATCTGGCGCTGGCAGTGGCAGCCAGATCTGGCGCTGGCGGTGGCAACCAGATCTGGCGCTGGCAGTGGCAGCCAGATCTGGCGCTGGCAGTGGCAGCCAGATTTGGCGCTGGCGGTGGCAGCCAGAGCTGGCGCTGGCAGTGGCAGCCAGATCTGGCGCTGGCAGTGGCAGCCAGATCTGGCACTGGTAGTGGCAGTCAGACCAGCTCGCTTTGATCTTCTGGAAGGAGCGAAAAGGGCAACAGCAATGGGCATTTGGAGAGCGGCACTTAAAAGCTGAGCGTTCACTGGCGTCGAATCGGTAAGCGGGACACATGCTTATTATGGCCGCACGCCTGGGATGCTTTGGTTCTGCTCTCGTTTCCGCAGCGGATATGTCTCCTACCGACTTCGACGCATAGCTGCGTTGAATGGACTCTGTGTGTGCCATGTTGGTGGCTGCTCCAGAATTGGGTTAGCGCTATTTCCATCAGCTTGTGGTGTCATCTTTTCAAATCAAAGACACGTTTATCTGAATGTCTACGAAGTGGTCACTCTCTGATCTTCATCAGCTGAAGTGATTCGCCTCGCGTGCTGCAACGAAAAAATTACCTGCCAATAAGGTTCACACCCCTCCGCTCTTTTGACGCTCACGTGTCAGCGGTCCTGCACATCAAATTCCTCCCCACACCCCTACACCGTTTCCGACGGTGCATTTCGGCCACAAAACCTGCAAATAATGAAGTGCACATCTGAAAGCAGCAGCACACATTTTTCCAACTATACGACACCTTTCCTCTGGGAAGTTTATTCTTATCTCTCAATTAATTCCTTACCGAAGCAAACACACAACCGTTCGTAGGACCAATATTTGTACGAGTTCCAAGAGTCATCTGGCGCCGTTCTCTTAGCTTTTTGCATCAGCTGCTTGCTGATAGCACGTATGTTGGTTATCATTCTTCTGAGCCGTGCCATATCCGGCATCTCGTTGGCTTCAGATAAGGCTGAAGACGCGTTCGATATGGACACTTTTCGGGACTGCACGAAAACAAACAAGTGTTTATTTGAATTCACATCACTCCATGCAACCAAAAAGGTATTCGCGAGTGTCATGGATATGGCTTGCCCCTGATATCATTATGGTAATGAATAAGACCTTACGCATGCTTAATCAGGCATGAACCATGCCGATTAATCGGCTCTCGTTTGGCAGCCCTGTCGGCTGTCGCTAACGTTGACGCTGGCGGCCAAGCTTAACTTTCAGTATGGGGTAAGTGAAAGGTGGGAAGGGATCCAGTTTAAGAGTGGCGTTTGACAGATGAAGTTTGTCAGATAACGTTTGTCAGATGACGTTTGACTGCACACCGTTCTTCTACCCGCTGCCCCCCCCCCCCCCCACACTCATTTAAAGGGCAGCGTCGATCGACAACCACCAGCCACCTCCTGCCGACACAGGCTTCTGCCAGGGCCTATCCAATATGAAAGCAGTTATCACATTTGTGGTCAGGACAAAGGGTTGATACCAGGTCGCCAATCCTCCTCACATGCAGTACTCACGTTGATAACGACACGCTCACAGAAGTCGTGTTCGTGCGGTATGGGCTCGAAGTTGGTGACCTGCACCTGCGGGCGACCCCCGCTGCCGTCCTCGTCGTGCAAATTTGCCTTCGGCAATGACCTGAAAATTCGCATCGACTTAGATGTGCGAGTCGTAGCACAGCGGCTAGTGAACGCGATATGAACATCACAGGTGACATCTTATCAACTCTGAAAAATCCTCATTAAAATTCAGATAGTGATTGTTGAGAATGTTATATTTCCATTTGTTGGCGTTTTCAGGAAGTGGTTATAGTGCTGTGCATCACTAGCAATGCAATAGCACGATTAGCTTTTAAATATTTTGAACAATGGGGTGTAGCAGAAATATCATATATTCATTAAGTACGACGAAAAATTGTTTATAAAAAAAAATTGCCTTCACGACCAGAAAACCCAATGCACTGCTCATTTTTTTGAGCCACAGGGTAGCAACGCTACGACTAAGCGTGATGTTACCAAGTGCGTAGCAGGCATAACGCAGGGCAGTGAACGAACAAGCCGCGAAAATTTGAAGAATGAAAGAAGAAAATTTCGAGATTTTTGGAAAAAAGTGACCGAAAACCGAGGTTTGTTGGTTGTCTAAAGTGTAGGCTATATTGTGGGACGGGCGCCACAACAAGCCTCTTTTCCGGTGAGCCGCATTTTGTTCGGTATCAGACACTAGTTGCCACGGCATGACATGGCATGAGGCCTGCAGTGGCTGACGAACGCAGCAACGCTTCATTTAGCGCCTACGGCCCAAAAATGCGCTTGGCAAGTGGGCATCAAACTTTTAAAATGTTTGCTTGAAGATATCAGACGACTTTTCCAAAAGATGCCCTTTGCACTTCCGCAGAATTATGTGTCGCCCACCTTAGTTTATTGTGGTCAAAACACATTTTCTCTTCCCAATACGTCACAGTGGTTCGAATGGGTTCGCTGGACTATTGGGCCTATATCTGAGTTTGCTTTGCTTTACATGTCCGTAGAGTACACATAAAACGGGACTGGAAACTCTTCAGATCAGGGGCGGGGCCATCAACTTTGAGTTGTGATGGGGGGAGGGGGGGGGGGCAGTATGACCCAGGGGCCTCCTCCCGGGCAGTGTCGCGTTCAAGGGAGAGGGCACCAAGTACATGCGTTGCCATGTAAAACGGTTTCATCCATCATATCCAAGTAACTATAAATGTCGACGAATAAAAAACCCAGAATGGGACCTTCCGATTCTCCAGCAAAGGGTCTCGCGTTCTTAAAACAGGGCCACTTGGTCCAGAAAGAAAGGTTTCCTAGTGCAAAGAAGGGCATTCTTATGCACAGCAGATTCCGATTCACCATAAGATAGCCAAGGGACCTCGTTATCTCAAAACAGGGCATCCTTAACTCAGATCCGCGGTCATCTGATACATGAAAGGGAGGAGGCCCCTGCTACAGAAATGGGGCCTCCTAGAAAAAACATAACCACACACACACACACACACACAAACTCAGGGAGTGCCTCTTTACCCTAAGGTGCCACATAAAAAATAGGAGACAAAACTTACCGCTCCTCCCCCCCCCTCTCCGCCGGTAAACAGGAGACGACTGCCTCCTCTGGCCTACTCCCCCCCCCCTCCCCCCCCCCCTGTAACCCAAACTGCTGCGCCGGCCGTGCCTCAGAATCTTTTATACGGTTCCTGTCAGAAATGGAGACAAGATGCGACATGGAAGCTGCCGAACGGACGCCGTATATTCTCCGTTCTTACGCTCTAAAACTTGATGACGAATTGCAAATTGAAAATTAAAGGTCAACTGCATGCCTACGTTTCTGGGAACCATGTCATGAAGCAAACCAACTTATATAGAACCGTATACTACCTGCCAGCTTGCAGTTGTACCAAAACTCTTCCCTACGGTCCAATTACAACCTGCATTTTGAAACTTAAACGCCCGCACCTTTAAACGCTCCAACCTTCCATGGGGCTTTCAACTAAAATAGCCATCTTAAAGACCTTTTGATGCAATTCACGGATATGCCCATTTTAAGACCCAAAACCCTCTGGTTCCTGAGTTATACTCCAGCAAAAGTGCGAAAAGGTTTATTGGGAAACTACTTCAAAGTCACCTTGGCATTGAAGTCTTCATAGAAACGTCATACGAATGCCGTTATATTACTTATTACTTATATTACCGTTATCAATTGTGAGCACCTTCGAGTTGTGCCGCACTCGTCGCCAACGGGGCATTTTTTCTTTCTTTCCAGACCATAGGTCAATGTTATAAAAAAAGAAGGCCATTGTCTACAAAAAAGTACAGCACCGGAAAAACGCCACCCTCCCTAATGTTTTAAAAAGAAAGACGCGACAGCACATCTGGCTTGCTTCCTCTTCTAGTGGAGTATTTTTTACAGACAGCTCGGTTGGCGCCTTGTTTACCAGAGCAAATAACATTGCACGGGTTTATGGGCTAGCAAGGAGTTATAAAATTAGGGAAATATCACAGTAATTTGAGATATGTATTTTATTAAATATTTAGCACGTATTGTGGGATGAATTTAAATCGTGACCGAAGAAATTGTGTCCGACCAATACGACCTCTTGAGTTGTATTACCATAAACCCCGTTGTGACTTTGTTTTGAAGGGAGCTCACGGTAAAATGCGGTGTTATAACCGAAAACCGGTGCGGAAATCGAGAGAAAACTGGAATTTCATGGTCCCGCGGGTTGTGCAAGTGTGTAATCGCACTCATTTGACATTAGAGTGTGAATCAGGTGATTGAAATGGGTGTGATCACTGGTGGTGCGTGCTAGCAGCCTGGTTGTTGTACTCAATGGTTGTTGTGCCTAAGAAAGCATCTTAGAATGTATGGCTTCGTCTAACACTCCGTTGCTATACGTTAACAAACCATTCTGGGGAAACCTTCGGGCGGGGAGTCAATTTGACCCCCTTCCCTCACCCGAGCGCGTTTTAAGAATTCTGAGAATATAGTACTGCATTATTATAGATGAACATATCACTGTCAACAAATTTTGTATGCAGACAGGCATTGCTGGTGAGTCATCATTGTTATAGCCACTGCAACCTGTATAAGATGCTCAGTGCTGGGGAATGTGGAAAAGTATTGATGTTGGTTTCTTGGATAGCACTTAGCAATATCTTTATCATGAGCATTATTTGCACTGGAAGCTTCATCACTTCCTTGCATTTTGCCCATCTAATCATGGCTACATGCACTTGTCATGTCTCCAACGTTGTGCAAGTTCAGCAGGTTTGCAGTTCCATTGTAACATTGCATCGTTATAGATGTGCTATTGCTTGTGTGAACAATATCCTTGGGTGAAGCAGCCTGATGCCTGCATGTCGCATGGCTGCGGAAGCAGAAGACGTGATTGCATCTTTGTCACCTATGCTTTGTGGATTACCAAAACAAGATGCACAATTGACGCCACTTATTGTGTGCATTGCTGAAAATGATATGTATATTGCATCGTGTTTTTTTAGTTAGTCATATGCCAGGTGCGCAGTTAATACGACAATGCATGCTTGACCCATCTTTACATGATGGAGTTCATTATGAAAGCAGCGGGGATTGCGGTACAAAACCGTATCATTGTTCATTATGCCACGCCACAGTACGGCACTGAGGTAGTGCCACGATGACACTGTTGACCCGTGCCAATACACAATGTACCACATTGGTTGACTGCTCTATGTCAAGCCTATGAGATGACAGCTTATAATTTGTGAATGACTGGTAACAACTGATTTCACAACGTCAAAGGACAGTTACCAGCAAGAACGCTGTGGCACCACAATGATTATATCAAGGTTCACTTGTGCTTGCATAACTAGCCATAAGGAAGAAAAATATTATTGGTAGCCCAAGCTTACCATCTTCACCACAGAAATAGCAATGCCTTGGCAATCAATTCAGAGCGATGTTACATATTTATTAACCTTTGCATGCAACAGCATTTCCATTTACAAATAACCAAAAAAGTAACTACTGTGCACATCTCAGGATATCAATGTCAGGACTACACCCTTATAGGCAAGGATAAGTCGACAACAAATACTGACATCCTCAGCAGTCCTTGGAAGGTTTCGGCGAAAGACTCATGACGCCATATGACAGCCTTCACAGCATATCGTGCATTGTTATTAGTAAGCTACCATCAAAGCTGGCGATCGCTACGCTGCGTATGTCAAACAGCCCACCAAAGCTTCCCTTTCGACCAGTACCAAAACACAAAATCCATAAACAAGCCATTCACTGCTAATCTGCCACGCAACGCAGTGCCCGCGACGAGAATGGCCGGTTGGCGTCAGCTCTCGTGCTTTTCCTTTCTTTTTTTCTTTTAAACTTTTTCAAAGTATTCTTTAGGTCTGGCTGCCAGATGCTGCTAGGTATTGCCGTCGTCACAAAACTGTTGAATGGCGTCATCAAACAATGACGTCATGGGGTGCACTTTCACAAACTTTGAAATTTTACCACTCAGGGTCGTTTTTAGACCTTGCAACTTTACCATTAGTTGCAAGTACGCTTTTACTGTCATATCTGATGCTTATTTCAATATTTCCAATTGTGGAACATTCCCTTCAACATACAGTCTACACGTGCCCAATCAACTCCTCCAATCAAGGCCAGCACAAGACCGGGTAGAAATGCTTCGTTTGCTGCCGACGAGTGTCTTGCCTGCCAGTTGGCGCAATACCCACGAGCCTTGAGATGTGTCTGCCGGGGCCGGCTAGATACACGACACGGCAGTCCCGGAACTCCGTGCACCACGATCGTTGGCTACGGAGCCGCCCAGGCACGCAGTAAGCCACGCTCCCCACGCCGCTCAGTGAAACATTCACGGACGGCCTCCGCAGGTGCGGGTCGATGTGCGGTCGTGACACGTGGTTGCAGTGACCCGTAGCAGCGGAGCCCACCGCTTCCCCCCCCCCCCCCCCCCCGCTGCCACCGATGCCGGAAGTGTCGGACCGTTCGGGCCGGTCCTTGCCGTCCGCCGGAACCGGCGCGTTGTTATGCCGCTAATGGCCGGGAATGCCGGGCAACGGCATGGCCAAGGTATGAACCCGTTTCGGTCAGCCAGGGGCGGAGTAACGGCTGTGTTCAATGGCGGAGTACGGGCTGTGTTCAGGGGAGGAGTGCGGCTGTGATCAGGGACAGAGTACGGCTGTGTTCAGGGGCGGAGTACGGCTGTGACCTGGGGAGGAGTACGGCTGTGATCAGGGACGGAGTACCGCTGTGATCGGGGACGGAGTACGGCTGTGTTCAGGAGCGGAGTACGGCTGTGACCTGGGGAGGAGTACGAGTCGCTGTTCGGGGACAGAGTACGGCTGGTCAGGGAGGAGTACGTCTGTACTGGGGAGAGTACTCGGCGGGGCGAGTACCAGTGGCCAGGAGGAGTACGGCTGTGGTCAGGGAGAGACGGCATGTGCACCGCTGTGGTCAGGGGCCGAGCACAGCGGTGGCCAGGAACGGAGTGCAGCCGTGGTCAGGGGCGGAGTACCGCTGTGGTCAGGGGAGGAGTGCGGCCGTGGTTAGGGGCCGAGTACGGCGGTGGCCAGGAACGGAGTGCAGCCGTGGTCAGGGGAGGGGTACGGCGGTGGCCAGGAGCGGAGTGCGGCCGTGGTCAGTGGTGGAATGCGGTTGGTCGGGAGTGGGATATAACTCTGTTCAGACGAATTTCCTCATTTCCACAACCAAATATATCCCCATTCACCATGTAGGAGATATGTGAAGCTGCAAAACTGGGCTGTGGGCATATATATATATATATATATATATATATATATATATATATATATATATATATATATATATATATATATAGCTATGAGCCTATATTTTGACAAGCTCAGTACCACAACGGTGCCAAATGTCTTTTGTCGCGAGCTGTTCACCGAAAGCCACACACAGCACTCCAACATTCAACACCATAACAGTAGTTAAGCACATACATACCACATGAACGCAGAAGATAACAATGTTAACTAATGGAAGAATTCTCGCCCAGATGAGGGAATAGTATCGAAATATGTGAGTACTGCTTACTGATGCTCTTTTGGTAGGCTTGATAATATAAGCTTTCTTAAAATATCACGAAATTCGGCAGGTTTCGGGCGACACATTAGTAAAGTGCCAATATACCAGCATGCCTATCATGTTTCAGGACCAGTTGATTTCAATTTTGAAAGAACATGTCATTTCAAGTCAAAAACATTCGTCAAATTTTCGTTCACAAGTAACTTACACATAATACAATAATTTTGTGTGAGGAAACGCCACCTTTGTCCTGTTTTATTCGGTTTGTTATTCGTAAGCTTTTTAATTTTACTTGAAACGCTGGCAATCAAAATACGTGAAGTGACATAGTTGACAGTGCGTCCAATGTACAGTGAGCATACATTTGTACGCCATCATCCTCGTCGACCCTCCAAAAACACATGGACACACGGACGCACGCACGTAGGGAAGGACGAACGGACGGACGCATGCACACACACACGCACGCACGCACGCACGCACGCACGGCCGCACGAACACAAACACACGCACAAACAAACAAACACACACGCACACACACACACACACACACACACACACACACACACACACACACACACACACACACACACACACACACACACACACACACACACACACACACACACACACTGTATGTCAATAAATCACATTCGTAAACAAACGAATGAAAAATAGCACCAAGCAGCACACACCATTGACCGAAATGCCTCACCACCAACTGCCTTGGCTCAGCGCGTCACTGCCACCTCCCTGATCCGAAATCTACCGCGCACCAGCAGTTCTCTTACTTGTATCCACCATTTTTCTTCTTGCGTCGTCTGGCCATGAGCCCGGGTCAGCACGGCGCGGCCGCCGCCTTTGAGGACGCCGCCGACAAAGAGTGCGCCCGCTGCCGGTGAGCCGGTGCGGTGCGCCCATTGATTTGGTACGTGCGACGCGGCCCGGCGGCCTGTAGCTTAGTGACGGCCGGCAGCAATCAATGGTGGCGGCGCGACCGTCGGGGAGGGGCGCCGACCGCGCGGCGACCCCACTCCCCCTCACCCGCCCACCAGCGCTCACCACCACGGCAGAGACGACCGGCGATTAGCGGTGGCACCAGCGGCACCACTCGAGCAGTGGCGCTCTGAGTGGCTCCGTGCTGGTCATGCCCCATATTTGTATGGGGTTTGGAGCTCAGATAATTGTTTTCAAGGTCATTCCTGCAATTCACAGTCATGGCCTTTGAAGACTTCAAATCATCTCGTCTCTGAGCTAGGCGCACGTAGACTTGTGCGGGCTGTTTCCACACCGCCTGATTGGATGTCCCCAGAGATGTATGATGCCACTGTATGCATCACGCGGCTTCTGCCTCCTGCATTGCCCTGTTGAGTTCAAGACAAAACAAAATATGGCCATTGAATTATTCGTGTGTGGAGTGCATCAGCAAATATCGTTGCATCGGCGGGCAGCGGTTAAATGTCAACCAACTTAACGTGTTAAATGCAGTCTCAGAACACGAGCCGCGTTTTGTGATACGTATTGCAGGTATACAGGCACTTATATTAGTTGTGATGGAAATGGGGGTGAGGATCAAATAAATTTGGAATAGTGCCGCACCTGAGAATGCAAGTAAAAGTCATGCCTTAACGGAAAAATATACAATGCCACCAAGCGAAATGGCAAAAGAACACATACATAACGTTGGCTGGTTTATCACACACATAAATTAACAGGCCATCTTGCAGCGAGTCGAAGTACTACAAGTGAGTCAGCCCATCCGCTACAGCAGCAATTCTGACACGACCAGTCTGACAGCGAATCTGACGTCATAAAAACGTTCCATGACGTAATCAAACGGTGGCGTATTGATGAAAAGATTCATTAAATGGTAAAAGTTTGCTAGCTAGCGCAGTCTTACGCACAAAAAGTGTTCCAAAAGTTACAAGTGGGCTTTTTCATCACGTGCGATGCTTCATTTAAAATCTTCAAATGTGGAACATTCCGTTTGAATGAGCGTTGCACTTCCTCGCGACCTTTCATAGGGAAGCCCCATGCAACGAAGCAGGACATCGTTAAACACCTGACAGCGGGTAAGATCGGTAATGCCCAGAACGACATCAAACCCTGGAGGCCCAGCACATGTATCGCATCTGCTCTGACCACACTGCCGGCTAGCGAACCGATGCATTATGGACATGGGTTATAAAATACTCTATGGCGCACAACACTGTCAATAACACTGATATTGGCCTCTAACATCATTCAACTTGATTTTTAATAGTTGCAAAGCCGTTGCATGATACAACCTGGAAGATTCCTAACCAGAGTGTAAAACTTATGCTGGATCCTAAGGGAACTTTTGGTTAATCACAACGAAAATACAAGACCCCAGAGACAACTCCGGAAAAGTTATAAGAAAACATGCAACATTTCAGAGAACTCTTCGATAAGCTTTTAAAATGAATCCTAGATCCTGAAGGTTTGGAATCCGCGGCTCAGGGATCCAAGCCCGGAAGTCATTTTGGGAACAACGCACATATGTCTGCTTGCCACTGTTGCAATTCATTTACACCAAATGTACGAGTACGGCTATGAAAGGTGTTCCAAATGTCAAAACTAGCCACATGCATTTAAACGAAGCAAGATGCTTAAACAACACAGGCTTAAATCTAACAAGCATTTGACAGCTTAAAATACCGCCGGGCGGAGGTAAATAAACAAGAAACGTGGGTACACAAAGCTTTTGACTTTACAGCACCGTGCTTTTCAAATTGTCAACACTAGCTTGGCGGCGGACCGATCAGTCACTGACCACTGACTGACTCCAGCGACCAGCGGCGCCCGAAGTCGGACAGCGCAGCAGACCGGCGGCAATGGCGCTCCAAGGCCAGCCGGGTGCCCTAGGTGGCAGTGGCACCATCAGGTGCGCACAATCTCTCTCCCTCTCCCTCCGTCTACCTACCTGGCCATCGCGTCACGACACCGGGTCCGGTTCGGCAGGTGGCACAGGTGCAGCACGAGGTCCACATCGAACGCGCTGCCCACCGTCGAGATGGTGGTGCACATCGCTCCGCCCTAAGCGCGTCGCAGGCCACCGTCCCATCGGTTCGCACGGGGCGGCAAGCACCGCCGGCGCTCCCACCACCCTTCACGCGCTGGCCCTCTGCCCCACAGGACGAACGCCAGGGGTTCTCCCTCGGCGGACACTGGGGCAGCGGGCGCAATGCGCCGCGGTGCGCCACGTGTTCAGCGAGCTGGTCCGGCGCTCCCACACGTACCACGGGAGGGTGCAGCCGCGGACGGGCGAAGCTGGCCGACCGGCCGGCCCGACTGGTGGCGGGTCGGCAGCGCCTCTGACCAGCCCAACCGCCGCTGCAGAGGTCCACTCCACCTCCCTGCACGAATCTGCCGCCGCTGCAGAGGTCCACTCCGTCTCACTGCACGGACTAACTGCTGTTGCAGAGGTCCACTCCACTTCACTGCACGAATCTGCCGCCGCTGCAGAGGTCCACTCCACCTCACTGCACGGATCTGCCGTCGCATGCCATCGTCCGTGGTTTGCTTGAAACGTTGTCGCGTGCTCACATATCAAACGGCCTTGGAAATTCTACATGTTCCCTGAAACCGGGTAAGGATCCTGCTGTCTCACTAATTCACCGGAGCAGGAACAGGTACGGCTCGAACTTCGGAAAGTGCACATAGTGACGCTTGCGTCCGCCTCGACCATGTTTTGCCCCTGAGCCTCATGTCAAGCACGCTACTGCGCACATGGACAGCTGCGGTGAAAAGCTGGTGCAATGGCAAGCTGCTCACATTCGGAACGTATCATGCGTAACAACATATTCAAACATGGCTATGGCAGTGTCCTGGAGCACAAAGACCCTCAGAAATATAACCCGACGTTTTCTGCCACGGCCGCGAATGCCACATCACTCATGAAGAGACAGATGGAGCACTCGAGGTTAGCATTTGGCATTCCCTTGTCCCACGATTTAAGACACCAACTTCCGCATGGGCATCACTTCTTCATACCGGAACCTCAAAGGCAGCAGCCAGCAGCAGAAGGAGCAGCTCGACGCCAGGGCACGGCTTAACATGACCAGCATCATATAATGATACACCTTGACAGCAATGGTAACGGACCGGATATTAGACTCCCCGCAGACTCGACTTTTCTGCACGTACTTCAGATCAGCAACATCGTCTAAATTGAAATAATTTAAGAGTGATTAAGCAAACAAACCCTTAGCTTCGATGTTGATAATTGTAGCATCATTTACGTCAGCTATCATGGTATTGATTGAAGACATCATTCACGAAAATGAACCTAACACGAAGATTCTTTCAGAAAAGGAAATGCCAGGCAAAGGTTTATTAAAGCGGGAATAAGATGTTATTTTTAATAAATGGCGTCTTTGTGGCAACTCACTTAGAATCTTCATATATATATATATATATATATATATATATATATATATATATATATATGTATATGCCTGCTCAGTTAAAAAAGAAAGCTGATTTCACACTAGCAAGCTTCTAGATGAATCCTTTGAAGTTCCGTGCTTTCGACCTAGTCATATCGTTAAGATAAAAGATTGTTCGTATAAAATCACACACGTAGTCGCCAATATCTCTACATTCTAACATTTCGAGGGCTTATCTCATCGTTTGAAACATAAAATGAGAGAAGTAAAATGTTTTGGGCTCTTCAGGATGAGAGCTGTAGATCGCTATGTTTAGAGCATCTCTTAGTACGGGGAGGCAAAAGTTCCTATCAGTACTTGGATGCGTCCAAAATGCACCCGTGATGACTACACCACAAAGACACATGGCCGCAGTCACGCATACAGCACCTATCGCCTACTACCCAATAGCTCAAAAATTGTGTTTAAGTTTGTTTGCTTGCCCAGAGCTGAAGAGAATTCATTCACAAATATGTTTTCTCAAGTTTGAAGGCGTCTTCTGACACTGTACGTCTGAGGAATGTCAGTGCTGTCCGTCAGTTGTGTTGATCTCCTGTCATGTTCGTGTCGCTGTGCTAATGAGATGCCCGTCGTGCAAGTGTATCGTCAGACGTCGTGAGAGTGTCGTCGTTACGCCAATGTTGTGGTCAGAACAAAGTTTGCAGTCTTCAAGATTACATTTCAAATTATTAACTCAATTGGTGCATTTCAGCTCGTCTGATTTTTCAGCGCTGGCTCTCATAAAAAAGTTCAAGACTTTCCTGTCGCGTTAATAACTGATGATGTCATTCTGTGGTCGTTCTTGCCTTTTACATGTCAAAAGACGAGTTCTCGAACAGTTCTTTCGTCTTGTTTGTTCGTAGATTTTTCGTCTTCTGTTTGTTAGGAGATGTTATTTGATTTTGATAATACAGTTTGATGGTTGTTTTTTATCGATCTTGATTTATTATCAAAGTACCTTCTCGTATGTCGTTGTACTTCGTTTTCAACGTCGGAATAAAAAACTGTCATTCATGTTCTAGTTGGTAAGTTTCCCTAACTTCCAGCAAGATATCATCCACATAACGATTGAAAATGTTAGGTCGTATGCCTTCATTTTGTAATGTTTCAACTAGAACGTCTCAAAAATAGCTTTGAAGAGCGACTTGGCGAAATATTCACAAGAGAACAAGTGTACAGATTGTAATACCCTTTCTTGACGTGACTTTAGATGGTCAAGAACCATAACTTAGAACGACTGTATACCGAAAGCAAACTAACAACGGACGGTGCTTAAATGCTGACAGTAAATGTCCTAAATGCTACAAAATTAACGTCATAAGATTATTCCTCAGACCCGCATTTAAACATTGTTCTGATTGAACAGGATTTCATCCAGAATTCAAATGAATCAGGCAGATATTGCTGAAGAAAGGTATTTTAAATTCTGACGTTGAAAACAAAACACGGCATATGACAAGACACTTTGACAATAAATTAGGACAAGACAACCAAGCGCCCAACCGTATTAACAAAATCGGATGACATCTGCGTTTAAATAAGATAAAAATTCAACAGGAATTCATCTTTCGAGATAAAAAGGCAAGAACAACCACAAAATAGACATTGTAGCTTAGTACCGCAAGGGAAAAATCTCCACCTTTCTTATGAGAAACATCCCTGACAAGCCGGACAAGCTTAAATTCACCAATGTACTGTATCAATTTCAATGTAATGTTGACAACTGCAAACTTCGTTTCGTATACTACATTGGTGTAACCACATAACCACAACGACACTCTCATGACGTCTGATGATGCACTTACGCGACGGAGCACCTCTGGAGCACATGCCACACACACATGACACGGCATAAACACAACTGACGGACAACAATGACGTTCTTCAGACGCTCATGACGGAAGACACCTTTAAATCTGGGAAAGTATATTCAACAATGAATTATCTTCAGACCTAAACAAACCAGTAAAGTCTTGAACAACTCTTGACCTGTTAGGTGGTGGGCGGTGGCTACTGTACATGTGATTGTGGCTATGTGTTTTTGCAGTGTTTTCATTACGGATGCATTCTATACGCATCCGAGTAACGACACAACTTGTTGTCCTCTCCGCAAATAGAATGTTCATAAGATAACGATGCAAAACTTTCATCCTTAAAATCTCAAAACTTATTAATTTTGCCAATCATATTTCTCCAACATTGGGATGATGTCTCAAAACGTTAGAATATATATAGAGACAGAGCAACAGATATATGAGTGATTTTGTACGAGCAATAGTTTATCTTTAGGCTGCTACCAGGTCGAAAGCCCGAAATCCCAAACGATACATCAAGAACCTTGCTAATGTGCAATTAGCGACGTTTTTTCCATCAAATACACATAAAGGAAGATATTCCGCCAAGGTATACCAATACGTATATGTATATATATATATATATATATATATATATATATATATATATATATATATGCACACGTGTGTGTGCGTGTATATGCTCCTTTAATGCACGATTTATGGCACGTTGCCAAGGATCACATCTCAGAGGTGTTTTCAAGGCTTACCCGCTTGATTGAGCCGCTTTAACCGCTCAGAATGCATCAATTTTGCATAGATAAGACAGCAGTAATGTCTTTTTCCTTTGAGAAAAATAAGAAACATTGAGATGTAGGTGCGTTCATATTTCTGCAGCATGCCTTTATCGAAACGAATAGCGGAAAAGCACTTCACACCACAACATAATAACACTTTTGTTATTCATTCCGATAGAGGCACGCTGAAAAAATATAAATGCATGTTCACCTCCATTCTCCTGTTTTTTTTCTTCTCTGAGGAATAAGTTTGTTACTGCTGTCCATCTATGTGAAGTGTTCCTCGCAAATGCATTTAACAACTTGCATCTAATTTGCACGAACTACGAACTATCCATCAAGCAAAGGACTAAATGCGCCTCAGGCTAATTATCATTTAGGATACTAATTGTGTCCTCCATGTAAGGTAATAACTGGCAAAAATTGGCAGTCAAACCACGGATAGGCATGCTATAATACGAAAAAACAAAACCTGTAGCTGGATCCCGCACGTGTATGGTGTAAACTAGATTATTTGAACGTCTAGCCTATGTCTAGTCCAAAACAATACATTACTGCTGGCAGTGTGAAATTTTTCGTGACAACATCTACTGTATCAGGCTCACCATGTAAGTAATATATCTGTGCTGTGTAACGTAAAGGTCATCAATTAAAATGCTTGCGTTCTCACAGACGTCAAGGGGACTACAAGTGTTTGACAAAGCAGAGGGCATGGTATGAGATGGCACTTTGGAGGCCCGGGTAGATTCAACGTTCGTGGGCACTTCACACGAGCCAGTTCGCTGCACGGCGCGGCTGTGTGAAAATAAATCACATTGGAAACATGCCTAGACACACCTTAATACTATCTCGAAAGGTTCGATGGGTCAGCAGTGCCAATGAACAAGCTACTTGCATACACAGACGACATCCTAAACGGGACGTCCCCAGTAAGTATCAATATAAAATCAATGACCTAGACGTCACTAATCGGTCGTTATACGTTCAGGCAAACAAATCGACCCACCCCAATTCATCCAGAAGGAGCACACTGAGCAGGTATTGGCCCTGGATCCAGGCCCGCGCCACTAGGGCCTAATGCTCACGCGCCGGGCTCGACAAACTTTACAATGTGCCGTTGAACGAAACAACCGCTACATTCTCCCTTAGCTTCCCAACCCACACCCACTCACTCCCTAGCCCTATTGCTGTCTAGTTGTATCGTACCACTGCTACCTGCGGTATCACTCTTTCGCTCACTTACTATTTACCCTCTTGCGACAAGGCATTCCTCAGTCGTTTGGTCCACCCTTCTTCATAGAGAAAGGATGTCACAAATAAGTTGCATACAACGCTACTAATATATTCCTTTAAAGCAGGGCCGTAATGGCTGAATGGTCAGTGTCCTCAGCTCTCACGTGGGGGTCGCGATTCGAACCCCGGTCTCGCCATGGCCTTTGATCGTTTATATGGCACCTGTAGTCCCTGGTGCGCCACAAAAGGGAGCGCACGACGTGCGTCGCGCGCCACTTGCAGGTGAACTTTACAACATCCACAAATGCTGAATTACGTAGGATATGCAAACTTCCTCATATGTTTAAGTAGTTTCGTGTGACCGAACAAAACAAATGGAATAAAAAGGCCACCAGGCCACTGCACAGACCACAGGCGAGCTGTGCAGACCATCAAAACAGTCACTGCGCCGACACTACGTCTCACACAAGATTAAACTCCGACACATTGCAGATCTCGGCTTGGGATCGGAGCGGAACCTCAGATGTATTCAGAGACCCACCAAGGGCATCCCACCACCAGGGTTTGAGGGCATCCAAGCAATACCAATCAACCGGAGCTCGACGGAATCTGCTCTAACCGCGGCTGCTCGACGATCATGAAAGAAGAATTAACATTACGAGAACGTCACAAGGGGCCAGGGAGCATGACAATGTATGGTTGGTTGAGGATCGCAGAGTATCCCGGCTACCGCGGAATGTGAGCAAAACAAGTTGGGTTTTTCTCCGCATACAATGTCAGGGCCGGAGCACAGCGTGCCGACGTTTCAGTCTCTCCTGACCATAAGACCCGCTGAGAGCCCCGTGGGGCGTGCCGACAGCGGAACAGAATGAGCACCGGCTGGCCGGGAGGAGCGAGACTGGCGGGCACGCCAGGCGGCAACAAAGCGTCACTCAAACCTGTAGCTTCGCCAGCGCCAGCTGAGCGGAGACGCCCAGGCGGGGTCCGAGTCGCCATTCGCCTGTTCCGCTGTCGAGAGGACACACGACGATTGCGGACCGCCGTCACGTTTGCTCCACTCCGGGGTACAACCCGCTGTCATATGTGCTCCACTCCAGGGTACAGCCCACCGTCACGTGGGTTTCACACTGTGACCCCACTGGACGTCAGGTACGCCTCACGCCACGTGACGCCACGCGGAAGTCAGAAATGCGCCGCGGCTGCCAGGGGCGCGGTGCGGCGGTCAGGGGCGCGACGCGGCCGTCAGAGGTGCAGCGCGTGCGGCGCGGCGCGGCCGTCAGGGGCGCGGCGCGTGCGGCGCGGCGCGGCCGCCGGCCATGGCGCCACTGAGCACGGCGCCGCGCGCGGCCGGTGCTGCCGCAGCTCGTCCGGCGGTCGATACGGCCGGCCCGGCCGGCGCGCCGGCTTCACAGCTGCAGCCGGAGCACCGCGACCCCCTCCGACGGCCCGGTGGTCGATGGCGGTGCGGGTGCACCTGCTGGCCGCATGCCGGCCCCACCGGACCGGCACCTGTTGCCGGCCTGCACCTGGTGGCGGGCCGGCAACCCGGTCCGCTGGCCCAGAGCCACCGGACGCAGGATCAGACTGGCCGCCGGCCAGCGCTGTTCGGAAGTGCCTGGCAACATCCCAGCTGCACAGCATTTCGTCAGACCTGCTGTCGTGCGGTGCAATAGTGATGGGCGCGTCAGCGGACCCAGACCACAGGCATGTGGCCATCGCCTGACCACAGGCATGTGGCCATCGCCTGACCACAGGCATCTCGCCATCGTCTGACCACATTCATCTGGCCATTATCTGACCGCAGTCATCTGGCCATCGTCTGGCCGAAGGCGTGTGACCATCGTCTGACTACCGGCATCTGGCCATCGCCTGACCGCGGACTGACGGTCATCGTTTGACCGCGGGCACGCGGCCATCTTTGGAAACCCTGCCCCCCCCCCCCCCCATTAGGTTTTCGGCTACGTAGGCAAATTCGGTCTATCCAGATGTGTGTGTGTGCTGGGTATGTGCCGAGTAGCACCCTTTCAAACATAAAACTCACCTCACCTCGGGTGAGGTGCGTTGATTCCCGGCGTGTTTTCTGCCATTCTCTTTCCAGAAAAACAGCCGACGAAAATTGTCTCCCTGCACCTATTAGCCAAATGTCTGAATCCCCAGATCGTAGCGCCCGAATGACACATGCCCTTGGCGGTTCATGGACAAACACAGCAAAGCTAAAGGCGTGCCATTTCAGCGCGCTGGTTTCTGCATGAGCTGCGCCACTTTTGAACTTGACGTGACGCTAATTTCAGTCCGGTTCTCTGTGTCAGCGTGCCTATTCTTGGATCCTGATATGTACGTTTATGTGAAAGACATTTCCGTTTATCTATAATTTTGCTGCCGGTCATGTCTTTTCGCAATATTGCAGTATTCCGCGTTACTTGATGTAACTCAACAAAAGTTATTTTGGTTTCGATACAAAGCTAACCATGGGCTGCGTGCATGCTATCCTGAATGACGTTGCAATGTTGGAAAATGGTCCAAAAATGAATAACAGAATTACATTGACATTCAGTGACCACTCTCGCAACAGAGGATTTTAGTTACTGGCGACTTTAAAAGCATAAAGTTGTGTCTACTTTATAGGTGCAATTCATGTCGCTTAAGTGACGCGAATTTTTCTTTGGAAACCCTGCCCCCTGCAACGAAACTGCAACGCTGAGTAGCGTATCACACAACTTTTCTTCATCGGTTGTCGGTCCCGACAGCGAAAATTAATTTGTTTACAAATCAGCCCGTCGCGCCATTTGTATCTCATTTCGATCAAACAATAAAACAAGATTCGCTACGTTCGGGAAATTGTTCATCCCGGTAAGCTGCGAACAATAAAAGGCGTAGGATCTATGGGATATGAGAATAATCAGACAATAATCAGAATGGGGTATGACGTCATGACGTTGACGGCATAGATCTTTTGGCGTCCGGGTCGCTGCGAACGCACCTTTAGGTCACTGCATCAAATTAACAGTGTGTCGCATATCTATTGCATATATCTGGTGCCACAACGACAATTTAGCGTGCGTCTCGTTCAGGCGCATTGTCGCCTAGTGTTATAGAACAACAGGGTTGAACGTGCATTTGTAAAATGCGACAAGATACGACCTGCCTACAGCTCTGTGATTTGGGGTACACATTTGCGCGGGACATTGGCAATCGCAAGAGGACCGAGTGCTGGAGTTATCGTCAATTCTGAGGCGTTGATAGGCTAATTGTATCTCACTATTTCTTCGTGTATTTCTTAGCAGCCGTTCAATGCAAGTTAGTCAGCACGATGGAAACATTTAAATCATTTTATTTCTACTCTCGAAGCATTTGCTAGGCTCACTGGAATTGTTGAAAGAGCACATAAAAACTAACATGTGCGGCGACATCCAATGCTTTCCTGTTTATACAAGGCATATGCATGTGGATCATGAAAGTAGGCAATGTAACGCCGCCTCCGTGACCAGACTGGAGATTATGTGACGTTGTACAGGATGCTTCCATTGCAATGCCAATTATAAAAGGGAAAGTAAAGCTGACAAAACTAGGCAAAGTTGCACTATTTGGCCAGTACTGTTGACCATTGCCGGACATTTAGATTGGCGCCTTTCACGCAGTCGTTTTGGTCTGGGAACCAGTAAAGCATGTCTCCTTTACAGCGCGCCACTTGCGGGGCAATAGTCGCCGTAGCCGGTGTGGGTATTTATGGAATTCGACGAAGCTGGTTCGTGTTCAGGGGCAGTCATGGAGATGTTTTGCCAGGTAGATGAACACTGACTACACTGATGAACACCTGACTACATAATGTTCAAAATGTTCAAAGATCTCTAATGTAGCGAAAATGTGAACAAGTATTATTTCGTACATATCACAGACTTCTTAAATTTGGAATTTCAAATTAAATGCCTTGTGATGTTGTCACCACGTGTTATGGGCCTATCGCTGGCAACCAGCAATTCTACGCCACGCCACCCGTATGAATGGCAGTCTTGGGCTAGGTATCCACCTTCTATGCTGATGTCATTATCAGTTAATCGCTACTTTTTATGGAATGATCAACCGACTGAGTTGATTAATTGACATGTTAGCCTCAATAATTCAGACACATGTCAGTCACCCATAATGGAAATCAACACCTTTGTGCCATTGAAGCTCCTTTCCTCAAGACGATGCTTACATATATGGATCCAGAGGGGAGGGGGGGGGGGGCGGGACCATGGCCTTCCCCTTGGGTCCCCGAAGGGGCCTATTGGCTCCAAGAGGGCCCAGAGCCGGCGGAACAGGTCCAGTTTTTAACACAAAGCGTAACAAACTTAGACATTTCTGGATTTCCAGGCGACCAAGAACAGTTGCCAGCGAAAATGAAGGGCCCACGAGAAGTTAAAAAAAATATTCAAGGATTGAAAAAGTTGTAAATTGGTAATTCTAAGCCTCATTTCACTGTCTAGGGGCTCTATACTGTTCCTGGGAGAGCTAAATGCCCGCTTGCAGGGTCATTCCGGTTGTCAGGAGCTTCCACGTTGCCTTCGTTTTCTTTGTATTTGCTCGGAGGGCCCTGCACTGTCGCTGGGCCCTTCCTGCTAGCGTACCAGGACACTCTTAGAGGTCAAAGGCCCTTCCACGGATTCTTTCCACTCGCTAGAAAGGTTCTGTGGGTTATAGCCGGGGCCCATGTATTAACCTTCCGGGTACTCTCAGCTGCTCGGGGGCACTTTACATGGGTCTCGGTTAACCCAACGACACATTTCCGATATTCCAGGAGTCCTCCACATTGGTCTAGGGCGCTTCCAATTCTTTGCCACTTGCTTAGAGCCCTATGCTATTGTCGGGAGCCCATGTGGTAGCCTGCTTGGGCACACTCGGTCGTTCGGGGACCCTCTACGCTGCGTCTTGGGTATTCTTATCTGAATGGGAAGGGCTGCGCTCTTGTGGGTGGGGAGGGGGAGGGGAGGGCTATCTGATAACCTGCTCGGGCACATTTGAACGTACGGGGCCCTCTTCATTGAGTCTTGGGGCACGTCCTATTTGAATGGGGCCCTACGCACTTATCGGGGGCCCCGTCTGTTCGCCTTCTCGGCCACACTGGATTGTTCGAGGACCTTGCACATTGGGTCTTGGCATTTGAATTTAGGGCCCTGCGCTCATATCGGAGCCATCTGAAAACTTGCTCGGGTACGCTCCATCTTTCGGAGGCTTTCCACACCGGGTTCTGGGCACTTCTTATTTGGATGGAGGGCCTTACGCTCTTGCCGGGCCTCTTCTCACAAGCTGCTCAAGCACATTCCATCACTCAGAGGCCATTCACACAGGGTCTTGAGTGCTTCCTATTTGCATAAGGGGTCCTACGCTCGTATTGGGAACCCTATCTGTTAACCTGCTCGGGCACCCTCGATCATTTGGGGTCTTTCTTCATTGGGTCTTGAGCACTTCTTATTTAAACGAAGGACCCTACGCTCTTAAGGCGGACCTTAAGGTTAACCTGTTCTGCCACCCGATAATTCGGTAGCCCTCTATATTGGGTATTGGATGTTTTCTATTTGAATGGAGGGCCCTACGCTCTTGACGGGGGCCCTATATGTCAACCTGTTCGGACGCACTCCATCGTTGGGAGCCGTACACCTTGTGTCGTAAGCATTTCTTATTTGAAGGGATGGCCCTTATGCCACTGAGGATTTCTTTACTGAATCGATGTCCCCATGTTCTAGGTGGGTTCCATCTATTAGGCTGTTCGGGCCGGCGGCGGATGCAGAAGGGGGAGAAGGCACGGGGCTATGCCTCACTGGACCATACCGTTAAGGATCTATTATTCACGTTCGGCGGGTTAAGGATAGATTCCTAGCCGGCCGAACGGACGTAGTTTTCTAACAAAAACACAACAAAATTAGGACGCCTTTACGGCCTCCAGACGACCAATAAGAATTGCTAGTAAAAATAAATAGGCCATACGCAGACGAAGCTAATTGTTTGCTAAACGAGAAGGTGTTGCTTGGGAAATTTTGGGGCTCATTACGCTGTCCAGAGGCATTACGCTGTAGGTTGCCCTGGCCCTATACGTCCACTTGCTGGGTCAACTTCATCGCTAACTAGCTTCCCACGTTGCCCTTGCTTTTGCATTTTCTGGTAGGGCCCGACGCTGCTGTTGGGACGCTGTCTGTTTCCACGCCTGGGCACAGTTGATCGATGCAGGTTTTCCTCCGCGGATTCTTCCATTCACCCGAAAGCCTCTATAGTTTCTTTTTTTACCCGGGCTCCACATACCAGGGTACGCTCAGTTGCTCAGCAGGGCCCTTCACATTAGTCTCGGGTCATTTCCACTTATACAGGGGCCCTTCACATTATTCTCAGGGTTATTTCCACTTGCTTTGAGGGCCTTGTGCTGTCGCTGGGGCTCGTATAAGGTAAGGCGCCGAGACACTCGATGCTTAGGGGCCCTCTAATTTTATCAAGGGCTCTTTCCCTTTGATCTCATTTGCTGAGAACTCTTCACTCCTATCGAGGCTCTTTCCTGTTAACCTGTCCGTGCCCTCTTGATTGCACAGGGGTATTAATCCATGGTCTTGGATAATTCCCTTTGCTCGTAGGGTTCTGTGCTCTGGCTGGGGCCTTGTATGTCAGTCTGCTGGGGCACTACCGATCGTTTAGGGCCCACCACGTCACTCTTGGGTTGTTTTTGCTTGCTCTGAGGACCCTACACTTGTTGACGGGGGACATTTTGTTGGCCTCCCAGCAGCATCCATGGTCTTTCAGGTTCTGTCCCTATCGGCCTTGGGCGCATTCGCCTTAGAGCAGCAGCCGGATATGCGCCGATGAACTTTTACGCGTAACTGTCGAAGTTAATTTTACGTACCGCCGTCATCGCATGTGTCATTTCCATTGACTTTTGAGTGTGCGGCGCTTATCACTACTAGTGCATCACGTTCTTTACGTATGTTGAATGCTAGAATATTTTGTGTTACGTAGTAACAAAGCAAAACTTCTGCATTGGCCATCAGATCATCATCTGATTACGTCGCCCAGCCGGCTAGCCGTAAATAAGCTAATAATCAAGTCCGTGCTTGGTTTTGATGGTTGTTAGCAATGGACTCGTGTTGATTTTCTCTGTTGTTCCGAACACTTGCCACAAGTAACAGGATTTAGCATTATCTGTAGAAAATGAATGAGCTCTATGCTTATGTGTACGTAGCACGCTCAGCCTCATAGCGCTGCGCGCAGTAAGATGGGTTCATGTATTTATCATATGTATATATATATATATATATATATATATACTATATGCTATTGGGTCTTATATATCTTATATATATATATATATATATATATACATACTTAAATATACACACACATTTATGTATATATGTATGTATATATAGATGTAAATATTACATACCATTTGTATTCAAATGCAATGACCGAGAAGCACGATTTTTTTTAGCGGGCTCCACAATGTTCAACTTGAATTGTTAGATTCAAATGACTCTTGGGGGCCCCACAATGTTGCGTGCCCCCCTCCCCCCCCCTCACCTTGACGAAGTCCTGGATCCGCCCCCTGAATATTTAACGTTTGAAGATACTGAAGCAAACAACAGACAGGATGAAACAAGCTCACTTATGACTATCGGTATACCTTTAGGTAGCAAAAGCTGCTGTGGATATCACAATTTCGCTGTTTAGCAAATGCTCTCCTCAATGCGCTATTGTTTAATTGTGTCACCGCAACTTGATTAATTGACAACCTTGATCGACAGCCAATTGATGGCTGATTTATCTGGAAGTCGGGCTCACGAAAGTCAGATATGAACGACTCGACCATCATATTTTTCTCGGCATTGAACGCCGCATGGTCAATGAAATGGCAGGATCCGAATGGCGTTGATATGACGTCATGAATGCCAACGTGAACTTGAGACACTCTCCAAGAAATGCTCTCCACATTTTCCGGGGCGCGTAGCTCAGAAACTAGACGGGTTTAGGTCTTATGAAGGGCAGCGCTGTAAACTGAACCAAAAGGTGTTCAAGATAGCCATTTCAATTCGAAACGCTATATAAATATGGAACACTCCCCTTAAGATTGCTTCAGTGGGTATCAGTATTCAGAAATGCATATTCAATTAGTGTCTTTTGAAATTCAATTGATTTTCAATCCGTTTAATCCGTGTGACTTGGCAAATTCTAAAATCTGGCCCGCTCCTTATCCATGTGCTGTCCAAATTTTCGGACCCGATCCAATCTGTCGTGCAGACCCCACAGTCGTCCGCTGATTGGCCAAATCGGCCAAGTGTTTTCGTCGTGATAGATGTATGCTCCCCATAACGCGTAGCGAGGCACCGGTGTCTTTAGGCGACGGGTTCGGGCCGGCGGCGCCGCGGCCAGACGACGGGACGGCTTGTGCCCGCCGTCCCTTGCCGGTGGGACGCTGGCGTTAGTCGCTCTCTGGAAGCAGAGTGTCAAGTGTTATTTGTCTTTGGGCTTGGCCTTGTGCTCCTTGGTCCTTGGTGTCGTGGTTCCGGCCCCGTTTGTCGATGGCCGCGTAGTTCCGGTCCCGTTTGCCCATGGTCGCGTGGTTCCGGTCCCGTTTGTCCATGGTCGCGTGGTCGTGATCCTCGTCACCTGACCAATCGTCATCAGCATCTTCACAGTCTGCAACTTTATGACGGTGATTTATTGCGTGTTTGTGCACAAAGAGCTCTCCATTGAACAGCGTTTCGTCCGAGTTGAACGGAAAGCTCCTTGCGCTTGTAAAGTCATTTCCAATGCCAGCCGTGTTTTGGGCGACGCCGCCAGAATGAAAACCTCGTCAAGGATTCGAAACAAAATTGTTCCAGAGGTAGACAGGTGCATTGGTTACGCAATCATACTGCCACGCTAAACGACGAACCATGGCTATAGTGGTACCTCCATAGAGTTCCTGGAGGAGGGGGGGGGGGGGGCAAACTGATATTGACAGTGCAGTAGTTCCTTGCAAAGGTAACAACTGCCGTTAAATTTCTTCAGAGTAGCACCCGGTCCAGCCATAGTGGATGTGAATTGCGAAAAGACCTGCACATTGTTCGATTTTAAGAGCCCGCTCTGTAACTTCTAGAAAGCATTCTCCGGTCCAAGGGGCGATTTTAAAGAAAGTGCCATCAAGAGCTGATTAACATAAACCCTAAGGGCCTTAATATGCAGCTTTAAACCTAAGAATTAGCTACATGCGCTTCTGATCATTTCGACATCCGACGTGTCTCCCACAGGCCAACAACGTCCACAGAAAGTCAACCGGCCAGCGCCGTGTAGGCTTCCGGGCTAAAAATGGCAGGCTAAAGCATGACAGGCTGACAAATGACAAATGAAAATGAAAATGACAGTCAACATCTCAAATGAGCCCACGCACGATCCGTGGTGAAACATCACACTGGGCAGACGGTGGCGCCGACATCTAACGCTTTGCTTAAGCGTCGACACAAGTCCAAACAAGGCACCCGAGGCTAAAGATGCTGTTTGATCACACTCGGGAGAAGCGCGCCTATAGAGTTTAGATAAGAATAACCCATTTTTCACGAGCACCAGGCAGCTTTTTAAAAGTCTTCCGACTTTATCCAAAAGATGGGAGTATTTGTTGCGTTTTGAACCACAAGAACAATAGCTCAGCCCTCTCACCTATTGAAGTGTCTGTCTAACATCAATGACGGAAGTTTGGAACACTAGTAAGTGATTCGAGCAAACTTAGGAATTAAATTAATCACAGATGCAAACGATTTGAGCCGATGCTGTTTACAGAGAAGGCATGCAAAGATGAAACATGTTCTTTCAAAGTGATGATGGCAGAAACAGGCCAGATTGTATACCCTGAGACTGTAGACGCAAAACATATCATTTTTCGAACAGAAATTTTGACATGTTTTAGGGCAAGGGAATGTGACGCAACCATAATAAACCATGAGGCATGTATCATGAGTAAACTGCAGCTATCTACCGTTGGCGAATGTATTTATGAGTGACGAGCTGTGGTCTAATGAAATGTGCGGATCTTCGGAACTCATTTGGAGGAAGAGCGATTGCTGTTTTGCTGTTTCACAAGCAACGTCGCACAGTCAGTGTTATATTTTTGAGGACGGCTGCTGAAGGGTGTCTGACTCCGACGCCCCACCGCGGCTCCCGGCATCCTTGCCTTAGTCCGTGAAGCCAATGCACACCAATTTCTGTTGCGTTTTCCTGATCTGTGGCGAATGAGGTCATTTACCAGGCAAACTCCGGAACAGCCCGGTTAAAATTCAAGCGATCAAGAGCGCCGTCACGACGCGCGAACCGGTCCCAGCCGTGCTCGGCGAGTCGATATCCGCTCCGCCCGCGCCGACATCTGTCGGTTTTTTCGGAACTAGCGAAGTCACCCGCCTTGCTAACTTTCTGAGTGAGGTCCTGACACCTAGCGTTTGGGGCCGCAAGCTTCAGTTCCGCACAATCTTGAGCTGAGCCATGGCGGCGCTAACCAGCGTTTTGGTGTTTATTACCAGGTGTTAATTGCGGTTGTGATGGGGGGGGGGGGGGGGGGAGAGGGCTGTCCCAACTTAAACGTTGGCGGGTAATCGGCCCCTCCCCAACTTTGAAATCGCAATCATAAGTCCATCTTAAGCGGCGCTGCTAACAATGCGAACAATTGATCCCGGAAATACCGAATTGTGAAGCATTCTTACGCTTGATTTCAGTGTCCTAAAATTGGCGACTTTGGGTATGAAGCAACACCCTATGAGAAGGAGTTTTTCCCCCCCTTTTCCCCACAATTTGTGAATTTTTCACTCCTACCTGCTTTGTCTAACCGCTCATACCAAACCCATCTTTCCCTTTCCGAGGTTTTAAGATGTCATCTAAAACCGAGCTCACATGAAACCATCAAGCATCCACAAGGTTCTACAGAAACTGGATATCTATGGCTAAATCCCGCCCCCTCTACATCTGAATCATGGCTATGCATGCACAGAGCAAGGCCACCAGGTACCTTCGATGATGCGATGATGCGATGCCACTACGAGGACAATCGAAGAAGATAATCTTTGTCTGATGTCTAACTTTTTCCTACGCTTTTTGGACGCGCACTCGGGTGGGCGTTCCATTGCCCCCGATGGTTTTTTGGCATAGTTTCCGTACAGCGCCGCGCAGCCGCGTCAAATTTGTCATAGCTGTAGACAACTGAATAGCAAATCGTTTGATGTCAAAAACGTAGACCTTGCAGGAACGCTGACCTATGGCTGACCAAAGTCAGGCCATAGATTGAAACAAAGCTAAAAATTTCTAGGGAATTGTTCAATTTGATGCAGCAAAAGAGTGTTAGAGGAAGCCATGCATCTCTCAGATACTTTCTTAGACAAAACAACGGTGGAATGAACCAATTCTAATGAACTGGGGTCAGATATGAGGGTCAGACCACGGTCAAAACCAGCCTGTTTTGTTACTCTAGGGCTTGCTGTATGGGATCCTTTTTGGTGCTCGTTTCCAATTTATTAATGACAGAAACCACATTAAACATCTTCCACTGACTATTTGACGATCAGATAAGGTCACAGACCTGAAATGACTTAGGTCAACATTTGGTTTTGGGGAACATACCGCCTAGCATAATCTTTGGCGCTTATTCAAATGTAAAACTCAAAGCAGTCTTGTGTGATTTTTGTCACCATGACCTTCAGTATGTCAAACAAGTTCACTGATCTTAAATGAACAAGTGAACTTTTGCTTAGGACAGTTATCTAGGTTCTGGGGCACTTTGTAGACTACCCTGGAGCTTGACCTTGTTTGGCCTTATTTGACCTGAAGGTCGTAGCTTCCAACCTCAAACTTCGACCTAAGTCAATTCACGTAAAGGCCAATACACTTTGGTCAATTTTGTGTCTCTACCTCTCTTAGTTCTTGAGATCTCAGGAAGGTCAAATTGACCCCTACCCGAGCAAAGGGTATCCAGCTGGCCAAACGGGCGCGTGTTGATATTCTGGCCAAAAACACTGGAACAAACAAAAATTGAGGAACCCAACTCAGCCATCGAAGGGGGGGGGGGGGACAGGACTCTTGCAAACGAATGCAAGTCGATACCCATAACTCTTTTGATTTATACGCGATGCTTGCTGATTTCTTTGTCGAGTGTTACCACCGCTTCCGCGGTTGCATCACTCTCCGCAGTGTTACCACTCCTATGCGGTCACCAGCCCGATCCCTAACGATCGCCACGCCTCATCAAAACGGGTCTTGGAGTGCACGTACGCACAACACAGCTTTTTACGAATCCTTCATTG
This sequence comes from Pollicipes pollicipes, assembly GCF_011947565.3. Lineage (NCBI taxonomy): Eukaryota > Metazoa > Arthropoda > Thecostraca > Pollicipedomorpha > Pollicipedidae > Pollicipes > Pollicipes pollicipes. The sequence goes on along the minus strand of NW_023596297.1, from coordinate 40,731,742 downwards.
AAGTCAGGTGGGTGACGGTCATGACACTTTTAAAGCGGCCATGTGTTGTCAGGCCATGTGTTGTCAGGCCATGTGTTGTCAGGCCATGCGTTGTCAGGCCATGTGTTGTCAGGATTTCCATCAAGGTATCCATGCTGCCATCTGCGGTTAGAAGGCATCGTTTTTATTTTCCATTCGCGTTTTTGATTACTGTGTATTTTTTGCAGTTTCATCTTTGGATCCATGAAGGAGTGATACGGCTGGTTCCGACCAGAGCGTACCTCGGTCTGCCACTCCGGCATACCGGTCCTCTGCCACTCCACTTCTTCTGCGCTCGTTGTTGGATTGGTGTCGAGTTCACTCATAGTATAACCAGTTGGTATAACGCGAAAGCTCAGCTGTCGACCAATTAGAGCACAGTCATCACAAATTACCCCCACGACCGTCTCCAGCCACAGCAATATATCCGGAGTCAGATAGCGAATATGTAGTCGCCCCGCCCCCCCCCCCCCCCCCCCTCCACCCGCCCCGCCGTGGTCGTCCACAGCGTTTCAACGTGTTCAATAACGCGCCGATGGCCGCCAGCAAAACCGCCCCGGGCCGCACCGACGGAACGCGTGAGCAACGCGAAGTAAATGTCGTCATGTCTTGCAACGGTAGTACAAAATTACCAGTCATTTTGCAGAAAATCGCCCCTTCCCAGTATTACCCAACAGAGGGCGGCACGTGACGCAGTGTTTGGGGCAGGATATCCTGGGAGCAGAGCCCAGCAACTCACACTTGACGCCACATTGACCGCCGCCGCCGCTGGCGGTGCGGCGCCGCGGTGCTCGGTGTTGGAAACAGGCCGGCGCGGGGCCCAGCCGGCTGGACCGAGCGGCAGCGACGCGGCGTCGAAGAACCTACGGTGCCACACCGAGGGGTGACTCCGCGTGCTCGCGTCCAACCGCCGCATACTCTGCCCCGGCAGAGGACAGGCAACCGAGGAAGATAGAGAGAGGAGGAAGAGAGAGAGAGAGAGAGAAGAGAGAAGAGAGAGAGGAGAGAGAGAGAGAGAGAGAGAGAGAGATAGAGGAGAGAGAGAGAGAGAGAGAGAGAGAGATAGAGAGAGAGGAGAGAGAGAGAGAGAGAGAGAGAGAGAGAGAGAGAGAGAGAGAAGAGAGAGAGAGAGAGAAGAGAGAGAGAGAGAGAGAGAAGAGAGAGAGAGAGAGAGAGAGAGAGAGAGAGATAGAAAAGAGAGAAGAGAAAGTCACCCTCTACAGGGCTGGGTAATCTGTCTAGGGCGCCGGGCGGTGTCGACACGCGGTGAATGAGTGCCGCCCACAATTGGCTCTGTGGGGCGGTGGTCGCCGACCGGCCGCGTCGGCGCGCTCGGGAACACCCTCCCCACCACCCCCACCCATTAGGCATGGTCCATGGGCTGGGCGCGTCGTATGGGACGCCTTCGTCCGGCGAGAGGCTCCGACGGCGCAGAGCACGCCGGCAGCCAGAGACGCGAGAGGCTCTGACGCGTCAGAGCACGCCGGTAGCCAGAGGACGGCGAGAGGCTCTGACGCGTCAGAGCACGCCGGTAGCCAGAGGACGGCGAGAGGCTCTGACGCGTCAGAGCACGCCGGTAGCCAGAGGACGGCGAGAGGCTCTGACGCGTCAGAGCACGCCGGTAGCCAGAGGACGCGAGAGGCTCTGACGCGTCAGAGCACGCCGGTAGCCAGAGGACGGCGAGAGGCTCTGACGCGTCAGAGCACGCCGGTAGCCAGAGGACGGCGAGAGGCTCTGACGCGTCAGAGCACGCCGGTAGCCAGAGGACGGCGAGAGGCTCTGACGCGTCAGAGCACGCCGGTAGCCAGAGGACGGCGAGAGGCTCTGACGCGTCAGAGCACGCCGTAGCCAGAGGACGGCGAGAGGCTCTGACGCGTCAGAGCACGCCGGTAGCCAGAGGACGGCGAGAGGCTCTGACGCGTCAGAGCACGCCGGTAGCCAGAGGACGGCGAGAGGCTCTGACGCGTCAGAGCACGCCGTTAGCCAGAGGACGGCGAGAGGCTCTGACGCGTCAG
>NW_023596297.1:40501109-40728709 GCF_011947565.3 Pollicipes pollicipes | reverse complement strand
AGCACCCGGTCCAGCCATAGTGGATGTGAATTGCGAAAAGACCTGCACATTGTTCGATTTTAAGAGCCCGCTCTGTAACTTCTAGAAAGCATTCTCCGGTCCAAGGGGCGATTTTAAAGAAAGTGCCATCAAGAGCTGATTAACATAAACCCTTAAGGGCCTTAATATGTAGCTTCAAACCTAAGAATTAGCTACATGCGCTTCTGATCATTTCGACATCCGACGTGTCTCCCACGGGCCAACAACGTCCACAGAAAGTCAACCGGCCAGCGCCGTGTAGGCTTCCGGGCTAAAAATGGCAGGCTAAAGCATGACAGGCTGACAAATGACAAATGAAAAATGACAATGACAGTCAACATCTCAAATGAGCCCACGCACGATCCGTGGTGACACATCACACTGGGCAGACGGTGGCGCCGACATCTAACGCTTTGCTTAAGCGTCGACACAAGCCCAAACAAGGCGCCCGAGGCTAAAGATGCTGTTTGATCACACTCGGGAGAAGTGCGCCTATAGAGTTTAGATAAGAATAACCCATTTTTCACGAGCACCAGGCAGCTTTTTAAAAGTCTTCCGATTTTATCCAAAAGATGGGAGTATTTGTTGCGTTTTGAACCACAAGAACAATAGCTCAGCCCTCTCACCTATTGAAGTGTCTGTCTAACATCAATGACGGAAGTTTGGAACACTAGTAAGTGATTCGAGCAAACTTAGGAATTAAATTAATCACAGATGCCAACGATTTGAGCCGATGCTGTTTACAGAGAAGGCATGCAAAGATGAAACATGTTCTTTCAAAGTGATGATATCAGAAACAGGCCAGATTGTGTACCCTGAGACTGTAAACGCAAAACATATCATTTTTCGAACAGAAATTTTGACATGTTTTAGGGCAAGGGAATGTGACGCAACCATAATAAACCATGAGGCATGTATCATGAGTAAACTGCAGCTATCTACCGTTGGCGAATGTATTTATGAGTGACGAGCTGTGGTCTAATGAAATGTGCGGATCTTCGGAACTCATTTGGAGGAAGAGCGATTGCTGTTTTGCTGTTTCACAAGCAACGTCGCACAGTCAGTGTTATATTTTTGAGGACGGCTACTGAAGGGTGTCTGACTCCGACGCCCCGCCGCGGCTCCCGGCATCCTTGTCTTAGTCCGTGAAGCCAATGCACACCAATTTCTGTTGCGTTTTCCTGATCTGTGGCGAATGAGGTCATTTACCAGGCAAACTCCGGAACAGCCCGGTTAAAATTCAAGCGATCAAGAGCGCCGTCACGACGCGCGAACCGGTCCCAGCCGTGCTCGGCGAGTCGATATCTGCTCCGCCCGCGCCGACATCTGTCGGTTTTTTCGGAACTAGCGAAGTCACCCGCCTGGCCAACTTCCTGAGTGAGGTCCTGACACCTAGCGTTTGGGGCCGCAAGCTTCAGTTCCGCACAATCTTGAGCTGAGCCATGGCGGCGCTAACCAGCGTTTTGGTGTTTATTACCAGGTGTTAATTGCGGTTGTGATGGGGGCGGGGGGGGGGGGGGAGAGGGCTGTCCCAACTTAAACGTTGGCGGGTAATCGGCCCCTCCCCAACTTTGAAATTGCAATCATAAGTCCATCTTAAGCGGCGCTGCTAACAATGCGAACAATTGATCCCGGAAATACCGAATTGTGAAGCATTCTTACGCTTGATTTCAGTGTCCTAAAATTGGCGACTTTGGGTATGAAGCAACACCCTATGAGAAGGAGTTTTTCCCCCCCTTTTCCCCACAATTTGTGAATTTTTCACTCCTACCTGCTTTGTCTAACCGCTCATACCAAACCCATCTTTCCCTTTCCGAGGTTTTAAGATGTCATCTAAAACCGAGCTCACATGAAACCATCAAGCATCCACAAGGTTCTACAGAAACTGGATATCTATGGCTAAATCCCGCCCCCTCTACATCTGAATCATGGCTATGCATGCACAGAGCAAGGCCACCAGGTACCTTCGATGATGCGATGATGCGATGCCACTACGAGGACAATCGAAGAAGATAATCTTTGTGTGATGTATAACTTTTTTCCTACGCTTTTTGGACGCGCACTCGGGTGGGCGTTCCATTGCCCCCGATGGTTTTTTGGCATAGTTTCCGTACAGCGCCGCGCAGCCGCGTCAAATTTGTCATAGCTGTAGACAACTGAATAGCAAATCGTTTGATGTCAAAAACGTAGACGTACCTTGCAGGAACGCTGACCTATGGCTGACCAAAGTCAGGCCATAGATTGAAACAAAGCTAAAAATTTCTAGGGAATTGTTCAATTTGATGCAGCAAAAGAGTGTTAGAGGAAGCCATGCATCTCTCAGATACTTTCTTAGACAAAACAACGGTGGAATGAACCAATTCTAATGAACTGGGGTCAGATATGAGGGTCAGACCACGGTCAAAACCAGCCTGTTTTGTTACTCTAGGGCTTGCTGTATGGGATCCTTTTTGGTGCTCGTTTCCAATTTATTAATGACAGAAACCACATTAAACATCTTCCACTGACTATTTGACGATCATATAAGGTCACAGACCTGAAATGACTTAGGTCAACATTTGGTTTTGGGGAACATACCGCCTAGCATAATCTTTGGCGCTTATTCAAATGTAAAACTCAAAGCAGTCTTGTGTGATTTTTGTCACCATGACCTTCAGTATGTCAAACAAGTTCACTGATCTTAAATGAACAAGTGAACTTTTGCTTAGGACAGTTATCTAGGTTCTGGGGCACTTTGTAGACTACCCTGGAGCTTGACCTTGTTTGGTCTTATTTGACCTGAAGGTCGTAGCTTCCAACTTCAAACTTCGACCTAAGTCAATTCACGTAAAGGCCAATACACTTTGGTCAATTTTGTGTCTCTACCTCTCTTAGTTCTTGAGATCTCAGAAAGGTCAAATTGACCCCTACCCGAGCAAAGGGTATCCAGCTGGCCAAACGGGCGCGTGTTGATATTCTGGCCAAAAACACTGGAACAAACAAAAATTGAGGAACCCAACTCAGCCATCGAAGGGGGGGGGGGGGGACAGGACTCTTGCAAACGAATGCAAGTCGATACCCATAACTCTTTTGATTTATACGCGATGCTTGCTGATTTCTTTGTCGAGTGTTACCACCGCTTCCGCGGTTGCATCACTCTCCGCAGTGTTACCACTCCTATGCGGTCACCAGCCCGACCCCTAACGATCGCCACGCCTGATCAAAACGGGTCTTGGAGTGCACGTACGCACAACACAGCTTTTTACGAATCCTTCATTGAAGTCAGGTGGGTGACGGTCATGACACTTTTAAAGCGGCCATGTGTTGTCAGGCCATGTGTTGTCAGGCCATGTGTTGTCAGACCATGTGTTGTCAGGATTTCCATCAAGGCATCCATGCTGCCATCTGCGGTTAAAAGGCATCGTTTTTATTTTCCATTCGCGTTTTTGATTACTGTGTATTTTTTGCAGTTTCATCTTTGGATCCATGAAGGAGTGATACGGCTGGTTCCGACCAGAGCGTACCTCGGTCTGCCACTCCGGCATACCGGTCCTCTGCCACTCCACTTCTTCTGCGCTCGTTGTTGGATTGGTGTCGAGTTCACTCAAAGTATAACGAGTTGGTATAACGCGAAAGCTCAGCTGTCGACCAATTAGAGCACAGTCATCACAAATTACCCCACGACCGTCTCCAGCCACAGCAATATATCCGGAGTCAGATAGCGAATATGTAGTCGCCCCGCCCCCCCCCCCCCCCCCTCCACCCGCCCCGCCGTGGTCGTCCACAGCGTTTCAACGTGTTCAATAACGCGCCGATGGCCGCCAGCAAAACCGTCCCGAGCCGCACCGACGGAACGCGTGAGCAACGCGAAGTAAATGTCGTCATGTCTTGCAACGGTAGTACAAAATTACCAGTCATTTTCTAGAAAATCGCCCCTTCCCAGTATTACCCAACAGAGGGCGGCACGTGACGCAGTGTTTGGGGCAGGATATCCGGGAGCAGAGCCCAGCACTCACACTTGACGCCACATTGACCGCCGCCGCCGCTGGCGGTGCGGCGCCGCGGTGCTCGGTGTTGGAAACAGGCCGGCGCGGGGCCCAGCCGGCTGGACCGAGCGGCAGCGACGCGGCGTCGAAGAACCTACGGGTGCCACACCGAGGGGTGACTCCGCGTGCTCGCGTCCAACCGCCGCATAACTCTGCCCCGGCAGAGGACAGGCAACCGAGGAAGATAGAGAGAGGAGGAAGAGGAGAGAGAGAGAGAGAGAGAGGAGGAAGAGAGAGAGAGAGAGAGAGAGAGAGAGAGAGAGAGAGAGAGAGAGAGAGAGAGAGAGAGAGAGAGAGAGAGAGAGAGAGAGAGAGAGAGAGAGAGAGAGAGAGAGAGGAGAGAGAGAGAGAGAGAGAGAGAGAGAGAGAGAGAGAGAGAGAGAGAGAGAGAGAGAGAGAGAGAGAGAGATCTACAGGGCTGGGTAATCTGTCTAGGGCGCCGGGCGGTGTCGACATGCGGTGAATGAGTGCCGCCCACAATTGGCTCTGTGGGGCGGTGGTCGCCGACCGGCCGCGTCGGCGCGCTCGGGGAACACCCTCCCCCACCCCCCACCCATTAGGCATGGTCCATGGGCTGGGCGCGTCGTATGGGACGCCTTCGTCCGGCGAGAGGCTCCGACGCGGCAGAGCACGCCGGCAGCCAGAGGACGGCGAGAGGCTCTGACGCGTCAGAGCACGCCGGTAGCCAGAGGACGGCGAGAGGCTCTGACGCGTCCGAGCACGCCGGTAGCCAGAGACGGCGAGAGGCTCTGACGCGTCAGAGCACGCCGGCAGCCAGAGGACGGCGAGAGGCTCTGACGCGTCAGAGCACGCCGGTAGCCAGAGGACGGCGAGAGGCTCTGACGCGTCAGAGCACGCCGGTAGCCAGAGGACTGCGAGAGGCTCTGACGCGTCAGAGCACGCCGGCAGCCAGAGGACGGCGAGAGGCTCTGACGCGTCAGAGCACGCCGGTAGCCAGAGGACGGCGAGAGGCTCTGACGCGTCAGAGCACGCCGGTAGCCAGAGGACGGCGAGAGGCTCTGACGCGTCAGAGCACGCCGTTAGCCAGAGGACGGCGAGAGGCTCTGACGCGTCAGAGCACGCCGGTAGCCAGAGGACGGCGAGAGGCTCTGACGCGTCAGAGCACGCCGGTAGCCAGAGGACGGCGAGAGGCTCTGACGCGTCAGAGCACGCCGTTAGCCAGAGGACGGCGAGAGGCTCTGACGCGTCAGAGCACGCCGGTAGCCAGAGGACGGCGAGAGGCTCTGACGCGTCAGAGCACGCCGGTAGCCAGAGGACGGCGAGAGGCTCTGACGCGTCGGAGCACGCCGGTAGCCAGAGGACTGCGAGAGGCTCTGACGCGTCAGAGCACGCCGGTAGCCAGAGGACTGCGAGAGGCTCTGACGCGTCGGAGCACGCCGGTAGCCAGAGGACTGCGAGAGGCTCTGACGCGTCAGAGCACGCCGGTAGCCAGAGGACGGCGAGAAGCTCTGACGCGTCAGAGCACGCCGGTAGCCAGAGGACTGCGAGAGGCTCTGACGCGTTAGAGCACGCCGGTAGCCAGAGGACTGCGAGAGGCTCTGACGCGTCAGAGCACGCCGATGGCCAGAGGACGGCGAGAGGCTCTGACGCGTCAGAGCACGCCGGTAGCCAGAGGACTGCGCCGCCACATTCCGACGGGCCTGCCAGCCGACCGGTCATTCGCACGGCCCCGTTGCGTCATGGTCGGCACGAGCAAAAGCAGCGCGTTCGAGTGCATGGAGACATACGCAGTTCCTGTGGCCAACAAATGGTGAATCACACACGGGCGGTTTGCAGCTGTTTCGCTACAACACAAGACGGATCTGTTGACACCCATATGGGCATCACCAACGACGTAACATTGACTCGTGTCTTAGCAATATGAAGTGGATCTCGCTCGACAATTATAAGCTGTTTTACGCTGATGGATGGCTCGAATGCATTTTCCAAGCAACGCAGTTCCGCGCATTCAAAGCATTGAATAGATCTAACTTGCGTGGTTGTGGTTCCCGCTTGCTTTGCTGCCGAGCCGACCTCGCTAGCGCTGGTATAGCACCGCTTTCGCTCACGCAAGAGTCTTTCGAATCTTACTGATGCCAGCTTGTCCTGACTGCACTTGTGTACTGTTTCGTGATTCCCATGCGCGCGTCAATGAGAGCGTGGGTGAGAAAAGTACCCTTTTTGTCACCGATGAAATTTGGAACCGTCTTAGTTGTCACCTGGAGCCGAATATTTCAGAAACCGTTGCCATATGACTCTAGATGCAATAAACCACAAAACAAAGGCAAATTTAATGCAGTGCTGCATAGCCATCAGACAGTTTTGTTTCGGAGTTTATTTGCACTTAAGCATCATTGGCTGGCCATCAAGCACTGAATACTGGCGAGTAAACTAATAAAATTAGCAGATAAAAGCACACTTAACAGAACCAGCTTGAAGGCGTTTAGTTTCCTTTTCAGATGAGGGAAGGGGGATTGTGCCTCATAACGATGAATGTAGTCTCTTATGTTAAATAATCATTGTTAAGCATAATTTTTCATAGCTATTAAATTTTTAGAGTTTAGCCCCTCACACTAACTTCAAGAAACTACACGACTGTCTCCAGCTGTGCAAATAAGGTGCGTCAAATCGGTGGAGAAAACTGCTTTGCGTGCGTTTTTGAGGCACGCTCAGTCATTCTTTCTTGTCCTCCCCTACATCCCTCAGCTCTACGTATTTTGCAAAGCTGCATCACTGTAGCCCTATATCTACTGACAACGTGGTTCTAAAAGCACCTGGCAGCAAGATAACCTTTAATTTTGTGACGTCATCGTACAATCAGCTGAGCTCGCAGACGACCTGCACTATCTTCACATAATCATTAACGGTACCGAACTCACGTTTCCTAACATGATCCGAATCATAAAGAGCAAAACCCAATGCAACATCGGTATCAACAGATCCAAACGACCTTTGTTAACACTTCTACCACGTTCACTCAGTTGTATATGCAAAATAATGAAAATAAAAAGCGCTTTATCTCACGCCTCTCCACCGATCAGTACGCTATGCTAGAGGTGCAGCCGGCCATGTGAAAAGCCTACAACAGTGCTGCTTAGTCTCTTCCATTAAATCTACTGTTACTCTCAGCAGCAGAAAGCCACGGATGAGTCTTTGAGATGATGAGACACGTGTCGTTCCAACGTCCTCCTTTTACCTCTGGGGCTACAGCTCAGGTGTCCACAAACAGCAATCCTAGATCGACAGGGATTTTAACGCTATTACATTAAAAAGCCGACAATTAAGCTGACAATTAGCTACGCACTTCTAGCCAGTTAGCTTCTCATGACATAAACACAACCAAAAACAGCCCACAACCTTGCACTGCACCCAACGCATCTCCGCGTAGCGAGCGTTCGAGCCCATGTGTCTCAAATGACACGACGCTTTAAAACGCCGCTAAGCACACTGATCACGTTCGTCGCGAGATGCTGCGGCCAGCCACGATCCTCACGACTAGTAATAAGTCTAGTTATTTGTTACTTTATATTGTTTAGTGTGTGAAGTGAATCTTGGCTGAAAAAAATCTGTGAAAAGCATTGATCTGGCGGGCGTTGGAAAAGCGCTGTGTCACCGCTCATTTGTGACGTCGGCGATGGTATAGCAGAGTTTGTAGCATATTGCTGGCACCTGCTAAAAACTATCCCGATTAAAGTTACCACGTTTGGCAGCATCTCATGGCTCAATTTGCTTATACAGCGAAACGTCAACGTTTCGGCATGTGTTCTACACACGCTCCCGGTGCAAGTGTTAACGAGTACAGATCAATACTAAGCTTTAAGTTTTGTTCAACGGGGATAGAAAGTTTTAATATGGCTTGATCTGTTAAAGTTTATTTGCATTTTTGCAATCTTGTCACCAGGTGGTTCTTAAAAGTGTCAATTTTTGTCACCGATGAAATCCGGCAAATCATAATTTTTCACCACTGAATGAGAGATCCTTCCATGCCTGCGTTGGCAGGAACCAAGCGCAATGGGAGTTCTTTTAAGTTGGACTAGGGCGGGGAAACACCAGTTTATTCAGATTTCATCTCAGTCCGTACGTTTAACAATAATTCAAAATCTTCGGAAAGCTTGGGTGCTTAGCCCATTTTTCCTTCTCCTCTCGTGCCTTTCCAGGTTCCCGAATCTCTGAAAGGCACTGTTAGTTTTGTGAGGTTGCGCCTACTTGTTTTTGCTTACATGGTTGCGCGTCAAAACACGGAAAAAGATATCCAAAATACCATTCATGCACGTACCTATATACTCAACCTCCCTGCAACACCCACAGAAGTCAGCCGACGCTCAGAGATCAGGCCCAGACGCTCAGAGATCAGGCCCAGACGCCAGGGATCGCATAGGTTCGTCAGGCCGCCGCCGCCTGGGGAGAAAACGCAGAGGACGACTACCGGCGCGAGACGCGGGAGAGCATTCACCACGACACGGCCAGGCAACAGTAACGCATCCATTCCCGGTTAACACCTGGCTGAGGGCCGAGAGGTCGATGCTCTGGAGAGCAGGGCGCCAGCTGCCGGTACAACGTCGACGTTCCACAGCTGACGAAAAAACGTCAGCGACCAACTCAGCGCCATGAAGCCGGTGGAGGAAGAATGGGAGGGGCTACGGCGAGGCGACCGGCCGCCGGCGGAGTCGAGGCCGCCGCTGGAGAAAAGGAAAAAAAACGGCAGGACCGCGGCGTGTTAAGAAGAGAGGAGTTCGACGAAGTGAGGAGTTCGACGGAGAGACCAGCTCGACGGAGGAGACCAGCTCGACGGAGGAGACCAGCTCGACGAAGAAACCAGCTCGACACGTGCCCCTGCCCAGCGGACTCTCGTTGGCTTCCCGCAGCAATCGACCCCTTACAGTCGACAGAAGACCTCAAAATGCAAATCGAAGAACTTTGAACGACAAAAGCCTGTTCTCCTTTGTCTGTATGCTGTAACCATGCCTTCTGCTCCCTCCCCCTCCCCCGATAAACACCCCTTCATCCGTGGCGTACTCTGTAGAATTATGAGCCAGGCGCGCGGCGCATGGTAAATGAGCAGGTGGTGGTTTTAACACGCGACCGGGTGGCCGGCTAGATACCCTTCGCTCGGGTGGGGGGTCAATTTGACCCCCATGAGATCTCGGAACTAAGAAAGCTAGAGACACCAAATTTACAGAGCGTCTTAAACTGCACGTGAAATCACTTAAGTCAAACTTTGAGCTTCCTAGGTCATGACCTTCAGGTCTAATAAGGTCAAAAAGGGTCAAATTTCAGGTTGGTCTCCAAAGTGACCCCAGAGCCTAGGCAACTGTTTCTAAGCAAAAGGTCACAGCCCATTTGAGGTCAATAACCTTGTTTGACCTTTTGAAGGCCATGGTGACCAAAACCATTCAGGATTGCTCTGAGTTTTGCATTGGAATAAGCGACAAAGATTGCGCTAGGTAGTAGGTTCCTAAAAAAATGTAGACCCGGGTCATCTTAGGTCAATGACCTTGTTCTGACCTCTAAGAAGTCAATGGAAGATGCATTATGCGGTTACTGTTGTCCATAAATTCGAAATGAGCACCAGAAACTATCCCATACAGCAAGCCCTGGAGTAGTAAATCATGTTGACTTTGACCTTGGTCTGGCCTTCATACCTGACCTTAGGTCAACGTAATTTGCTCATTGAATATTTGTGGTGCCTACGAAAGCATTTCAGAGATGTATGGCTTCGTCAAACACTGGCTGCGCTGCGCCGTTCGGAAACCACTCCGGAAATACTTTTGGGGGGAGGGGGTCAATTTGACCCTCCACCCGAGCGCGTGTCAGGAGAGGAAGCAAGGAACACAAGCGAGGACTGGACGTGGTGCAAACGAACCGTGATTAAGTCGTGTATCTAGATCTAGATAAGGTGCATCAGTTAGTTCGTGGCCCGTGCGAGTCCTCACGAAGTATTAGGTTTGAAGACGAACTTTGCTAGCTGGAACGCAGTACTTTATTTGCAGCACACGCAGTACTAATGTAAATCTGCTGTAAAGCGTATTCTCTGGTTCGACAGTAATTAGATGACTGGCCAAAGGCTTGCGGAAAACTAGGGTCAGGGATGACGGGCTCATTTTATTTGACACGAAGCTGGTTACTTGCGAAACGCATAGTTCTTGCCATAACTTGGTGAGAGAAATGACGCATATTGTACGCTGTTCTTATATCATCGGTCAGTGATTTCGGCAACAGCATGCATCTTTATGGATAATTGGAACCATAAATTTTGATGAAACATGCAGCTGTTTGCTTGCAAAGGGCACTGTTTTATATATATTTTTGAGCTTTACTTGATCAGAAGCAGTTATCATGTAAAAGTCGGTAGACTATGAGGGCTTTTATGAGTCACGCTTTGTTGACTCCAATGCAGCCGACATCACGAGTACGCGTACATCCTTACTAACCAAAAGCATAAGGGAAGGACAGCTGATTTTTGCGTCGAGTCTAAGGACTGAATTTTGCTACGTTCCAGGGACAATCTGATCAGATATCACGTGCTTGCCTGTTGACGATTACATAAGTAACAAATCACACTCAAGTCAGGTGGACTGGGACCAAGCATGTAATAACATCCAAAAGTTGGTTCAGTGTCATGTGGCATTTGTCCACAGCTGCTACGATGACAGAACATGTCAAACTTCAAGGGCAGTTAGCAGGCCATTTAACAAGGACTGACTTGTGATGGACTCCAACAGAACCAAAACGCTTGTCCGTATCGAAAGGTATAGAATGAGTTACACTTTGAGATCACTGGCTCCCTTGAGTGACTTCGAATATGGAGAGCAGTATCGTTCTCCCGCATTCTTTCATATCCTCCCTTCCTACTTCTGTTTTAATTAATAAAATGGCAAACATCTATACTAAGATGAAGCCAGTAACTTTAAAACGGTGGAATATAAACATAAGAGGATCTTAATCACCTTTGCACGTTATTGCCGATTTGGAGGGCTGCAGAGAGCATTTCATCATGGGAGATCATCTCATGACATATGCAAGCAGCCTTCAAGTGTCTTATCTTGTCGACAACCACTAGGCGAAAAAGCCGAATCGAGATCAACATGCCTGCGATCACAGAAGCAGCATCTGTTCCGGTTTCTGTGGCAAATGTGGTAACGCGCCGGGTGCCAAATTTAACGGTCGTGCGTTCAAAACCCGGCCGGACCACAGATTGTTTCGTCTCGCGCCGGTAGGCTAGTTTGCATTGCTTGCTTATGGCCTACTCACCGTATCGGTGAAATAGTGTTACATTCCTTGATAGATTTTACGTAGAAATTGCAGACATGCCACCCTTTTAACATGACATGATATGATACAATATGGCGTGACAGACACGTCAGTGAGGATACGAGTCATGTCACCGACACTGGAAATTATGACTTGGGCTTTTTTAACGAGCATAATTAATCTGCTGCTAACCCCGTTATAACTTGGACTCAAATGCAATGTATTGATCACGATCTTCGGATGTGATTGTTGAATGGGGAGCACGCTGGACAAACAACGTCACAAATTAATGAATTTTAACGTCAGTGTGCAGTGGCCGTTCTGGTTTTTGAAGGGGTTAATTTCGAAGTAAATACGCCTCCTCTTGATGTTTTCAGGCCCCTGCGGATTATCCAAAGATACAGTCTGGACACACTCCAACAACCTAGCGGGCGCGTGAGGCCAAAGACGACTATGTATGCAAGGCTTTCATGCCCATGATGTTTGCCGACACTGGTGTAACTATGGCGGATAAAGAAGGTGGGACTTTGGACTGTTAGAGAAAAGCTGACCACGTCGGAAGGCCGACCTCAGTAAAAAGGGAGGGGACGCCAGTCAGAGGAGTTCTCATTACACAGGGACGGTGCCCATCAGATTTTATGGAAGGTGCGACTCGTAGTCGTCACAGGTTTCTCACAAAAACGTTTGCAAGCGATGTCGTACCCGGCGAAGACGGCATAAATTCCCCGCCAGTAAGTCGTTTTGTGGTTGGCATTGCGGCAAGGCAGGCTCTCCTCACGGGCAGGACGTTAACTAGACGATACTAAGAATGAGAAGCCGGTTCGGGTCACAGGACATCAACGCTTTAGCTGTGCGCTGTTGCCATGCTCTTGACCAGCTGAAACTGGCATAAATAGTCCGGGTGGCTCTCATAAAACAGGGACTGTGCCCACTAGAGTTTGTGGAAGGTGCGACTCGGTGTAGTCGCCACAGGGTTCTCGTAAAGACGTTTACGAAAGATTTGCTCGGCGAAGACGGCGTGAGATCCCAGCCAGGTAATACCTGTGTGAAGGGCAGGTCCTTCTTAGGGGGAGGACGCTACCTTGGCGACACTAAGGATGCAAGCCTCCTGTGTTGACCGAAAAGATGGTCAGTTATACGATTTAACCCTCGCCCGAATGAACCCGAACGCCTCACGTGGAAGACCCTAATGTTCCGAGGTGAGGCGGAACAAACATTGCAAACGTGGGTTCAAGGTTCCCCAACCCCTAAATTTGGCACTAAATTAGGCAACAGCACTCCATCCTGACCCTTTGTGCCCCTAGAGGAGACTAGTAGGGTAAAATTGTGAGACCGAAGTTGATAAGTGATGCGACGAATGAATGCAGCGCATGATGATAAGGGGGCGGGGGGGGGGGGGCGCTTACATGAATTTGCGTGCAAGTTGATAGATTATGAGGACCAGTGGACGCAACGGCAGCTCAGCGTAGAGTAAGGGTAGACTACTTAAAATTGCAATTAAAGTCAGCTTATGCTGCAAACCAAAAACAGACTGGGTGGGGGGGGGGGGGGGGGTAGGCGAAATGCTCGACAGAGCGTTCGTGACCCAGAGTCGTGTCAAACGGGTGTAGCAGGGGAATAATCATTCCACGAGCCTTTCTCTCGATATCATTATGTCCCTAACTCAACCTCACCCTTCATCCCGAGCAGTGAAGTACCTATGCGCCTCACCCAGAATTGCCTCACACTTTTACGTAGGGAACGGGCGCGGGGTGCACCACGTTACTGAGTGCAGTGTTCCTTGCAAGACGGCCAGGTTGTCTGAACATATGGCGACATTCCTAGCATAAAATAAAAAGCGAGTGTCTTCAAACTGCTTTCAGTAGTCCTTCAAGACACCAGATCTCTTACAAGACGTTTTGGAAATGTTGCAAAAGTTGCAGAATGTTGTAAGAGCAGTTAACTGTTTAACAAATCAGGAGAGTGCTCTAAAACCACTTTCAGTGATGCCGTAAGGCATTAAGGATCTTGAAGGCGAATTTGTCAAATTGTTGCAATGTGTTGCATAGGGTTGCAAGTGTCATTTACGACGAAAAGAAAACGCCTTAGAGCTCTAGGACCACTTTCATTCTCTTCGCAAGGCTTGAAAGCCTCAAATCAGCAATGTTCAACACTATTGTGAATTTGCAATACAATTGCGAACAATGTGCGCTCACCTCGCTGCAACGCTGAAGTTTGCACAGACGATCTGTGTTTGCATTATCCGAAGGCGCATTTGACACTAATTGTACGATTCCTAAACTGATTCGACCATTGGTAGTGGTGCTGTTCCTAAGACAGAGACGTGTGAGCGTTAATGTGAGTCCCTACCTGCAAGCCAATTTGTATTGTGTTAACTTGGGGTAAACCACTTATAACCTTGGCGATTTTAAAGTTACTGCCCCCTCCCCTGGCTATGCCTATTTGTTAGAGGCAGATTATTACACATGTTTTGAGAATGTCACGTTATTATCTCAAACAGCACATCGTAAACTGATGGGATAGTGTGAATATTATTTCAAAGTAAACACATGTGCAGCATACAATTTTCACACCAAATAGTCCTTAAGCGGAGCCAGAAAGGCACCAGATGGAGGTGAGACAAACGGGCCGAAACAAATCATCCAGCGTGCAAAACTGTACCAAGCATACGCTTGCAAAATCGCACCAAAAGATCTCCTTGCAACACCGAAGTCGACGAATGTTCAAGTCACAAAAACTGCTCTTATCATTCCAATTGTGCTGGAGGTTGGGATACCTGTTCTAGGAACCCTGAAGGGAATGCTACACATTTTAAGATATTAAAAGAAACATCAGATATGACAAAATGACCTCACTTATAATCATTGGTGCACCTTTAAGAAAAAAGACCCGTCTAAGCAATACGATTTCTCTGCTTAGTAAAAAGGTTCCTTCTTAATGGCATTGTTTGATTACCTCATCGTACCCTGCACAACATTGATTGAGAGCCAATTGACGGTCATCATATCTGGAAACCGTGCTTCTCAACGCCACATATGAATGACTCAACCACTATGTTTCTTTTGGCCTTGATCGCCGCATGGCATATGGAATGCAGGATTTGAAGGATGCTATTATGACGTCCTGAACGCCAAGGGTGACCTTGAAATACCTTCCCCGAAAAAGTGGCCCCATCTGCGCGGGCGTATAGCATTAACACCTGAGGGGTTTCAGTCTTAGGATGGGCAGGGTTGTGAACTGCACCAAAAGCTGTTCAAGAGGGCTGTTTCAGTTCAAACCCCACAGAAATGTGGAACACTCGCTTAAAGAAAGAACTTTGGACAATCCAATGTATGTGCCAGGCTTGCCTATATTTGCCGCTGCTACCGTCAGCCTTTTTAACGTTTCTGGCCGGCTCCACCGTGCAACAATTGCAAAATACGCCTCGCCATATTAGCGCGCGTTTCGTTCAAAAGCAGCCATGCATTTCATTAACATGAACCATCTCGCCATAGCTTTTGCAATTAATTATCTATTCAATGCATTCCACCTTCGCATTTCTCTACGCGAGGGACTCACACTGTGCTTTCGATGCACTCTGTGACTTGCCTCGTTCGCCGCGGGAATGAGTCCTTGTGACTGTCCAACAGTCGCTGAAGCTGCTGAGCTCTAGCTGATCTCACAGGTCATGTGACCTGATAACTTGCGTCCCATTCGGATGCCGGTCGGAAGATAACACTAATGTTCACCCACTTTTGGGATCGAAGCCTTTCGTCTGGCATGCCGCCTTGCCTGATCCTGATCAGGCGGTGTCTTTGAGATCACAGGAACGCACATGCATTGGCGCCGGACGGTTCACGCCCAGACAAGCGCAGACTTGGCAACGGATCATCCAATTTATCACAGTCCGAGACGTCGGGATCATATTTCACGACGGCGCCCCCACCGCCCGTGGCGACGCCGACAGCCGGGGCGCAACGGTGGCGGTCGGATCAGCGGGCCAGCGTCCTGCAAGCTGTCGTTACTTGGGTGGAAAGTGATGGCAGTGCCCAGAAAGAGATGAAGCAGCTATATGTTCGTTCTCGACGATGATACAACAAAATACGTTTACACTGATGTATCCTCTACTTACAGTGCTTTGTTTTTTTGTTGCTAAGGCCCTCACTCCCTTTTCTCCTGCTTCCCAGGATGGGCGTCGCTTCATGCCAGTGCCTTCCTCTGGTGCCTGCTGTGTGCAGAAAGACAGCTAGCAGAATACTGATACGTGATGCTACCATTGGTTCTATTAAGAAAGCTGGTCCAAGGGACAGTTCATTACCGCTGCGCACTTGTTTTCGAGTTGGATTAGATCCATATTCTAATGTTGACAGCGTATGAAAGTTGGCAGCTGAGCCAAAACGCAAGAGCAAACATGCAACAATTGTTCCCAGATAACAGTCATCTCATATAAGAGCTTCCACGGGTAACAGGAAGGTGCTGGATGGGCGGGTTTAATGTACTGAAACGTCATCATCGGTGTGCCGACTGACGGCTTATCCACCGCGAAGTTTAACCACAATTTGTCCAGACCAATATTCGTGCATTAACATAAAGCCACAAAGACATAAAAACATGTAGACATTTGGCCAACAAGGAGCCGCAACGGCCCGTCGAGGTTGACCCACCTCAGATTGTGTACACATCCTCGAAACTGATCCTACCACTTGACCAGCATTACTTTAGCTATAAATGCGATCTTAAAATCGATAGAACTTTTCAAAGCGGTTTTGAATGTTGCTAGTGAACGACGTCCTACACCTTTGTTTGTCAACCCATTCCAATGGTTCACTGCTCTGGTTAAATGACATCTGCCTCTTCATAATTCTACCCCTACCTTTTGCTAAACGAAGCTGGTTTCGTCTATATCTCGGCCCAATTCCCAGTGCTCCATGTAGATCTTCCTTGCCCATCCCCTTCATAATGTTGTATGCCTTTATCAGATCCCCTTTAAGCGTGGGATATTTCAGCAAGTATAAATCCAAGGCTCTAAGCCCCTAAGCGTATTCCATTTTCATTCTGCCTGCTTTTTACGCACTCTTTTCAGTTGATCTATATCTTTTTGGAAGCATGGGGACCAGCCCTGTACACAATACTCTAGGTAAGGTCCGACATAAGCTAAGTACAACCTTTTGACAACATTCCTACTGTTGCAATAGACTTCCCTGTTAGTAAGTCTCAGCACTGGAAGGGTCTCCCTCCTAGCAGCCCCGCGTCGTGTTTCACTCATTAAATCTCTAGAAAGTATAGCCCAAAAGTTCTTTTCTTCTTCGATCTGGCTTAACTCTTAGCATCTCATCCGACAGCTAATGCTGTCACTGCTAAAACTACCCAAATACATCAGGGCACATGTATAATAAATGAATGAAATTTGCCAGTGAGAATCCCAGTTTACTAGATTATTCAAGTCAAGTTAAATTTGGTTTACCTGATCGGCATTTTTCGACAGCCATGCCAATGTAATATCATAAGTAAATCTTAGGAACTTACTCATTAATCGTATCTAACTGTCATTCACAAAAATGATAAGGAGCAAAGGGCCAAACACCAACACCTGTGAAACCCCACTCTCTACTAGCTCCCACAAAGACTTTGTACTATTGAGCATTACTCTTTGTTTCCTTTCTAGCAGCCAAACCGTTACCCAGCCAAGACTTTCCCCTCAATGCCATGCAATTTTTAACACGCGTTCGGGTGGGGGTCCAAATTGACACCCCCGAAGGTTTTTCCAGAATGGCTTCCAAAAGGCGTAGCGCAGCTGCGCCAAATTTTTCATAGCTGTAGAAAATTGAAAAGCGGATCGTTTCTCATAAACAATTTGGGTGGACTTTGAAAGGTCGCTGGCCTATGGCAGGTCAAAGTCAGGCATGGTTTCAGCGAAGTCAATTCCTAAGGATTCGTTCAATCTGATGCAGCAACGGAGTGTTAGACGAAGCCATACATCTCTGAGATGCTTTCTTAGGCAACACAAATATTGAAGGAGCAAATTGAGTTGACCTAAGGTCAGGTATAACGGCCAAAGGTCAACATCAAAGTAAAAAAACAACCTGTTTTATCACTCTAGGGCTTGCTGTATGGGATGGTTTTTGGTGCTCATTTCCAGTTCATTGATGACAGGAACCGCATTATACATCTTCCATGGACTTCTTAGAGGTCAGAATAGGTCACTGACCTAAAATGACCCAGGTCAACATTTTGTTTTTAGCAACATTCTGCCTAGCGTAATTTTTGTCGCGTATTCAAATGCAAAACTCAGAGCAGTCTTGCATAATTTCGGTCATCGTGCCCTTCAAAAGGTCAAACAAGGTTACTGAACTAAACTCGACATGCAGCCTTTTGCTTGGAAATAGCTGTCGAGGTTCTGGGGGCACTTTGGAGACCAAGTTGGAATTTGACCTTGTTTGACCTTATTTGACCCAAAGGTCATGACCTAGGAATCCGAAACCTTGACTGGAAAGATTTCACGTACAGATCAACACACCCTGTAAATTTGATGTCTCTAGCTCTCTTGGTTCCCCAGATCTTTGGGGGTCAAATTGCCCCCCCCCCAACCGAGCAGAGTATCTAGCTGGCCACCCGCGCGCGTGTTAACCTGATACAGGAGACGTTAGTAAAGCGCCTTTTCCAACACCTGACTAGAATCCAGACAGATAACACCTTAATTATTGCCTTGATCTATCTGAGTAGTATGTGGCAGCGACTCTGACGTCATACAAACGTTTCATGACGGGATCAAACGACAGCGTGCTGAAGAGCATGATAACTAAATAGTGAACTTTGTTGTCTGGAGCAGTTTTGCGCTCGAAAACATACTAGTGGCTACAAGCGTGGTTGTGTCATCATGTCTGACGCGTGCCTCAACACCTCCAAATGGGAACTATTTCCTTTAGCACCACACTATCTAACCTACCACGGAGAGTGATTACAAGATAACATCACACTTACTTCTAACAATGCTAAGGACAGCGTAATAATTTTCAACGCATGTACTGAAGCCGCACCACACATCCGTTTCCCGTTCTGCAGGCCACCTGGGGCGGTGCCCGCTCAGCTCCGAAAATTACGTTTTCGAAGTTTGCCGTCATCATGCCTGATGATCGGAAGTTGCCCACATATATCAAAGGTACCACACGATTAACATTCTGGTCAGCCAGCTCGCCGTGCTTAGCTGGCCCGATACCGGCTGGCCGGCGGCACTCGCCGACGCTGGCTGATACCGGCCGGCCGGCGGCGCTCGCCGACGCTGGCTGATACCGATCAGCTGGCGGCGCTCGCCGACACTGGCTGACACTCAGCGCGAGGGGCGATCACTCAGGCCGACAGCGGCGTCCGGCTCTGGTCATCGCTCAGCTCTCGAAGGTCGGCTTGCGACTGGACTCCGGGTGGGCGTAGGTCACCGATCGACGACACTCCGGGCGGGCATAGGTCACCGATCGACGACACTCCGGGCGGGCATAGGCCACCGATCGACGACACTCCGGGCGGGCGTAGGTCACCGATCGACGACACTCCGGGCGGGCGTAGGTCACCGATCGACGACACTCCGGGCGGGCGTAGGTCACCGATCGACAACACTCCGGGCGAGCGTAGGTCACCAATCGCCTACAGTGGTCAACACGCGCGCATGACAGGGGTTGCGAGCGAGTTGACTTGTTCTGTATCGGATTTGTGAGATATAATGAAATACCTACTCGTGGAACCACGCGGATCAGGAGCGTTGAAGACTGCTTGGCTATGGCTTGATATTAAAAGTCAACACCTAGAACAACAAGCGTCTAGGAGGTTATGTTACGCACCTTGACCACCAGATGATCTAGACCACCAGCTCTCCGGCGCGGTGCGTAGGAGATCCAAGGTGGTGTTGCGATATGGGCCCACTTGGGGCCTGCTGGCCGTGAATAATCGGTAGCTTCTATAGGCGTGAATAATCCCGCATGTGCCTAGAGAAAATATACTAGTGCTCAGCATTAATAGAGCGGCACTGAAACAGTTTTAAATTAGTACACTTTGGTGACTCTCACTATCATACTGACGCAGAAAAGACCACAAATAACTACAGCGTGCTATGTAAACATTTGATCGAATACATGCAACATCACCATATAACCTATAACAAATATCGGCTTCTCAAATTGGCACATATGTGTCAACACTGGCTCCAGAACGTAGCTGTGACACCGAGCGATTTTAAAATCTCCAGTTAATATGCAATGATACAACAAGCCGACTTCTCATTAACAATACGGATTAGGCCTAATAAATTTATGTCAGTTTTAAATCCTAGCATGAGGAGAAAATTATGACGGGATAAGTCGGTGACGCCACAACCGATGCAAAGCAACGCTAAATCACCACACGTTTATGACTTGGGAAAGGCGGACAAATACTTTGGCAGGGCAGGTCAATTTATCACCTACTGTTTTAGTAAATAGCATACGTAGCAGCTAGCAATAACACAGACACGATCAAAATGCTGCCAACTTTAATCCAAAAGCCAGCCCGAACGCTTCCGAAGTGCGAGCTTCAGCGATCCGGGCCTCAACGACCTCAACGCAGGGACGACAGAACGCGTTTTGTCCAATGTGTGGGGGGGGGGGGGGGCAACAACAATATTGCTAACACGGCCATATAACAGGGTATAACCAACTGTGCCAAGTAGGCCAACGTATCGTCCAAAAATCATTGTGCGAGAAAATAGCTGTGAAATGGCATATATTGGATCACTTAGCAAGACTTATGACATTGACATAAATGATGCCAGGCTTCACAGTTTGCAAACCTTGATATGCTTGAAGCAGGTACATAATCCATCGCGGGCGTTTGGAAAACACATACGCCAAATGGAATCGCGTATTACAATATGCCAAATTACAATACGGCGAAAATAGCACAGCGCATTGTACTGACGAGAAGACAAGGCTGCTAATGAAGATACCTGCGCATCACTGGCTGACGCAGCCATGACGGCGTGCTGGTGGGAGCAGTCCGGCAGTCCACCGACGAGCTCGCCATGTCCGATGCCGACGATATCGGCGCCTAGGCCGGCGACGGCGACATTTCAAAGGGCCGGTCAATGTATGGACCGCGGTCGGCTGCAGCTTGCACCTACGGCGGAGCGGAGCGGACGCCGAGCGTGGCCGGCGTGGTACACAAACACGCTGGCGCCGTATATTGGGCGGCGGGCGTGGCCGGCGCCGGCTGGCGGCCCGGCCTGCAGGGACGGCTGCCGGCGGCCCGGCTCGAGTGGCAATATCCGCCGCCGGCATTACCCCTGAGGCCGGCGGCGGCGGTGGCGTTCCTCCCAGCCGCAGCTCGTCACTGTGCCCGCATGAAGAAGAATGGCACGCGCCTGCCGCGACAGAGACGACCGGCCGAGAGCGCGTGATGGATCACGACCATACGTCATCGGAGCGAGCCATGGGCATCCGGCCAGACGACGGCCGCATGGTGTCGACGGGAGCAGGGGGCAGGAGAGAGAGGGGGGGGGGGGAGACGTATGAGCACGTCGACGAAGGCGTCGAACGGTAGGGCTGCAACGACGGGGCAGTGGACCAGGGAGTGCTGTAAGCATGGCGTCTGGCTGCAGTTCGCGACCCGAAGGCAGAACTACGCCATGCGAGTGCAAAGCACTACACGTGGATAAGCGTAGAGGTGGCGGGTCTTTTAGTAAGAAACTTACACCACCTAACAAATCTTTAGAGTCCGTTTCAGCATCTTATGAAAAATATTTCATAACGTAAGGCCGTGATAAAACGTGACGTGCTGAGACACATTTAAACGGATGAGATAGCCTCAGTTTTTCTACATTTGTTATCATTGATGCACCGTCAAAACTTAGTTAACACCATTTCTGATAATGCGTACCTCTATCTCGCAAGTTCTATCTCGTTAGCTTAGAAGCATTTTACCTCGCTTTCCCCCATTAAAAACACGGCCCGGCTACACGCCCAAAACTTGGACACTAAGGCATGCCTGACCCGGCTTACGTCAAGGTCTTCGGCTAACAGTATTGGCAAAGACCAAGATTCCCCCAACAACTTCGCTAGACATCGTCATTTTGCGCAAAGTTATTTAGCATGAGCATAAGAGTCACACTTAAAATTTACCTCTCCCGATTGTGTGTGACGTCGATACGAGTGAATACAGTACACAATTCATACACATGAAATGTAAAATTGAGAACATAATTGGATTGAGAGAACATCGAAATCATTCATATCATATCAATCAATCATTCATAGCAATTATTCAAATCATTCATAGACCAAATCTAGACAAGGGGGATCAATGTCGAGTCCGAAATAATGAAAGGAATAAAAGTCGGAAGTGTGAGAGTTTGGAAAACACTTCAAAGAACAGGAAATTGACACTGGAAAAACTGGAATCGGAAGAAGTCAAGAGACAAAGTCAGGTTTAAAAAATATACGGACACAAATTTGACACGGATAAACGTTGATTGGGATACAAGTAAATAAGTTTGTATGCAAGAGGGTTTGCAACATAACAGTGCTAATGATTTGACGCTTGGATTGGAAGAAGATGCTGACCGCATTAGGATGCGCTAGTGAGTGAATGGGATTCGCTGCCTCGCATCCCTGGGTCCTTTAATTTGGGTCCGCCCGCCCTACCCCGGCGACCGCTCCTGGCAGGAGGCCAGCCCTCGAGTCTTCACGACTGAACTGCACGGAAGGTGCCCCAAGGCCTTCTATGGAGTGATCGATCTGCTATGAATACCCAGTCAGCCTCTAGCTTTCCCCATGAAATCCCCCCCCCCCCCCCAGTCATGTTTGAAAATGGTCTAGAGCAGCCCACGCGCCACTTCAGGAGGCGGCGCTCAGCTGCGACGCCCGCCAGAATCCCGTCTTTACGCTAAACACGTGCTTGGTTTCCGATGTTGTTTCCTGGTTCCCACCTCCCCTCATAAAGTGAGATATTGGATCACTGGCTCGGCTGGCTGTTTCCTAAGCCCAATCCCTGGATTCTGGATCCTGCTGGTTACTTTACAAACAAGGCACCCTGGTCCCTGGTGCTCCCTGACTCTTCCGCGAATTAAATATCGCTCATGGTCCGCATTGGTTGCTTCAAAAACAATGGAGCCCTGTTAATCCTTTACACGAGCTGTTCGCAAACACCAGACCTTGTCTCCCCGGCTCCCGCCATTTTTTTTGCAAACAACAAACACTGGTTCAGCGGTGTAATTTCCTATTTAGTTGTGGGCTTGCCAAAGTTCCCCCGAACTTTGGCAAGAACGTGGGTAAAATCCGGGGAGAAATATGTTTGTTGGCACTCCTGAGGGCAGGCTGGGCATATTCACTGTTCACCCCACGCCCCTATCTCAGCTTATTTTGCGACGCTTCGCCCCTGCCTGGTTCATGGCTCTGACGAGTATTTGTCTCACCCTGATGATCAGTTCAAATATTTTATTATGCCCACTTTTATCCATCTCGATTTTTCCGATTTACTTTCAATCATTCTGAACTGTTGTCCGGACGTCGTGTTATATTGCACTGTTCCCTCCTACGTGCACGTGCACTCGACCAGTGTTGAATGATGAACGACATCGTAGGAAAAGATACTGACTGTGCTGTTCGACGTTACTTCAGTGATGTCCGACAAGTCGGAAATCAGACAATTGCTCTTTGTATTATCGCTTTATCAAATCAAACCGGCAAAGTGCGGCAAAGTACAAGCGACATCAGGTGATAATACATGCACGCTCAGCCACATACCCGCTCCCTGCCCACTAAAGCACATTGCCACAGATGTCTGTGACGTATCTGCTCCCAGCACGCAGGTCGCAATGATTATAAATGGCCTGCGAGATTGCAGCGCACCGAACTCACCGGGCGCGTCCGGCCAGGCGCCCCGAACGTCGGTGACGACGCCAATGACGCCGTATCAGCTCATGTTTATCTGTTGACGAGCCCCACCGTGCGCACGCCCGCCCAGCGTTGGCTGGTAGGCACGCACGCCGTGTACAACGCGCGCGCGCACGCGGCGCCGAGCACATGGCCACGGTGCCGGGACCAGAGAGCGCTCGTGCTCTTGCCGTATTCACATGAGCGCAGCGTGCACGCGCCGCCGACGACGAGTCATCAATCCGCAATGTCCCCGGGGCGGCAGCGTACACGATGCGGACCGGCCGCCGGTGGATGAGGTAAAAGAGACCGGTGACGCGACAGCGGCGCCAGAGACGAGATCGGTGACGCCACGGCGGCGCCAGAGACGAGGCTGGTGATGCGACGGCGGCACCAGAGACGAGAGACCGGTGACGCGACGGCGACGCCAGAGACGAGAGACCGGTGACGCGACGGCGGCGCCAGAGACAAGATCGGTGACGCGACGGCGGCGGCAGAGACGAAACCGGTGACGCGACGGCGGCGCCAGAGACGAAACTGGTGACGCGACGGCGGCGCCAGAGGCTAGAGACCGGTGACGCGACGGTGGCACCAGAGACGAGATCGGTGACGCCATGGCGGCGCCAGAGACGAAACCGGTGACGCGACGGCGGCGCCAGAGACGAGAGACCGGTGACGCGACGGCGGCACCAGAGACGAGACTGGTGGCGTGACGGCGGTGCCAGAGTGTGGCGACGGCAGCCCAGCCCAGCGGCGCGCGCTGAAGGCGACACGGTCTGTGTCGCAGTCCATGCTAGGGCTGGCAGCAGCCACACAGCGTGCACTGCACCCGCTGCATCGTCATGTGGGGTACCTCCGCCAACCTTATTTCACCTCCCTTTCAAAGACAACTTACCTACACTATGTAAATTCAACTCGTTCACGATAAGATGATTACTTAATTCAACTTTCCATATGACACGGCTACAAAATCAGCAAGTTTGAAATGGGTTATTGTCTGAACCAAACATTACAGGCCTGTAGCAGATTTTGAAACTACCTGGCGTAATCTTCCACCTATTCACTGTATCTCTTTTAACCTTTTTCAGCAGCACCCACTCGACACAGCAGCGTCCATACGTACAACCAGCACCAAAACTAGCCTGGCTCTTAACTTAAATGTTTCATGTTGTAAGATATTAAAGCATGCATCAGATGTGATGAAATAGGCACATTTATAACTAATGGTATATATAAGAAGAGAAGATTGCTCTAAACAACACAATATCTCTGTTAATAAAATATGCTCTTTAATTCGTCATTATTAGATGTAGTCATTGTATCATGCACAACATTGCTTAATAGCCAATCGACAGCCGTTACGCTTGGAAATCGCGCTCACCAACGCCAGTTAAAAACGCCTCGACAATCATATTGTTTGGCCCTGATCGCCGCATGGCTTATGGAATGCAAAATATGAATGACCTTAGTATGACGTAATGAATGCAAAGGTTTAAATATTCGCCCCGATATCTCCCCGACATATAGGTTAGGTTAGGTTAGTTTAGAAAACGCATTTAGAAATCTCCCCGACATATAGGTTAGGTTAGGTTAGTTTAGAAAACGCATTTAGAAATATCCCCGACATATAGGTTAGGTTAGGTTAGTTTAGAAAATACTCTGCCTGATACATGCTCTCTATCGTTAGATATGAAAATAGTTCCCACGAACGCCAGATTTAAACGACACGACAATTACATCTGTGATTGGCCTTGATTGTTGCATGGTTAATAGAATGACAAGATTTCAGTGGCGTTAACAAGGTAACATGGATGCCAGTGTGACCTTGACGTAGGCCCCAGAAATAATCCGCACATCCGCACGGGCATGCAGCCCAGAAACTATAGGGGTTTAGGTCTCAAGAAGAGCAGGGTTGTAAATGGCACCGAATGATCTTGAAGAACGCAATTTCAGTTGAAAGCGCCATACAAATGTGGAACAATCCCGTTAACTTAGTCTCGGAATATCATCCGACAACAAACGACTGCCTCTACAAAGCCCTTTCACACAAAAACGATTCCGCTATGAAATGATCCATCCAGATATATGGTGCGGCGCGCGCCAACCTGCAAGAGAGGTATACGCCCGTGGAAGGCCACAGCTAGCAGGTGGAGGAAGAGTGAGAGCGAGAACGAGAGTGAGAGCAAGAGCAAGAGCAAGAGCAAGAGCACGAGCAAGAGCAAAGGCGAGAGCGAGAGCGAGAACTAGAGAGAAAGCTAGAGAGAAAGAGAGAGAGAGAGAGAGAGAGAGAGAGAGAGAGAGAGAGAGAGAGAGAGAGAGAGAGAGAGAGAGAGAGAGAGAGAGAGAGGAGAGAGAGAGAGAGAGAGAGAGGAGAGAGAGAGAGAGAGAGAGAGAGAGAGAGAGAGAGAGAGAGAGAGAGAGAGAGAGAGAAGAGAGGACGAGAGCAGAGAGAGTAGAGAGAAAGAGAGAGAGAGAGAGAGAGAGAGAGAGAGAGAGAGAGAGAGAGAGAGGAGAGAGAGAGAGAGAGAGAGAGAGAGAGAGGAGAGAGAGAGAGAGAGAGAGAGAGAGAGAGAGAGAGAGAGAGAGAGAGAGAGAGAGAGAGAGAGAATATCGTGAACCTGAATGTTGGATGAGGTACGTTGATTGGTACTTCGTCGTTTAACGTTGAAACCGACTTTTCCAGGGGAAAGGCTGGACAATCCTGCTGACTGCAGTCCTTAAGTAAAACTAAGAGATTGTTGCCTAAGTTTACGGTAGACCAGGAGGTTTGCTTTTAATTATATGGTTACTTCCATTCTCAGGGAGCTGTATTACATCAGACGCCGGTGTTAGCATGGGGTGATTTCAAAGGTCCTTGACTAATTGATGTCTAGTGTATGAATGAATGCATGAATAAATGTGCATGTAACTGCATGTTGTGCGTCGCAGTCGGGGCGAAGTGACCGTAACCGGCGCCATAGCAACGTCTTCAGGCCATGCGGCCAGCGAATTATGGACACCTGACAGCCGGCCAACGGGCACTTTAAATCTAAGTGTTATGAAACGAACTATTGTTACGAGGCTACATTGTTACAACCTTGATAAGATCAGGCCGATAGCGGCCTAAGCTAAGCGATCGAGCACACTTACTTGTGGTGTGAGCATTTCACTGCATATTTGCAGCATCGCCGGCAGCTGAGTTACGTATGGTCCCCCCCCCCCCCCCCACGTGGTCCGCACGAGGATGGTGACTAAGCACTAAACTTGCATCCGCAGGTACGTAAAGCGCCAGAGGGCAACGGCTGTGAGCGCACCAATCATCGGATTCGATGCATCTTTCTCGGGGTGTGGGAAGGGGGGGGGGGAGCGGAGGCTTCGCCGACCGACCTCAAGGTCGGCAGCTTTTTCGATCCCTTTCCCCCAACGAACGACCCTGTCTTTGAATATCGGAGTCAGCCTGGCGGCCGTGGGACGGAGCAGACACGCAACGACACACGGCATGGATGGCATTAGAAAGGTCTGCAGAGATTGGCTTCTCCAAATCAGTCTCACGGATGGATGTAAATCAGCCTCACGGATGGATGTAAACCCAGGCAAATCAAGACCAGATACCCACACTCTTCCAGCCCATCTGAGCTTACTTGGCACTGCTTAATACCACGTATAGGCTCAAGCTGAGCTGGCTTGGTATCAGCCCAAGATCCGTCCCCTTCTGGGACTCGGGCTCAAGTGAATCCACTCAATTCACACATTTCAAGCGGCATGTGGTCCGGACTCGCCAATCACAGGAAATAATACACTGAAACTCAGACAACATCGTTCTGTTTTGAACGTAAATTAGACCCAAAGCCATCGACTTAGATAAGCACTTGGAACTCGAGACCTACACCGCCATTCGTAACAAAACGAGCTAAGACTCAACTCAGGTCAAAACGAGCAAACACAAAAATCAGCCGCTTGCTTATGATATGATTCATAAACCATTACCTAAATCTTGAAACTTTTTTTAAAAATACGTTCGGAAAACTTCCGACCGCATACGCAACAGAATCTTGACTGGCGATTGTGCTGCCCACTCATATCGTCAAAAGGACAGCAGAAGGACAGATGTCCCCTACTGCCCCTTTGTAGAGTCGCGTCCAGCACGACTCTGCGATTAAAAAGTATGTCGCGCAGCCATGTTTAGTGGAGAAGTTAGTGATATCATGTGGATAAATTGATGATATTTTGTGGATAAGTTGGTGATATTTTTGTTAATATACGAAATAACGGCCAGCGACCGCACATCATCTAAAGCATGCCAGCCAAGTCCGTCCTGAATAGTTCATATTCTCATATTTAACTTTATTTCATATCCTATTTCAGCGCGCGACACAACGTTCCGCTTCTTGACGTTCTTGTCTGAATACACAAGAACAAACTCGTAGCATCGTCGTATTGGAAATCTATAGACATGGAGCGGTGTTGAAATAGTAACGAGTAACTGTCTAGATTTAAAATTAACGTGACCATGTTCTTGAAACGAGAGCTGTGAAAGCTGTTGTACATCGGGGATCAGCCGAGACGGAGTTTGTTAAGCTAAAACAGATTTGGTTTAGCAACGGTTTTCCAATAAAGACATTGATGAATGGCTGTATGAGAAGCTATAGTAGGACATGACTGTTACAACGCATCTTCTCTCAAGCACGCCACCTCACCGTGCGTTGACAAGTGCGCACAACTGCGCTCCGCAAACACCATCAAACGGCTGGATGGGCGACCAATGCCTGTGACACCAGCGTGAGGCAAAAGTGCTCATTGTCTGATTATCTGTTCGTCGCTGGTCGATACACCATAATTAGGATAATTACAGAGCAGGAACGGCCGGTGGTGACGAGGTTACTGAGCCCCGCCGCAGGAACGTCCGATGTTGACCAGGTCAACGGGACCCGCCGCGGGAACGTCCGGTGGTGATGAGGCTTCGGAGTCCCAGCGTGGAAACGTCAGGTGGTGACGAGGTCACTGAGCCCCAACGTGGGGAACGTCCGGTGATAACCAGGTCACCGGGACCCGCCGCGGGAACGTCGGGTGGCGTCAAGGTTACTGAGCTCCAACGTGAGAACGTCCGGAGGTGACGAGGTTACTGAGCCCCACCGTGGGAACGTCCGTTGGTGACGAGGTTACCGGAATCCGCCGTGGAATGTTCGGTGGTGACCAGGTCACCAGGACCTAACAGCAGGTCACCACTCCACCGTATCCACCGATGGCCCTTACACACTTGTGTCATGGTCGCACGAGTTCCCGTGCGGTACATATCGTACTTACGAGTGGTCGTGGTGGCGGAGGTGACGCACAGTCCCGTCCATCTCGCCTCCCAGCCCGTACATGGCCACGGCTGCCATCGCGGCTCACGGCGGCTGCTGCGCTCGTGCGTCTCCGGGCCCAGCCTCCACGTGCCGCTCACGAGGGCACGCGGTGCAGATCACAGCCGAGATCGCGGTCACTGCACGCCGGTCACTGGCCGGTGTCGGCCGCCGGCCACCGTCGCACGCCGGGCTGGTGCACACGCGTGCCGCGTTCCGGGTCGGCGGCGCCTGACCGCGGCCGCACGCTCACGACCTGCGCCCGATTGTTTGTAGCCCGCCTCCATTGATCGGACGTGCCATAGTAACGCGACTGTACGCCGCGCTCGAGCTGGGCGCCGCCGTCCGGCCGTCGGCACGCGTCGCCGCCGACAGGCGGAACGCCGCGCGCTGCCGGCGCCGCCGCACGCGCAGTGCCCGCCCCCCCCCCCCCCCCTCCCCCTTCCCCTCCTCCACGTCAGCTCTGTACCAACCGGTGTGTGGCTAGACTTGAGCACCGGCGTAGCAGTATCGGGTTTTGATCGTTCAAGGTGGCACGGAGTCGGCTGGGGCTCCCATAGCCAGCTGTTACGCCAGTGACGCTACACGCTGCGAAGGAAGGAGGAGCGACGCCGGCACGCCTGCTTGGCGGCGGAGTGTGAGATGAGGGTGGCCGGCAATGTAGTGTGGTGCAACAATACAAGTCAGCCCTAAAAAGCCTATGAACGGAACACGCAGAATGCAGGGAGTCACAGCACAGGCGCGTGGCGTAGCGTACTCGTATCTGCGTCAATGACTGTTCTGAGCGGACAGGCGATGTGCCTGGAATAACACATGCATACTGCAGAGCGCGTGGGCACGCGTGCCTGGCGTGCACAGAAGCATCGAAACTTAATGGGGGTGTGCAGACTACACGCATGCCAATGACCAGCTTTCTTGGCGGACCACGTGTGGAAACCACACAAAAACAAACTTTCTATCCACCACAACTTAAGACTGAATGTGAAGCAGATGGGTAGACATACGAGGCGCAAAACTGAACTCGTGCAAATGGAGCCTTTCCGTCATAATTGCCCATTTGGGTCAATCATTCCTGTACTCTGTGTCATATGGCCAATACCGCAACTCAGTTTACAACACCACGCGATCACACACTGAGGGAAAGTATAAGTAGCCCAGTGTGTCCACCTTACGGGATAGATGCGCTCACTGGGACGAAATCGTAGTGACCTTGACAGTGAGTCGCAGGAGGTAGTAGAAACAGCCTGATGTCTTGTTGTGTCAAGGAGAGTATTCATTGGTGAACAAAACAACAAATGATATCGTGAAAGCACCAGAGTACAGCATATTATTTACTACATATCTGACAACGTACCTTAGTTTGTTCCACAACATTGCGGAAGGACACGAATCATGCTGGCGTTTTAAGTTAGTTGCGTCCCATGCTTGCTGAGGTATGAAGTACTAGCACATCTATGGTCCGACGTTGGCAGACATCTGTTGGGGAAACGGTTCGTGGGTCTCTCGGGATCTTTTTGTTTTAAGACAACGCGCCAGGTTAACCCTCGTCACCGTATTTCATAACGCAAACTGGTAAGGGGAGGAGTGTCAATGCAACTCGCTGTTTTTTCCATACGAGGGAAGACAAAACTTAGTGAAAAAATGCCAGAGGATTGGTCTCAACGAGATCTTGCAATTGGGAATAAGACTGATGCTGCTAGATTAATAATGGAAGCCATTGTACCAGCTTAAATGTCAAACGTTCACAAAACCAAGCCCTTTTAGCTTATTTTTACCTTGTAGCGACACGACCCATAAGCAAGTGGCATAAACGAATACTCTTCCACTAATTCCACTTATTTCACACCAGATATTTCAAGACTTGTGTTTTCGGAAGGCTTTTATGGGTAGCTTTGATGATGATAGCCGTTTTACCAACATTCCGCTTAAAGGGGATATCTCACATTTGAAGACATTGAAGTAATCATCAGATACGATGGACAAGCTCACTTTTTGCTATCGGCATACTTTTAAGAAGGAAAGACTACTGTAGACAACGCATTTTATCTTCTTAGTGAACATGCCCCTCGATACGCCACTGTTTGATTATGTCATTGCAACCTGCGCAAGATTGATTGAGGGCCAAATGGCGGCCGTTTGATCTAGGATTCGCGCTCATCAACGCCAGATACGCACGACTAGACCATTGTATTTTTCTAGGCCTTGATCACCGCATGGCTTATGGGATGGCAGGATATGATTGGCGTTGTTTTGACGTCATGAACGTCAAGGTGACCTTGAAATACTATCCACGATATGCTCCCTTATTTTTGCGGGCGTGTGGCTCAGAAACTATAGGTGTATAGGTCTTAAGAGAGACAGGGCTGTGAGCTACACCGAAAGACCTTCAAAATGACTATTTCAGTTCAAAACTCCATCCCATACAAATGTAAAGCACTCCCTTCAAAGAAGGGAGTGCTCTACACACTCCATGATAGACACTCGCGTGAACAGCTCGTATGAGTCCTGTTTTTCGTTCGTGGGGTTTAACTTGCTTGTTTTCGCACTCTCATGGACCTTGGTGTCATTAACTCATTTTTAATTTTTAATGGCAGTGTATAAGAAAGACAAAGGCGTAGAGATGAAGCTTTCACTACGACCGACTTTTGCTAATATCTTCACATGTACTTTCACGAACACGACTGTCTTTCCAACCGTCCCCCACTCACACCCCCTTCAGTTATGATCAGTGTTCTATTAGCGATATACTGACGTCGCTTTTCGGTGGTTTTGGAGCAGGCCGCATATTAATCAATCTCACTGACCTCAACGTCCAAAATTCTAACATGAAGTTCACGAAGGAGGAGGAGAACGAAAATAGCTCTTGGCTTTTCCTTGGTGTGCGAGTTCGAAAGTTACGAGGAAAATTTGAAAGCTCTGTTTATAGAGGGACCACGTTCACTGGTCTTGGATTAAGCTTTTCATCATTTTACGCCGGAGCTTTTAAGCTATGTGGTGTGAAGAGAACTTCTTACACAGCTTCCGGTTAAGTGTCAACCATAGACGCTTTTGTTCCGAGCTTGATGGGCTCAGATCACTCTTTTAGGGAAACGGCCTACCACTTTCAATCACTAACAGCTAATGAAAAACTTCTTCGATGGCAAATATGTAAAAGCCCTTACTGTCAATTTAGCCCTAAGACTAAATAAGCATTCGGTGTCATGCTATTCTGGAGAACAATCGACACACATAAAAAGCGGCTTGCAAACTTCTAGAAAGTTTTACCCTCTTCTGTCGCCATAAAAATAATACGAGAAAATTATTTTACTGTTGAATTTTTCTTCAAGCCAAAAGGCAAGCTCACCAAACGTTGCCTGTGCAGTCATTTATACACAAAGTTGTGCTTCGTAAGAAGAATCTTGCGAGGGTTCAACCTTTCGTAGTCTACGCTGCAGAGTGCAGCAACATTACCGAAAGTCTGAGCGTATAGACAGCATTCTTTCTAACCCAGACCCTTCGCCCCATTGAGACCATTGATTTGCGTGAGACACTCTCTTCAACATTAAAAGTTTGTCCGTGTTAGTGCGTTGCAGCAATTCTCACGATCTTATAATTTTATGATCAGTTCATATTAACCAAAAAGCTACTATTGAATACCATGGGGTATGCATATCCTGTGCCAATTACGATGTAACCTTTTTCACACGGAGGTCAAAAACACACTTCATCGCGTGATTTATGCATCTTTCAAGCTGCCTGCTTTATGCACAGAGTGGTCATGTTAAGTGGTGTTAACTGCGACCATTGTTATGTCTAGCGCTGTCGGTAGTAAATGTACTTAGGGTTTCATTGTAACGTTGTACTATTTTACTCGTCCTGATGAGGATACGTAATAAATCGAAACGTTGAATTGTATAGATGATAGCGACACCGCTGACAGTCATATAGTTTTATACCACCTGTATATATATATATATATATATATATATATATATATATATATATGTATGTATATATATATATATATATATGTGTGTATTGTCATGATATATTTTTATGCATATTTCAGACATATTCATGATATACATGACACACATACGTCGATGTAACAACATCCGCCCGTCGTGCGCGTTCGGCGGCGTCGCTGGTTGCCCCCAGCCGTCAGCGCGGGTTACGGATCGCCGTACAGTGTTCTTCAAAGGCTGCCGCTGCTCGGAAACCAGAACGGCTAAGGACACGTTTTTTGGTGCGAAAACACGCGCACTCGATAAACTATAGGCTATGAAAAATATTATAGCGATTTCACGACATGCCGGCATTGCACGATAGGCCACGACGTCTACCTCCCGCCTCCAGGCGTCACAACCCCTGCCTCCAGGCGGGGGTGTGATGCGATTAGGGGAGGCTTAACTCACGCGCCAGGGATGTGTTCCATGCATGTGGCGCCGCCATGGCAATCTGGCACGTGCGGTGATGAAGCGAGCTGTCCAGTGTCCCGAGGCTTAGCATGGAAGCAATATATAATGCTTTGGATGGAACATGTGTTAGGAAAACGTGACAGCATTTTGAGTGCTCGGACCTATGCGATTCAGCGTATATCTTCATTAATGACTTAAGTATTCGCAACTTGTTGATAGGCTCAGGTTTACTTTATTTTTAGGTGGAGATTGCTTTTTGTATTTCCATATTTCTTCCCGTCTCTCGCAGCAGGTAGTCGAATGTAGATACTGAGCGACATGGAAAGATGTCATTTATTTCTGTTTTGACTTCAAAGCATTATGCACGGCTTACTGGCGCTGAAACTAGATATAAAAAACAATATAATAACATGGATGCAGGCCTGTAATTATCTATATTTTGCAACGCTAGACAAATGTTCATAACAATGCAACAAACGCTCTGACATATATTTGTCATTGATAATATAAGTAGAGGTGTGACAATACATCTTGTTTTTACTATGCGTTTTATGTACATTGTTAACAACCAGCCATAGCTTGCCATGCCACCTATGTACATGGTACGCATTGTCTTTGTAACCACCTCTCAAACCGCTCAAACCGTTCAAGTCATCATTATTTGTTAGCCGCCACTTTCTGTGAAATAATCCACTCAGTGGCATCTTAAGCTAAATGATCCACGGTACCCTTTCATCACTTCGAAAGCATGTCAACGTTACGTTGGGAATGGGGCTACCTTCGTAGGCTTGTTGCACTGGCTCTTGGGAATTCAATTAGTGTCTTTGGACGCTTAATTGATTTTCGATCTGTTCAGTACGTGTCACCAGGCAATGTCTGAAGTCTGGTTTGGGACTTACACATGTGTCGCCGAATGTTTCAGATCCGGTCCAATCCGCTTGCAGTTCCACCCACCATACGCGGATTGATCCAGTCTACGAAGTGCTGCACTATGCAGTGTAAGATTGACTCCTTTGACCCAGTCAAGACAGATAATGTCGAAATGACGTAGCTTAATTACAAAAAGCCAGTTAAATAACACACAAAGATAAAACGTGGTGAGGCATAAGAATGTAAGCTAAAAGTCCTAACATTTAAGGGAAATTGACAACTAAAAGGCATACAAGTCAAAAATGGTCATAGGCTTTATGCTGGATTATTGGCTTTCAATATGCCGGGAGGCACTGGTTAAACGATGTTATAAAACTAACACTGAAAACGCTGAAGTCCTCGACGCTTCAAGCCGTACGCATGATCAGGAGTGAAACATGTTGAGCAAGGCTCAGCAAAATAAAGTTAGCTTTATAAAGTCGTTTTAACCAGTACCGCCTGATGTACTGAGGATCAATGAATCAGCATACAAGCTGTCAGCTCATAGTCTGAAGACCAGCGGTTGCAGGTATGTTTTGCTTATATCAAGGACTCAAAATCCAAGCAATGCTGGGAGCTTCGCGCCTTCCGCGCGGCCAGGAGGCTTATTTTCCAGGTTAGTTGTAGACCGGGAATCATTTTCGTGTCAGCAGGGTCCGCAGCGTCAATGTCGTAAACGAAGTTGGAGGTGACCAAGCAAGACGGTAGGAGGAGGGAGTTGCCTCCCCAGCCCCTTGCTGTGAGGCGGGCCAATCTCCCCACGACAAACAACCACGTTTATGGCACGGTCTGACGTAGGATGATATAACAACTCGTGAATTGAATTCCCATTAAAGGTAACATTCATATTTGAAGATATTAAGGCAAGCATCAGACGTGGTGAAATAAGCTCACTTATAATCATGATGCACTTTTATGCTGGAAATACTGCTCTACACAACTATTCCTCTATTTAGCAAATAGTAATCTTTAATATTTAGCAAATAATACTAATAATATTTAGCAAATCAATCTAGCAAAATAGCCTCAATAATGCATTATTGTTTGGCTACGAGAACGTATCCTACACAACATTGATTGAGGGCCAGCTGACCGCTATTATTTCTGGAAATCGCGCTCACAAATGCTGGATACGACCGGCTAGACAATTGCATTTTTATTGGCTTAATCTTCGCATGATCAATGGAATGGCAGGATTTAAAGGACGCCATTAAAAATGCGTCAGGGATGCCTGGGTGACCTTGAAATGGTCTCCACGAATAAGTCTATCCATATTCCGGGCGTGTAGCTCCGAAATTGGAGGGATTAAGTCTGAAGAAAGACAGGGCTGTGAACCGCAAGGAATAACCTTCAAGATGTCAGTTTCAGCTTAAAACCCCATACACATGTCGAACACCCCCTTAATTTCGATTGATTACCCGTTTGTACCCAGGTTTGATCCAGTATCCAACAGCGAACCCTCAGTCAGATGTTTGCATGCGCTGTTGAGTTCAATAGGGGATTACGATGTGGGGCAATGGAGCGATGTTGCATCTCCAGGACAGTGAAAAAGTTCGTTCTGTTCATGTTTGGTTGTTGAACGACGGTGCCTCATTTCGAAACTGTTCCTCATATCCAGTGTTGGTTCGGTTGGCTTCGATTGGAGTCCTTCCGGCGAGCGATGACCCTTGCAGTTCTATGGGACGGACCAAGTGGGTAGAGGTGGGACAAGACCACATGCATCTGGGAGTTTTCTGCTACCAAGCCTTGCCCAGCACGTTGACCCCTATGTAGGCTATATACGAACGCTCGGGCAAAGCTTCCACAAGGGGGCACGGGGGGGGGGGGGGAGCGACACTCCAAGGGCGACACTCCTCCTGCCGTTAAGGTGTTCACCGGCCTTTCATGGCCGGATGCTCGAAACGAAAAGAGATTCCGAGGCTGACGCTTAAAGGAAGGGCAACAGGGGACGGACTAGTCGGCCAAGCCAGTCCTGCAAAACCTCCAGAGAGTGCCGGTCGGAAGAGACTGACTCCACCACCTCACCAGGCGTGCTGTTTCTAGGCCTCTGGACGACGCACGGTGGGGTGGTATGTTGTAGAGGTTGCTCCGGTAGACAGGAGGAGAGTGTGCGGAAGCGCCGGAGGAGATGTCCTGTTACTGGACAGGGCACAGCCGGAGGCGCAGACCCAGCAACGGGGTGCTGTTGACGGTGGGTGTGAGCGTGAGCGGGAACGAATTTGAGGTGGGTGGTTCTATCGTTGACGACACGTGAGGGACCGTCGTCCATGTATGGAGTTGCCACCTCGTAGATAAGGCAAGGCAGCAAGTCCTAATCCTAATCCATCCAGCGTCGGCATACCGGTGACCGACTCGGTAGCCGCGTCGGTGCCAAAATGGCAGCAAAGGGATTGCTGTTTGAAAATCGATGAGGAGAAAGTTGTTTGTTCCTTCAAGTACTTGTGCAGGTGTGCCCTTATAACGTCGAGGCACTGGCAGGGAAAGGATGAGACAAGAGGAGAGCTAGTCCATCCCGTGTGCGTGCTACGGATGATTGGGTTGATGAAAGCGCCAACAAATGGGTATGA
Organism: Pollicipes pollicipes; assembly: GCF_011947565.3. Classification (NCBI taxonomy): domain Eukaryota; kingdom Metazoa; phylum Arthropoda; class Thecostraca; order Pollicipedomorpha; family Pollicipedidae; genus Pollicipes; species Pollicipes pollicipes. The sequence continues at coordinate 40,692,348 of NW_023596297.1, read as the reverse complement.
TCGGGATACATGTGGAGAGGCGACGAATGCACGCATGGCGAGAAAGCTGAAGCGCATGATGAGCCCCTCCTCCCTCGAGGATCTGAGGCGGCTAAATCAACTTGATATGTCGTAGTCTTGGCTTTGCTTGCGCCTCGCTTAGATATGATCACCAGCGAAAACGGCGGAAGTGGGGAACCGTGGATAAGGGCGCACAGCCGCGCACGGACAAATAGCCGTACACGGTGTCTGACCAGTCCTACATCCCGTCCACCAATCGGCCACGTATTTAATCCCAACTATACACATCATTTTCGGGCACCGTTTCTGTGAGACACACTGTTATCTAAAACGTAACGCAGAATACTGGTAAACCAAATCAGTGCCAGCAATAACGAACTCCACGACACCAGCTAACTGGCAGCGCACCAGGTAGAAATCAAAGGAAGCGCTCACGACAACCTGATAGCTGGACTTTGGGGAACTGGGGGGGGGGGGGGGGGGGCAGCGACCGATTCAATTTCAGCGGCCGGTCTCCAGGTTCAGCGAGCCGAGCTAAACAAACAACTACATTTGTGTACTCTAATCTGGAACGCCTCGCACCGAGCATTGCAATCAGAGCGCATGCTAACAGGCGGCTGCTCGCAGTCTTATCTCATCACCAGAGACGAAGGGACACTCCCAGGAGAAGTGCGCGAGATCATTGGATGACTCGATTCCCTCCATGGATCAGCAAAGCTCGGGTATACAGATTTCACGTCAAGGGACGTCGTTGAGACCCAGTGGTGTCACTTGCGATCTCCTCTGAAAGGATACGGAGTGGCAACCGTGGTGGCGTACTTGACACCCTTGCTTCCCTTGTCGTCTCTACGCATATGGTCATTACTTAGGAAATGACACACTAGATATATGGGGAATTTTGTCTGCGACCTTTTTGAAGTCCGTTCAGCTGACGCGGCGTGCATCTTGCCCTAACCTTCACCGTCGGAAGGTCGCCAGTGATAATGCAAGCAGCCCAATGGCAGAGATACATGTCCTCGGCTATCTTACCAACAGTTATTCGTCGATCTTCTTTGATGGGACATTCACTTGTGCAACATTCTCTATGGTCATTGATGACGATAGCCACCCAGCACGTGGTAGGACATCGTGGTCCTCCTTTCCTGCTTCAAACGCCCGCACCAATTTTCAACCGGGTCCTTCACTTCAGAGCGGAGTTGTCGCAGACCGCCAAGAGCTCTCTTTTGAATCCCACATGCAGGCTTTCCTTACCGCGCAGCTCCAGTGCAGAGACTCTTACCTGCAAGACCTGTGCACGCAGGTCTCAAAACGTTTTAACTTCCCACGATGTCTTCTTGACCCGTGAAGGAACGCTCTTATCATTTTTGGAATAGACAGGATATGAAAATGATTAGGACTGATCCCATAATAATTACATTCTGATCATCAAGAGTTTTTTAAAAGGCCCCTACATTTGGACAGCACCTCGGCCGTTAGCTTGGTGTCTGCCACTACGAGCTTCTCGTTCGTGGCACATACAACGCCACACGCGTGCCTGACCTAGCGTCGTGAGGCCACTGCGCCTCGACACACGTCATGACCTAGCGTCGTGAGGCCACTGCGCCTCGACACACGTCATGACCTAGCGTCGTGAGGCCACTGCGCCCCGACACGTCATGACCTAGCGTCGTGAGGCCACTGCGCCTCGACACACGTCATGACCTAGCGTCGTGAGGCCACTGCGCCTCGACACACGTCATGACCTAGCGTCGTGAGGCCACTGCGCCTCGACAAACGTCATGACCTAGCGCCGTGAGGCCACCGTGCCTTGACACACGTCATGACCTAGTGTCGTGAGGCCACTGCGCCTCGACACACGTCGTTCTTTATTGTGCAACGCTTCACCTGGTGGATCAGCGTTCTCCTTTTCACTGTCCATTAAAAATATAACTAAGAAGATCACCTGTATTCGGCCACAATTTCACATGTTATCACATGTTCGGCCGGACTCGCCCGCGTTGTGTAAGCTATGCCGAGCCGTGGCCCTTGTCGCGGTCGGACCTCGTCTGACGCTACGCAGCATGCGTCAGTCTGTATACACCGAGGGGTGCTGGCGGGTGACCTCCGATCTCGCGGGGGCGCCCTCCAGAACGTGGCACTGCGCGCAGATCTAGTGCACATATGCATGCGTCAGTCTATATACACCGAGGGGTGCTGGCGGGTGACCCTCCGATCTCGCGGGGGCGCCCTCCAGAACGTGGCACTGCGCGCAGATCTAGTGCATATATGCATGCGTGACGGGGCAGCAGAAAAGCCTTATGAAGCACAGCAGTTTGGTTATCTGATAACGTGAAAAATTCAGGCCAGCGGCGAAGGGACAACAAGGTAGAAATCGTCCCAACCGAATAGCGAGCACCGACAAACGGATGAATGGTACGACCACCGAAAAATAGAAATGAATAATAGGATAAACTACAAAGTAAACAAGTCGTTACAGCACAGCATCACAAATGGAGCGTACTCGCCCCGGATGGTTACGGTAACTATGGGGAATTTGCTGTAGTGTGCTGAGGCCAGCAGTGTTGAGAAAAACAAGACAACTTGGCGGTGGAGTCCGGGGTGTCTGCCTAAATTATCTGATTTTCAAATGACCTTTAATCTCCTTCGCAGAAATCCGATCTGGAGAGGAAATGAAAACCAAGGTGTCCTGAAGGGACCTCCAAGTTCACACGCTCTCAGATGGGGAGGGACATTTGATCCTCAAGGTTTTCACAGAATAACTTTCGAACAGTGCGACGTGGCAAAGCCAAGCTGTATATAGCGGTGGGCAACTAAATAGCCAATCGTCTGGTATAAATCATCTCATCTCTAAAGATCGCTGTCCTGTAGAAGGTCTAAGCCATGCCATCGCGTTCAGTCTATCTTTTATTCGGTCTGGGCACATCCTGGAAAATTATCCAGCTGACGCAACAACAGAGTGTTACACAACGCCACCTAAACTTTGAAATGACTTCTTAAACAGTTAGAAATTGTAATTAAGACTAAAACTTATCATTGAGCTTGGGTCAGATAACCATCCCTAAAAACCTGGACATGCCTATCAAAACGCACAACAAACACGAGTACACGCATGCTATCTAGGCGCCGTAATGTGCTCACAGGGCATAACAGCACCGTGATCAATAGCTAATATTCTTGTTTGCTTCGTATTACTCAGTTAAACCACCTTACTTTTCACCACCCTAACTGCACCCATGACAATGGTTTCGTCCCATACCTGCCCTTCTGATGGCATGGCAATACACAGTGCCATGTGCACCGCATGCGGAAAAAAAACTACTCCTGAAGAATTTGCGCCATTATCCTCTTTTTCGCATCGTCTGGATGTGTCCAAGAAATTTCAACTTTTGAAAGGTCCTCACAATTAATCAGTTTTTAAATCATAGGCCATCGATCTTCGTGGATTGTAACAACGTTATATTTCTCAGCAGTAAGTGTCTTTAGAACCATAAAAACCCAGAATATCTGAAGACCTAATCTCTAGAATTCTCAAAGGTCTCTAGGACGAAAAAACACTAGAAGACATCTAAACCCCCAGAGAAAGAGCCCTCTCACCACATGCTATGTATTCTGTCGGAGCCTGAACTAGGCTAACTTCCGTAGTTCGATTTGATACGTTCTCTCAAAAGTCGCCTTCAGCGTCTTACCACCTGTCAGTTGCATCAGATAGTTCTGGGATCGCAAGACGATGCCCTACTTCTTGATTGGCTTAGCAGACCGTCGTACGATGTCGTACTGGTTTCTCATTGGTTAGATATCACGTTATTTCCGGACCATGCGACCATGAGTCACTTCCGATGCTCGCAGTATATAAGCCGTAACGTTGGTGGTCATGCATGTCCTTAGTCTCTCCGGGCTTGAAGACACAGGACCGCTGTTGGTTTGCGTCGGTGGGCGTTGTGGTTTAAGCGTTGGTGCGGGTAAGCGACTAGAAATAGAAGCAGTGTTTGATAAGATCTCTCTTTGGCGAACTCGCGATGAAGACTGACGAGCGAGGTCTACATTTGTATAACTATCACGCCAGCAGTCAGAAATCTGGTACATGGATCGTGTCTAAAGCGGTTAATGGGCGGAGCCACTGTGTCGCGACAGAAATAGAACTATTTTGTTGTTTTACACCATGCTGCACCCCTTGCTGCCCCGCCTCCCTTATCAACCTTTATTTTTTCAGAAATGGCCTATATCGTCGGTCAGAATGAACGTCATTTACCTTTTTAATCGCTTGGTAGTTCTCAAAATTGCAGGGAAATGAGTTCCTTCGCATAAGGTTTTGTCGTATATGTTTTAAATGATATGGTTAATAGAACAGGTTCATTACAGAGTAATGGACGGTGCTACTTAAGTGATTTTTTAAGTGGCGTGTATAGTGTTTTATCCTTTGCCCGGCCGGGTGGAGTCGACTTCCCTCCTATAGTTTTTCGAGCACAGGTCAAAACGAACGCCTGCAGCGCAACGAACGTTTTAGTACCTATTTATCTATAATCTGGCATCATTTGCGTACATTTAAAGTTTGAATCTATTACGACCAGTGACCTACATCAAGTGAAAAAGCCAACCCTAAACAAGTTTGGCTACACATAGCTTTTTGGGGGGCTTTTGCAATCATTCATACTCGTTATAATAAGGCATGATGGTACCTACGGTTCGTTTGTTCGTTTCAGGTATTTGGAAGGGCGAGGTCGGTGACCTGAAGTCAGGCCATCTTTGCTATTTTTGTAAATGATGCAAAACTGTACATGCTTTTGTGTAGTTTTAGTGTCTGCGTACGAGAAAAAGCTCTGACTTGCATGCACAACCCTCGTATGACCACAGAGCACATGACGTTGGCGCAGGTCATGACCTGTCTAGATGTGTACCTTCTGAAAAACACATGCTGAGCTCAGAATAGGCAATGTTAAGGGGTAATTTTGGCCGCAGCATTCGAATGCTCTACTCGAAACATGTTATGATATCATTGTAACGCATATCGAGGTCACAATAGGTTACGTAAGGATATTCAAGGTCACACGAGATCATCCAAGGTCAATGACCTATGTTGCCAGTAGCGAAGAGGCTAGGTGAACGAGTGCGACGCGTGTTTGTAAATCCTTTCTACCGTGCTTGTAAATCTGATGACGTATAATGTCATGTTTTCAGCCGATGACGTATGATTTTATATCCTAACTTTCTCAGTTTGCTACAGATACATTGCCCAGCGTCGAAGGAGCTATGCGTGTTGTAAACAAGAGCTATGTAATCTCGAATGGCTGTAGATGTTCAATGCACTATTTCAGACCATAGAAAAACACTGCTCCGGTCACGTGAACCCCGTAATCACTTCAATTTTGTATTTGGATGGTTTATAACTTTGAACTGATTTGACCCCAGATTATCTCCATGTCAGTTTAAAATGGTACTTTTTTTGTCTGGAACACTTTTGTCTACAGCCGCATCTTATAAAACATACTTAGTCAGAAACACATTGTGAACAAAGTACCGTTCCTGTAGGCTACCGGTGGATCAATTCTCCACGGTATCTGACCTGATCTGACCCATGCGGGCGGACAGAAATGGTTGGAAAGGACTCCTCACAGCCTTAAAGCTAAAGCTTATTTGTGTGCCCCCATAACCGTTTTGACGTGTTAACATGGGGTTACCTGCGTCTATAGGACTGACCATTTTTGACCTTCCTTGGCCTCCGGTGACTTCACATTTGACGTGAGGTCAAAAAGCCGCTGTGGATTCTTCATGATTTGACAAGACCTTAACAATGTTCTTTTTTTGTTCTTCTGGTGCAGCGTCTGAAAGTTTGAGTTCCCGGGGAAGTTAGATTCCTCCGACGGGCACAGTTGCATCAGACCCCTGGCCGGGCTGGAGTTGATGTTGACATGAATGCGGCAGTTGATATTCATATACGTTTGGGGCGTGGAGACTCTCGGATGTGTTGTGTTGCACCCCACGCTCGTTGGTTGGCGTTAAAGCCGTCTAAGATCGGGCAAGAAGAGGTAACTTAAATGGAATGATGGGACACCTGGTCAGAAGGGAGAGGTGTTTACGTTGACGTGTGGGTGGAGGGTGGTAGATGGAGACAAAAGTGATAACTTGTCGTGCGATCTTTATGTTACCGTCTGTAAGGTTAAAGGGAATGTTCAAAATTTGAAAATATTGAGATATCCGTCAGATATGATGGGAAAAGCTTACTTGTAACTATTGGTAAGCTTTCAAGGTTCAAAAATGCACCCTAAGTAGCACCATTTCAAAGTCTGTAAAAATGCGCCCAATTACGTCATTTTTTATGGCGTCATGGAATGCCTTTCTGACGACAGCAATACCTGGCAGCAACTGGCAGTCAGATGTAAGGAATACCTCGAAATGCACGAAAGCTGACGCCAACAAGCCATTCCCGTTGCGAGTGCTGTGTTGGGCGACAGGTTCATGAATGGCTTGTTCGTGGATTTTTTTGTACTGGTGCTGGTCGTAACAGAAGCTCTGGTGGGCTGTTGGACATACGTACCATAGCGACCTGCCAGTTTCTAGGGCAGATTATTAATATCAAAGCAAAAGTTTTGTTTGTATTAACTTGTACCTGACATATGACTGTCAAAAAACACATGATAGAATATGCAAATCCACTATCAGCAAAGCACGCAACCAATAAGTGACATCACTTGCTCAGCCTGTTTTGGAATCCACAAGATGTAGGTGACAAAGATGCAAAGATGTCTTCTGCTTCCACAGTTATGCAACATGCTGCAGCCATCTCAAAAATGTTGTTTACACAGGTAAAAACAGATGTATTGTAAGGAAATATTACATGTCGCGCGATAACACTGTAAGCCTGCTGACCTTGCACAACGCTGGAGACATGACAAGTGCATGTAGTTATGGTTAGATGGACGAAATGCGAGGAAGTGATAGAGCTGTCGGTGCACACAGGGCTCATCATAAAAAATGTTATTAAGTGCTATACAAGAAGCTAACAGCAATACTTCTCAACCTTTCTCAGTTCCCAGCATCTCACACAGGTTGCAGTGACTATGACAATCATGAGTCACGAGCAATGCTTGCCTGCATACAAAGTTTGCTAAGGCATTAGGTATGTTCATCTATAGTAATGCATCACCATATTTTCAAAATGCTTAATGGAGAAGGCAATTTTGCAGAGTCGTATCACGCAAGCTTATGCCAAGCATGCGTATTAATGAGCTGTGCCGACCTGTCTCTATTGCCTAAGTGAATTGCTATTATAATGGCATGCAATGGATTAATTATATGCTGTAATATTCCAATAGGTTGAAGATGTTGGCAAGATTACAATGAAGTAGCAAATGGCCTTTGAACATCCCTGCAGCTGTGGGTGCTAGTGTTCCTTTCAGTTTGCCGACATCAGCACTTTGTCATGTTCAAAGGCAAACCTAACGATAGAGGTAGGTATCAACATATCACATTTTATTGGGAGTTGTTAGATTTGAAGAACACCAAAACAATGTTCTCTCTCAGAAGTACAAATCCGCACTGCACACTCCCTATCACACCAAGATCAATACAAGCCGCTGGTACGTACCACCAGTGATCACACCCATTTCAATCACCTGATTCACACTCTAGTGTCAAGTAAGTGCGATCCCACACTTGCACAACCCGCAGGACTATCAAACTGCAGGTTTTCTCGCAATTTCCTGCAGAGGCTTTTTGGTTATAACACCACATTTTACCGTGCACCCCGTCCAAAACAAAGTTCCAACTGGAGTTCATGGCAATAAACGCAAGGGGATGTACTCGTGGGACGCATTTTTTTTCGTTCAAGATTTGAATTTGTCTTTCAATATGGGTTCAATATTAAGTGAAATATATATCTAAAATTGCTGTAATATTTCCCTCATTTTATAATGCTTGCCAACCTTTAAACCCGTACAAGGTTCTTTGCTATAGTACACAAGGCATCAACCGAGTTGTCTGTTTGAAATGCTCCAGTAGCAGAAAGAAAAACGCCGGCGAGAGAAACAAGGCAGATTTGCGGTCGCGGGCCCTTTTTTAAAAATTCGTGAGAGTACCGTTTTTTCCTTACTGTACTGTTTGCAAACAGTGGCGTTCTCTTTCTATGACATTGACCTATGGTCTAAAAATAAGGAAAAATGCCCTGTCGGCGACGAGTGCCGCACAGCCCGAGAATGCTCACGTTTACGCTCGCGACACGCACTGAGCGGACGAAATCTTACAGCCAACCACCCTCCGCGGATTGTATGATGCGTACCTGCATCATCGCTCTTGCCAATATATCAGCGGCCGTGCTGTTTTGACCATAAGCAGAAAGAGCCTGTGACATAACGGCAATCGTATGACGCTTCCATGACGACATCAATGCCAAGGTGACTTTAAGGTAGTCTCCCAATAAACTTCTCGCACTTTTGCGGGTGTATAACTCAGGAACCACAGACTTTTTGGTCTAAAAAGGGCATGGCCGTGAACTGCATCAAAAGGTCCTCAACATGGCTATTTCAGTTCACATTGCATAAGCAATATTTTTTGCATGGGCTTTCGATACACCTATGACCCTGACTAGCGTACTTGTGTCATATGCCACAACGGTCGTACACATGTCGCAATGGGCGGGACACAATTGCTTCATGTTTCACTGGACATCCAGCTTTGCGCGCCACAGGCGCATATGAAACGCTGCTGCACGACGTTTACATCAATATCGTAGGTCTTCAATGTATTTATGCTAATGTGTCACCATTCTGAACTCGATGGCCTTTGTTTTCATGCCTGTCAATGCATAGACAAAAATTATACCCGCGCTCCCACCACGCATGCTAATCCTCAGCTGCCCAGGGCGATGACCAATGGTGATAAGCGCCGCTAGCAGCGCTTCGTCCCAGAGCAGTGTACGGGAAGAGCACCAGTCCCAGTCGGTGTTGCTCGCCGCCCTCAGCGCGCTGTGCCGGTGCCGACAGCCGCCGCACACCGGGTGCGCGCTCTCGCTGACGTCAGGCTACGGAATGCCTGACAAATATGCGACCCCGCCGTGGCCTGTCGCCTGCTCCGGCCCTAACGCGGCGGCCGCGGTGAACACCGGCGTCGCATTCGCGAGCCGACGGTGTACGCTACCGACCGGCGCTGACAGACGAGGCGCGTGGTCGGACTGGGCACCGGCGGCGGGCAGGGCAGAGCGGCGCGCCGCCAGCGCTCCCACCCGCGCTGAGCCAAGCGGCCGAGCCGACGAACGCGCGAGCTGCGCTCATGGGTGGAAGGGCGCGCGGCCGGACCGGGCACCGGCGGCGGGCAGGGCAGAGCGGCGCGCCGCCAGCGTCTCCCACCCGTGCTGAGCCAGGCGGCCGAACCGACGAACGCGTGCGCGCGCTGCGCTCGTGGGTGGAAGGGTAGAATTATAAAAGGAAATAACAGACTCACGTCCAAGGTGGCAATACTTTGCCATCATCCTCTCGGAGTCCTGTGCATATATATATATATATATATATATATATATATATATATATATATATATATATATATTGCCGTTATGAGATCTCCAGGTGGGTTGGTGTGAGTGAAAGTGGTGGTTCGCGAAATGACGTTTCTGCTTGTGGAATGTCAGCTGCGTAGAGATGAATATGTGCCAAGTGCCACCTACTGAGCAAGCATGCTACGTTCTTGCTGAAAAGAAGAAATATATTGTAGAGAGTTGGTGGACGAAAATATGTCAACATTTGATTCGTCCTTAAAGAATGAAGATTCTGATATCAAAAGCCGTCCTGCGAAGGAACCACCATCCAAGCACGCGAAAAATGACAAGTTCATTATTTGCATTTGCCGTAACGCTATGACAGACATTGTACAATGGAAGTTCTACTTGAAGCCAGTATCACAGAGTGCAGAGTCCCTAACATGTTTTTGGGTATAATTCTACGAAACAGTTCCACAAAGCACTGAGCTCAGCCTACGAATTACCAAACTTCATAACGTGAACAGGAAATGTATAGCCTGCAATAAGAATATGCGCAAATAGTAGCACCTGTGTACCTATGTTAAGGCTACCCAAGTGTGTTACGTTAAGGTGAAAGTCGTGTTACGATCATGTCAAAGCTAAGGCTATATCTGTGCAACAGGGTATTACAACATATTTTGGTAAAAGCTAACCGGGTTTGACGTTGTGATTAGCGCAATCATTTGTAGCGTCGATCATAATCCTTATATTGGGTGCTAATGATCTAATGACAAACCGCACAAGTCACAAAATGTACGCGGTACCAGATTTGAAAGAAAAAAAAGCATAAGAGAGCATGACACGAAAGGGTGCACTAGAAGAATTGTGATTGTTTTAGTCATTCAGACAAACTTTGGGTAGAAGCTGCCGTTGGAAGTTGGTTTGGGCACGCTGCCTGAGCAACCACATTTACATGGAAAGTCGTTTAAAACTATTTTATTTGAGGGCAGACTGAAGACAGACAGTTTGTCTGAGAAAAAGAAGTAAAATGCCGGGGAAAGCCTGGGAAATCCAAAGTTTCCACGAGCGGCTTGGAAGTACTTCTCACTTTACGGGCTTTCCGCGATTGAGACGTTGTCATCGGGCACTGCTTGGGAAAACTTGGGGTTTCCCCAGCCTTCCTTACCGTCAGATTTCGGATTTGCTTGGGAAAGTCATTTGCTAGTGCGCATTCGCTATAAACAGCTCGGGAAACGCTCCGGACAGCCCCCTTGGAAATATTGGGAAACGGTCTGGGACAGGTTGGGAATCCATTGTCTCACTTTTGAAGCAGATATCACGCATTTCCCGACTTCCCAGTTGGGGCACGGTTGAGATACCCCCTCTAGGATCGGACTGAAATTCCTGACTGGGTTCCCAGTTCTTGCTGGGGGGGTTTTCTGCAGCTAAAACATAATAAAATACGGGTTTCTGATTCCCGCCAGTCTCTCTCGAAGCATCAAAATATATTTAGTGGTTCCCATTAGCTTGCTACAAACACCAGACACTGCCTCTTAGATATAACTAGCTTGTTTTTTCACAAACACCAAGACCTCGTGTATGGTTTCTTCTAGTTCATTCAAAGGGATCATGCACTGGTTCGTTGCTGTCACTGGGTGCTCACGAATATTAGCCCCTGATTTCTGGAAACCAATGCTGCAATTCCATTGAATCTAGTATATCACCATTTCACGATTTTCCTCATATTCCGTATTCCACTTCCATTTAATGTTCCATGGATGAACTATCGTCTGAAATAAACGCAAATTGCATCATATTCAAACGCGACATTTACAGGTTACTGCGGTTGTAAAACACTGATGTCTAACTGCAAGCTTATGTTACTCACTTTACAGCAAGGTTCGTTGGTTGCCCGACAATCTTTTGCCTTTAATGTCCTCCATATTTTCAATTCTGCGTCCATCCCTGTAGGCGTTGCCGCATTGAATACTTCGTCTTTTTCTTTTTCCCTTTTGACTTTTATCACTGTCGGCTTCTTGTCCGTTGACGTCTCTCCAATTCGAGTTCTTTTTCGTCGATTTCTGTGCGTTTTGGATTTTTGTCCCTCAATTTGTTTTCCTATTCGAATTTTATCCCCGTCGACTTTTTCCATCAGGCTTGTCATCCGACGTTTCCATAAGACTTTTCTCATTTCAATTTTTGTCCCGATGTAGCCACTCTTAGATGCCTTCATGGGCCGTGAGTCGGCTCCGAAGTTGGCTAGGTGCGCTGTTCAGATGTGCCGGCTGATAAGGATGACCGCAGCGTCTGACGGCGCTCCTCTCCGTTGACGCTCCTGTTCCCCACAAGAGGACGTGAGGGGCGTGACGCGCCACGCGAGAGGGGCGTGCGCCGTGGCGGGCCGCCGGCCGTGTCTCTGCCCGACCAACTACGCGCTCGTGCGGCACGACAGGTGGCCGCCGGTAGCAGGCCGTACTTTGATCACAGATGTCAGTTAATGGACAGCCAACGCACGGCCTGTGCGGAAGGCTGCACATGTGCCATGACAAAGCATGTGCATTGGAACGAGGTTTTGTTCGTCACAAGCTCATTTCGGAGCATTTCGTTAACTGGAATGCAGAGCCACATCGTCACTGGTTATTTATGTGAGTACACAGGTTATTTATGTGAGTACACAATGCTTTTGAGGCGTATGTTTCGATACAAACTTTTTTATTATCAGTGTCAGGAACTTGGCTGCCCCGGAAATCGGGAAGTATATTTCGATATCGTATGCTATTCTCCGCCTCGCCTTACGACTGGTGAAAAAAGTCCAACCACCCCTACTCGGCGATGATGATCTTAACGTTGCGATTCACAACGTATATTTATTTTACCTTTGGCTCACGGGATATTTTTCACCCTCGCACTACGACGGCGTGCTATGGGCCCTTTTCTTTAGCATCTACAAAATTACACAAGCTAGAGACACTGCGAAAACGGCATTTGAAAACGCTCGTCAAACTGCATCGAACTGCACTGCAAGCTGCATATGCGATTCAATATAGATGAGTGATGTTTGAAATGGGAAATCAGGTCGTGACGGACAAATTAGCGAGTTACAGACTGTTCATGATATATCACTAGCTAAGAATGCCACAAATATCTATAACACGATATGGGGTAGCTCTTTTGCTCTTGAAATATGCATAACATGGGCTATATTTGAGGTCGACAGGCGTGACCAACGGTATGTTACGTCGGATCAAAGGGGTGAAAAGCATTGTGTTGTGGAAGGACTGGAACGAAGTATCATGTCTGGAACAATTGTTCGGATTATCATTGTCATCTTGCGTGTTAGTATGTAAACAATGTTGGGGCCACAGCCCTCATGGCTGCGTTACGTCGGCTGAGTTGCGTATGACTGCGTTTCGTTGACCCTCGTACCCTCGTACCCTCCGTCATACCCTACCTATACCCTCGGTATAGGCACCCTCGTCATATGGGCGACGCCTGGAAAAGGTGGCGACATTCCTCGACCACATGAATAGCTTGAGACCATCCATCCAGCTCACTTTGGAACGTGAAAACAACAACAGGCTACCGTTCCTGGACGTACAGGTTAAGAGAACCACCAACAGGCTCAAGACATCGGTGTACTGGTAGTCAACAGCAACCGGTTGCTACCTGAAGTTCAAGTCGCACCACCCGGGTACAGCCAGGGAGGCATCGTGGGGTGTATTCAGCATCTTACAAACGCCATCAGTGACGATGGCGCAACAAGGAAGAGGGAGGCAACCACCTAACCGAGACGTTCCGCAGGAACGGGTACTCGGAAGGCTTCAAATACCGGAAGCCCAAAGAGCATGCTTAATAAGCAGGGCAGCCAAACCACCAAGGAGCAGCAACGGTGTCATAACCATAACACAACGGCTTGCTTAAGAAGATCATAAGCATATGTTGACGATACAACATTAGGACAGTGTTCCGAAGCAGCTCAACGTTACGGCAATCACTTACCCATGTCAGAATACCGACACCCGAGGAACACACGACGAACTGCATATAAGACATACTATGCAGCTATAGCAGGTCCTAATAAGGAGAGACATGTATTTTGTCGGCTAAGCTGAAAGAACACAGAAAGGCAATCATCCGGCGTAAGACTCTGAAGTCTGGTGAGGCAGAGCACACATGGTCACCGACGAGCATGCTATGAGGTAACCATCATCAATAGAGGTCAACACCTAAGAAAAATCAGGGAGGCAGCCCGCATGGCACTGTCTAACAATCCCATCAGCAAGCCAAACGCAGACATCGATCATATGTAGCGTCAAACTCTGCGGTAAAACAAATATCCAGGAGATAAATGACACTAACTTCTAAAACGAGAGATTATCCTTCCTAGTTGGCTCATCTGGTAGCGCAGTGGATTTGCAATCAGGATACCCTAGATCGAAATTCAGCAATTCTAAGGAGCGAATTCTGGTTGTGATCTGCACATGGTTGAAAGCAATCATTTTCAGTTCTTCTGATGCTCGACAGCCTGACAACAGCCAGAACGTTGTGCTCATGCCAACACACCAGATGAGAATGATAGTCCAAACCCATTGGTAAGCAGTGTTGCTGCATTGGTTCTGCGGGTTATATCACACAATAAACAGGTCACATGAATGGGGAAAAGAGGGTAAGAAATGCCTTTCAAAGCTGTTAAACACATGTAATTGAAGTTCAGATTGCGTGAGCTTCAAAAGACAAACGTGGTCACAAATTTCAAGGTTTGACCTGCCTTTATCTAGCGAGACCTATCCTTACAAAAGATCCATGCTGATATGAATGCACTTAAGAGATTCAGTCAGGAAACCAGTCTAGAAAACCTCTCTGGATGCATTTTTGTGACAAATAGGCGTTATCTATTATTTCGGAGCAAAATGCCACCGACATAACGTCGAGGAAAGGTTCTAGATCATGTACTGTTAAGGTCAGGAACTTCAAAACTTTCACAACCTGTGTTCAACTGATGTTAACTCATCCATCCAACACTTCAGCACCGTGCTCAAAACCGCTCCGGATGTTATTCTGGAAAAGGCTTGGGCAGAGAAGCGCTCAACCATACCTAAATTCATACAGTCGCACGCAACACGACTGACAAACTCGTGCCTCACCCAGCCAGCAAATCCCAGAAAGTCCCAAGCGGAACGGAATTAGGATTTCCTACACGTTTCCTTACACCTGTACCGGCCGCAGTTGTGATTACAGACAGGGGGATGCTATATTCCACGGGCCTTATTTTCTTGAGATAGCACGGAAAATTTCCGCCAGATCTGGACGGGATATTCCCCACTAAACCGAAGTTAGACCTCGTGGTCGGGTTTTCCCGTATAGCACTCGACTCCCTGACAAGCTGCGTAGTTGTCTTTTCCACGCTGAACCCGCGGTAAGCTGCGTGATAGGTGTACCCCACTAGCGGTTTGAATCAATGTCAATCTATATAGCAGGCGTCTGCCAAGCCAATGCCAAGCTATATAGCACGTCGTAGCAGCATTTTACCCAAACCCAAAGCCTGGTGAATATGGCGTCACGAACGATGCGATGCAATCTTACCGAACCACTCATTTGCACAGCACAGCACCGCAAAATCTTCGCCAGCGTGCTATATTTGATAACGTTGCATATTTTTCCTTGTTTGCAACGAGCTCGCTTAAAGCGAGCTTGTTTCCCGACATTTTGCTTTTCAACTCGGCATGGATTTCATTGTGCATTTCCCCATTCACCTGATCCACAGATGTACCTGTTGTTCGCATCGCGTGAGCGTTGCGGAGTCCAGTGAAGACAGAAGGAGCGCACTGCCTGCCAGCAGCCCTGGTCCCTCGGCTGACGGAAGCGCTCCTGTTGGTAGCTGGCGCCAGCGGCACTGCGGAGCATGCTGCACTTTGTGTAGCACAGCACTGCGATTCGCCGAGCACAGATCACCCGCGCCGACTGTACACGAACACCGTCGAGCGCAGTGATGGCCTCAAACCACAGTCAGCCCCCACGACATAGTTCGTAATAGCTCACAGGTGGGCGAAGGACCGCAACGCCACCACTGGCTGCTGGCTAGACGAAACCACGCCAAACGGTAGTGGGCGGCATGCGTTTGCTGAAGGTACGCATTCGCCCGACGGTGTTAGAAAGATACGCCTCACTTTGTGTCCCTCACCCCTGCCCATTGGCCGCCGACTTCTTCATTCACCAAGTAATTGAACAGCATTCGCTGCCGTGCCCAGTCACCGCATCAGGACCGCAGCCTGCAGGCCATAGTCATTCGCTGCCGCGCCCAGTCACCGCATCAGGACCGCAGCCTCCAGGCCAGAGTCATCCTATACCTTCACCAGTCCATGCGGGATATAGGAAATATTGGCAGTTGTTAAACACTCTGGTAATGCAAAGACTCCAAGAATAAACTGAAAATTTCAAAACTTGCTGCGCAGAAACACCAAAGACTGAGATCTTCGGGTCGGTGACACCGAAACGACTCTGACCTTGTTAATGATAGCAATATTCCAAACCGAAACGGCTGTCGGCTGTGATGCATTGTCCAGCAGTCGTCATGCAATGATCACGTGCTACAGGCTCGGATGCCGCTGATTCAAAAAACCTCCGCACGCTAAAGTTCATGTTTCTGCCAGACATAGGTAACATTTGATCCTGCAGCAAAACACCATGCGTCTCAGTGACGACACTTCTACAACGCCGCATTGACTGGGTAAGGTTTGGAAGCGCGTGAGCATAAGATGACACAAATCGGTGGGACCAACCACTGGGGCTTTACGACACACTCAGCTGCTAACATGTGCTGCTGCAGCTAACAGCTGCTAACGTCGCCTGCCTCTCCACCTGGCAGGAAGGGCAGGTAAGATCGAGCAAACAATATACACCAATGATGAGCCATCCGAGCTTTCGCATCCGAACACCTTCAGTACACGGTACTACTCTAAGGGCTGTACGATTAACACTGGCCGTTGACCCGGAAGGTTATTTTTATCCAGCCAAGCATTAGATTAGAAAGTTACCACAATCACGAGGCACCACGAAGTGATCCGCGATGATTGTGGCGCGTTGTTTTCTGGTATAATGGTCGGCATGGTCCATCGTATTCTTCCAGCTAGCCGCCTGAGTTTCGTGCAGCCTGACGTGCAGTACGATACGTGCAGCCTAGAGGCCGTGTACTGGGTCGTTAGGATGCGTGAGCTCCGACGATTTCTTAGTTTTTACTTCGTTTAGGGACGATGTCCGAATGGAGCATTTCCTGGATTCACGTTTGTCAGTTTTCAAGAGCGATTTTGTGGGAGGACATCTTGAACAGTTGTTGACGGGTTTCGGTAAAGGATTCATGACGCTAGTTTACAGTCTTTACAGCATATCGTGCTTCGATATTGATAATCTGCCCTGAAACCTGGCGAGTGCTACGCTGCGTATGCCAAACAGCACACCAAAGCTTTTCTTACGATTAGTACCAAGACAAACAATCCACAAATAGGCGATTCACTGCCAATCCGCCACGCGACGCAGCTCCCGCAACGAAAATGGCCGGCTGGCGTCAGCTTTCGTGCGTTTCGAGGTATTCTTTAGGTCCAGCTGCCCAATGCTGCCAGGTATTGCGCTCGTCGCAAACCAATTCCATGACGCCATCAAACAATGACGTAATGGGGCATATTTTTACAAACTTTGAAAGTTTCCTAATTAGGATCGGTTTTGAACCTCAAAAGCTTACCAATAGTTACAAGCAAGGTTTTCCCAACATATCTGATGCTTACCTCAATATCTCCAAATGCGGAACATTCCGTTTACTGTGACAGGCACACGGCCGGACACCACGCGCCTGTGCTGCCACCTACAGTGTTTCCTGTTTCCCAACTAGGTGGCAGCAGGCGAACTCTAGCGCCGGCTCAACGGAGAACTGGGTGCTGGGTAACGAAACACGTTAACTGTCTGCAGCGGTAACAAGGAAACATGTTAACTGTCTGCAGCGGTAATAAGTGTTGTGATGTCCACTGTTCTTAACAGTAAAGCACAACTAAAAAACATCATCACGTTGTGGACACTGATACGATGCATTTAGTATGGTCTCCATCCATCGAAATTAAGCGATTAAGATAGCGCTAGCTTGTGTCAAGACATAAATTAAGCTTCGGGTTATCTAAAAGTTCTGAACTAGAATGAGATCAGGCGAGATCAGTGGATGTAAAAGTCGTATATTCAGATTGCACGGCAAAGTCAGAACGCGTACAGGCATAGTGGAACGGTGGAACGTTCGCACCGACATGAAATCTGCGGAACCGACGACTTTGTGTCGTCAGTGACACTGCCAGTGTCGAGCAGCAGATGGCGCACGTGGCCAATGATACGGTCCCGGACGGAGACAATAATAAATATGGTATTTAAGTTCACAGAAATTAAATTTTTAAAATGTAATTTCATAGAAAGAAGCGCACAATGCGCAGGGCAGCTGAAAGCTGACTGGTGTCACTCGTCTTGCTTTCGTTCATAATGAACTTGTGGTCGCTCCCTCTTATCTCACGTCCTGAGAGTAGTACAAACTCTTGCGAAAGTGGCACATCAGCTTGGTCGGCAGTGTTGACCGACAGCCCAATGTACTTGCAAGTGGAACATGCTCGTCTTAGATATATCATGAAATAAGGATACCGAAATATGACAGATATTCCGCGCTATTCGTCATATTCATGACGCCCACGAAGATAGCGCGGGAGCATTGCTGGTTCATATCCACACCGGTCCAGGGCGTCAAGCGGGCAATGCCCATTTTTGTTATAACGAGTGCTCAAACAAAATTGTTTGTCGGTTCAGATATTCTCGATTCATCAACTTGACGACTGAAAAGCAGTACAGGTCGCCAGGACCGTTCAGGAGAGCACAAGTGTCGGATTAGACACGCGCCGACTGCCATCTCGCAAGAAGTTCCGCGGGGTTCTGGAGTCTCGGACCGCTGTTCTTTCGCAAGCTTCTCAGCGTAAAGGTATATGCTTTCGTTCGGGAATATTTGATAGCCTGCATGTTGTGCAATGCAATGATCATGTAGACAGGAAAATGTTCGCGAGCGAGATAGCTCGAAATGATGCTGAGTACCTCGCAAAAATAACGGTCCAACACCAAAGACACCATTGGACGTTCTCGTAAAATGTGGCTACCGCAGACACCAAATCGACCCCTTTATGGTCTTTAAGCGCTTTCAAGGAATCACCTGTTATTCAGTGGATCGGCATGCGACGCAGGAGCGATGTCGCGCGGTCCGGGCGTGAATTCAGCATGAGCTGGTGTTCTCCACCAGAGCCAGAGGCAGCTGCTGCGCTTTCAGCCGTCACAGCCCCGGCAGTGGCCTTATCGGCCCTTCGAAAGTGATCGCGGAGAAATAACGTTCGACGAAACGTTCTGGTGCAGAGGCGAAAAGGGATAGGAGCTGCCTGTCCCTGGAAAGAGCCAGGAACAATCAATGATGTCCCTGAACAGGGGACAGGAGCAGCCCATGATGTCCCTCAAAAGGGGACAGAAGCGCCCCGTGATTTTCCTGAAGAGGTGACAAGCGCGATCCATGATCTCCCTGGGAAAGGGACAGGAGCGACCCTGGTAACGTCGTTGAATTTGTGTGATAGCCTTTCGTTCATAGCACTGCACGAAATGCTATGATAATGCTATATTTTCAACGGGCTGACAGCAGTTGTTGTACAAGCATTTTGGCCAATTAGTGAATGGTAAACAGTACATAACAAAAACTAAGGAAAATAAGGACAAGCCACAGCACGTGAAACACATTATTGTTATAGTAGCCAGCAGAAAGTCCAATAACGTTCATCTAGTCGGAAACAGGTGCTTCAAAGCGGTATTCCGAGCTTTTAAAATGCGTAGCGAAAAAGTGGTATAACCCATGACATCGAATGAGCCTGATCTAACTATGAGTAAAAGTACAAACAGGGGGCACATGCTCCCTTTGACGTGCGCTCGGCCGGGTGTCAATTTGATCCTCCCCAAGGTTTTCCAAAATAATTTCCGAACGGTGCGGTGTAACCAAGCCACTTTTGTGTTGCATTACGCAATCCAATAGCAGATATTTTGGTATCAAGCAATAAGATAAGCCTTGTTAGGCTGCTCACCCATGGCAAGTCAGTCAGACATGGGCGTGACTCTCACCTTCCGCATATTAAATTTAAGTCGTTTCTGCCGAATATGAAGGTGCTGGCCTCACTATGTGTGCGCACTCGCCAATACCTGGGGTGCGTAAGCGGCCAGCCAGATGCTGAGCTGGGTGTGCGCACTCATCATTGCCTGGGGCTCTTTAATTGAGGCTGAGAAGCCAGGAGATCATAGGCGATGTTTTGAAAGTCAACGGAATAAAAGAAGGAGGTCTTCAATAGCCGCATTTCATAAACCAACGTCACTCGTCATTTTGCAATGTTCATTCCACGTTTCTAAGCCCTTAACAGTCGGGGGTGTTGATAAAGTTTTTCGAGGGCTTTACACAGACGATAGGAAGCTCGGTGGAACAAGATGAGGTCGGATGAGGTTAAACATTTTTCTGTTTCTTAGATGGTTCAGTGCTCCTGCAATCTACGGTATGGTAAGTATTAGCAGAAAATTTAATAAGACAATCTGCTTGAAACTATCACGCACGTAAAATTTGTTAAGTAAGTTGTATTTTTGATGAATTTTCGGTCACAGACTGCTCACGGAGTCAAAAAGTTAAAATTTTAAAGTAAATTCAAATATCTTAATATTAAAATATGTTAAAGGTCATATTCAAGCTTTGCTATTACAGTTCAATGTGAATGGTCAATATGATAATAATTTGTTGTTTGCCAAATATCGGCGTTATTCGCGCAGAAAGTGAGACAATCGTTCACCTACAGCCGCAGAGGCGATCAAGGCGCCGTAGTTTATATTCCAGGCAGGACTCCCACTGATGGCGCCACGTCTTCCAAAAGAATGTCAAGACCTCGTCGACGCCGGCAGCCTCACGTCCCAGTGCGTCCGCTGAATCATTGACGGCACGCACCGAAGGCCGCCGACCAGGCTCGACAATGGGTGCGGCGGAGGTGCGCCGGCAGGGCTGCTGATCGTAAGCCCCACCGCCCTGACCCTGGCCGGGGCGACGGCGGGCCCACTGCGCGGACAGGGCGGGGGTGTCGCTCTGGGGCCGGGCGTGGGGTAGGGTGGCGCCGCTGTGAGTACGGGGCTACGCGTAGTGCTCGGGGAGGCGGTGGAAGGGGAGGGGGAGCGCCGCATGGACAGGGCCGCGAACGTCGCTCAGACCGATAGGTGGGAGACGCCACTGCGTAGACAGGGTGCTGGATGTCGTATGGAGATGGCGGAAGTCAACGCGTAGGGGAGGGGGTGGAGGGCATGGTCTACCGGCGATGGATCTCAGCTTAGCAGTTGGAAGCGGTGCTGCTACAGACTACCATGAGAATGGGTGCGCCTCTCAGTGTGTGTGTATGTATTGAGTGTATGTGTTGAGATGTGTATGTATGTGTGAGATAGTGTATGTATTGAGATTTACGTTAAACGCATGAAGGTAAAACCGACCAGTCGAGTACAATTACAGTACATAACAGAAGTGCTGGTGACAGTTCAATTTGGTGTGGATGAAGTTTTATCCAATATCAACCTCCGCCGTGCTATAGTTTTATCATCGCCCAACAAGGGGGAAGGGGGTGTTACAGAAAAGATCTTGGTGCCTCCACGTGGGTTATGAAGTTCAAAAACAACATGGCATTGTGGAACGCCACGTGCGTCGTTGTGCGCCCTTTTGTGGAGCGCCCGAGAAGGCTGGCACCATATATTGCCACTCAGCGGCCCATGGCGCAAGCGAGATTTGAGTCCGCGCCCCCACTCGAGGGCTTGGTCATTATATACCTAAAAACTAAGCAAGTTGGATCCACACAGAAAAAGTAATTACAAGCTTTTGTTAGACCGCATCAGATGTAAGTTAAAACACCACATCGATGTCCGAAGCGCCTTTAGACATCTGCTCGTAGCTAGCTTTAACTTATAAGTTATAGCTGGCGCTAACTTATAGCCAGCTTTAACTTATAAGTTAAGGCTAGCTACGAGTATGGTTCCAAAGACTCTTCGGACATCGATGTGGTGTTTTAACTTACATCTGACACAGTCTAACAAAAGCTTTCGATGGCGTTTTCCAGATATCGTCTGTAATCAAGAGATCGCCGGTGTTCATATATGGTCAGTGACCTTGTCTCACCCTGGAAAGCTCAATTTGACCAAAAACGTTCGAAATTTGTTCATACTTCAATTTATATTGAGCGTCAAAACTACACTAGGTGGTATATTCCACACAGCAAACCGTTGATCGGAGTCGCCGTACGTCAGTGACCAATCCTGAACTCCAGGAAGTAAAAGCAAGATACCTATTGATCAACGAATTAAAAATGAGCGTAAAAACGACTGCATGGAGTATGTTTTGTGACAATAAAGTGGCTCGGTTTTGACCGCGACTTAGCATTAATAACTGATGCAAAGTTAATGTGATAAGCCGTGCCCCCATTTGTCGTATTTTCATTTTTGAATTGTCCTAGAAACTATTTCATAGTTGTAATGATTTCGTGTAACAATACGTTCGCCCATCATATTGAATGATTACCGAGGAGTTTACTGAAAGTTTGAAGTTGCCTCTCCTGAAAGCCATGGCTTAAGTTGGACTTGCTACAGGTGGGCAGCCTTACATGGTTCATCTGCCTTTAGCTAAAAGATCAGTTCTTAAATTGCCTACAGTTATCAGAAAATTAGTGTGGCTACGCCGCACTCTCTGAGGTTTTTTTCGGGAAACACCTTCCGAGAATGAAACTGACTTTTCCACCCGATGGTGTGTTGAGATTAGTTTAGAGCACGTAGCATAGCACATAACCATATAAATGGAATAAGTACATCACATGGTCCGAAGATGTTAGCATATAGCAACATAATTAGCCACAAATTGTTAACAACGCCTCCGGTTTTAGATCAAGTTCAGTCAGTTTTGTTCTTACCTAGTCATGTCAACTTACCTCGGATCATGTATCCTGCCGCTTGTGCAATCAACCCTAGATTGCCAGGTGATATGACCCGAATTGTGCGCCATTGACCGGTGAATAGCTGTGAGGCAATCCGTCAGCGAGTAGGCCTTTAGATCGACCCGCAGGACAGCATCGGATCCAGCCATCGGCCTTCAGCAACGACGCGCTCGATGCTGAGCTGGCATTGGGTCATGGCGACCAACACTGACCAGCAGACGAGCTGTGCGACAGGACAAGGCAGGGCCAGACCCTAGGATCATCTGATCCATCACGGCCAGAGTATATACGCAGGGTGGGCGGGAACTGATCAGGCGCTGGATTGTTCTAAATTCTTGACCTAAACTAAAGTCCTGAACCACTGGTTGTGTCAATACGACACGCCTGAGTCATAGCTAAAAGATACGACGAAACAAAAATCGCGTACAACTGCGCTCAGTTACAGGCGGAGGCAGCGCCGCACACACTGAACTGCGCAAAGACCACAATTCTACCAAAAACATGAACCTAACTTTTTGTGTTTTTGTGGACATTTTGGGTCCAAGCTGGGAAGCGAAATCGGAGATAAACATGCGCGGAGGGGTTGGGGCTAAGGCGCCCAAAATATCCCAGACCTCACGCGTCAAGCATGTAGCTAATGGTCAGATAGAGTCAAATGGCACAATGGGCACAATGGGCGCGTATAGTCCTCAGTTGTATGTAGACTCAACAAATTAGTTAACAGCATGAAACTACCCTCAATAGCGTAGACACAATTAAAATCACATTATAAACGGTGCGTTCGAGAATTTTCGGAAAATTCTCTATACGGTCCTAGTTTTGTAACGGATTGCCAAAAACGTTACACAAGCCCTTTCTTGTTTTTTCGTGCATGTGTTTATATAAACGTGAATTTCAGCTATCATCCAAGCACTGTAAGATGTTCATATTCCTCTGAGCACCACCAGCATAGACGTGCGCTCCGGGTTTGAAGATGTTGATCCCAGTGCTCGGCAGATCCTTACGGAATATAACTTAAAGAAAACAAATGGCAATGGAGTGAAGACGGTTTTTTTGTAGTTTTTGCGCCGCTCGGACCTTGATCCAGGTGAGCAACATGGAGCCCATCCGCGCAACTAGCTTCGTTAATCTTTTAATTTGTGGTTAGGAAACACGCTGTTCAGACATTCCTCTCATTTTTCATGCCGCATGCATGTTTTTCCGGGACCAACATTTCACAAGAATGCATTGACCAAATTCAATAATGTTAAGGGTGGCAGACTCTGATCAGCATGTAGGGTAGGCCCATCGTGCACTTGGTTACCCAACTTGAAAGAAAATTCGGAAGGCTCAGATAAACAATACCCAACTTCTTACCATCACAGCGAAAAGAAGAAAACGAGCGCGATCCACGTCACATGCCGCTTGTACTCACCTGAAATACAAAAACAAATATGTTAGATTCCAAAGAATTCGGTGAAGCACCAGTGTGTGCGACGCAACATCATTGCTATGACTTTTTTAGACGTACAACTCCCTTAGGGAGTTCTACTCAATTTCCACTGTTTGCGGTTTCCACCATTTTCCACCCACTTTCCCCATAATTTTCACGATTTTTCAGGTCCAATGATTGCGTATAGCAGAATAAGGCACATGCACACATCTGGCCATCTTACTTTGAGTACATCCAGAAAAATAAGAAACGAGAAAAACGTGAGCATATCCACAATAGGAGCGAGACATACTCGAACTAACATCTTTGATAACGCAAGTAAACGTCGCCTTATTAGTAACGAGAATGCATAAAACACAACGGAAAAAAATCATGACACAGCATAGTATACATCACACTAGCGTGGAAGCTATTTCAGGTTATCATTAACCAGGCCACGCTCTTGTCGCCACCAGGCCATGTCCCCGACATCCTATAAGCACCACATAGGCCTGGGATGGGGCCATGGTGACGGAACTGGAGGCAGGCGGTTTTGTATAATAACGCCTCACCATACAAAACAAGTCCCTGCCGCCTACCATCGAAAGGCATATCTGGAGCGAACCGAGGAGCTCGGCGAAATCCTCCAGTGAAGTCATATCCACCAACCGTGAGGAGTGAAAGCCGTGGTCGGCGTTCCGTCAAGTTTTTGTGGCGTGGGTCTGGCCAGGTCAGAGCTTTTCGGACATCATCGAGCATTTTGGAGTTCTGGAACTGCGGAGTGAGGTAATGGATGGGCCACAGCGCGACCTGAGGGTAGGCGGCGACAACCAGCCTTATCTCGGTTGAGGGTAGGCGGCGACAACCAGCCTTATCTCGCTTAGGAGCCCGACTTCAAGTTACGAATCTTACGGCGCACGGGAGATCGACTTTAGGGTACGAATCTCACGGCGCACGGAAGACCCACTTTAGGGTACGAATCTCACGGCGCACGGAAGACCCACTTTAGGGTACGAATATTATGGCGCACGGAAGACCGACTTTAGGGTACGAATCTTATGGCGCACGGAAGACCGACTTTAGGGTACGAATCTTACGGCGCACGGGAGACCGACTTTAAGTTACGAATCTTACGGCGCACGGAAGACCGACTTTAGGGTACGAATCTTACGGCGCACGGAAGACCCGACTTCGGGATGCGGGTCTTATACCGCACGGGAGACCCACTTTAGGGTACGAATCTTATGCCACACGGGAGACCGACTTTAGGGTGCGAATCTTACCCCGCACGGGAGACCGACTTCAGGGTGCGGGGCATACACCGCACGGGAGACCGACTTCGGGGTGCGGGGCATACACCGCACGGGAGACCGACTTCGGGGTGCGGGTCTTACACCGCACGGGAGACCGACTTCAGCATACGAGTATTACCCCGCACAGAAGACTGACTTCGGGGTGCGGGTCATACCCCACACGGGAGACCGACTTCACGGTGCGGGTCTTGCCCCGTACGGGAGACCGACTTCAGGGTGCGGGTCATACCCCGCACGGGAGACCGACTTCAGGGTGTGGGTCATACCCCGCTCGGGAGACCGACTTCGGGGTGCGGGTCATACCCCGCACGGGAGACCGACTTTGGGGTGCGGGTCATACCCCGCACGGGAGACCGACTTCAGGGTGCAGGTCTTACCCCACACGGGAGACCGACTTCAGGGTGCGGGTCATACCCCGCACGGGAGACCGACTTTGGGGTGCGGGTCATACCCCGCACGGGAGACCGACTTCAGGGTGCAGGTCTTACCCCACACGGGAGACCGACTTCTGGGTGCGGGTCATACCCCGCACGGGAGACCGAGCCTTAAGCTCCTGCAATCGAGGCCGCCGCCGGGAATATATGCTGGCAACATTTGGTGCCTGGGGAAATCAGGTAGCGACAACAACTCTTTTTAAGAACATGTGGATTAGAAGTATTCACGGGTAAGAGCCTCCTTCTGGATTAAAACAGGTTTCATAGTAGGCCTACCCACCTGGATAGGTTCCCTGGCTTGCAGGTTCCCAGGGACACCCAGGATTTTATTAAAGGGCAGGTGGGTAGGGGGAGCTCAGTCAGAACTGATCAGGCTAATTTTTAACATTGAGGAAGAATTCACCTGTGCAGCTAAAATAAGACGATGGAGACCTGAAGAGGAGAGGCACTGCGAACCCGCCCACGTCATGGCTGTGTCTAAGCCTTCACGCTTCAGGCGGTGCCAGATAATGGCTACATTGCATTAGCACTTCGTTGGACAAATCGTGAATCATAGCACTACAGAAGCTAACGTAGCACAGTGCGTGATCGGCAGACTTAGTTTGGAAGTACGAAACCGGTTCTTTCTGTAGGAGGTGCTTGTCAGCATTACATTTTGTGATGTGGATACCCACCAACTACAAAATAACTTCATGGCTTGGGTTTAATCAATGGGTACCCGTATTGAGTCGGTAACAGGCTTGATAGCATTTCTGAGAAATTGATGAATATGATAACGGATGCTGGTGGACGGTGAAATGAAATTGGTTACGAAATGAGCAAAATGGGTAAAATGGGTATGAAGTGTTTGGAGCGTACTTCAAAATTGATGCGCTAGAATAAAACACAAAAACAACACCTAATATTGCTGCTTGCCTTCATTTAGCCGTAATTCGTTCTATGCATACTGTTTTCGCAATAGTCTGTGCAAAAGAGTAAGTTTGGGTCTGAAGATGGCTACAGATTTGCCATGACTAAAGCGGTGAGCAAATGCCAAGAATTACCGGCAGTTACAAGATGGCTAGGACTTGGTGGCGGGTGGACATGGCTGCTCGGCCGGTTGGTCACACGCTGCCCGGGCCAGTCACACCCCCTGATAGATCTGCAGCGGGCTCCTGACCTGTCGAGAGTGGGCGGTGACGGTGTGTCGCTGCGACGGTAACGGTGTGTCGCTGCGACGGTAACGGTGTGTCGCTGCGACGGCAACGGTGTGTCGCTGCGACGGTAACGGTGTGTCGCTGCGACGGTAACGGTGTGTCACTGCCGACTGTCAGGCGACGCTTAGCCGTGCTGGCGCCTTACGTTATTCACACTCTGCGCATGCCCATCGTCACCGGCGTGATTCCTTCCGAGTGGAAACCAGCAGCAGTTGCACCCATTCACAAATCTGGTGACAAAACAGCCATGTAACTAAAGACCCATTATTATATCGAGGACGATAGATAAACTAGATGAAAACGACATCAGCATGCAGCTGTTAGATTGCCTATGTGCCAACCGTGTCATGTCGCCCACCCGGCGTGCATACCAACCTGGACACTCAGCGGAGGGTGTCTCAGTTGACGTGGTCAGCGCCATCCCGCACAACACAGACGGAGTGACGTCATGCGACCTGAGCACTCAACGGTGTCGATCAACGTGCCCTCGCGAAGCTCGCATGTCACCGCGTGTCGAGGCATTGGTTTAGAGGCTATGTTATAGGTGCGACGTAGTCTATGAGGGGAGCAATCATTTGGAGCCTGTGTGGGCTTGTCTGTTTTGGAACGGTGCAGGGCAGGACCCTCGGTCCGACCTTGATCAATGCTTTCACAAAAGACCTTCGCTGCAGAACACTCGACAGATTGTGTGTTAAAATCTATCCCCACCCTGTGCAGTTTTCAAGAGTTCAATCCGCCTGCCAATCTAGCTATTTGTTCCCCTACATATAAGTTTTCAAGTACGCGCATGGTACGTGTGCATGTGACTTTCTGGGTCCAACCCAGTGAAATCCGGCAAATTTCATATAAATATTATGTCTACCTACTAAAACCAGCAATCAATAAGTCCGTTTCGAAGCACTCTGACTTACTCTGTGAGCAACTCCTCTCCTAATCACTGAGTTCTATTGCTAACCTGGCTTGCATGGAAGTACATCTCAGCGCATATCTAGCACACAGGCCCGCCATTACCAATCTATCCAATGTTCACACTCGTCCCGATTCGCAGCTTTATAACCTGGCCTGACACGAGGATCGATGCTACCCAACCCCCTGCTGTTTCCAAACTACGAAAGATGGAGCCCAGAGAAAAGCACCGGTGGATTTTTATTGGCGAGGTATCGCGATTCATGATAAGTTTTATGCTGCCAGGTCAATAAATGGCCACATTTTTCCAGTCCTAAGGTCAATTTTTCTCGACAATCGAAGTATTTTAGCTTCACCTGCTCATATATCTGAGATCATGCCCTGGAGCGACACGAAATTAGAAGAGGCGTGTTTCTTCTTCAGTTCTGAGTACAATGCCGCATAGTTCAGTATGTTTTGAGCTCATATGCACGACATATGGCTCCGGTAACGTAGCAGTGTCAGCCCACGGCGGGCGGTCCGCCAAATCGCCGGCTGCCGTCCGCCGACCTCGGCGGGCGTACGCTGTCATGCAGTGTTCCCCACAAACCACAGCTGCTCCAAATCCGCGAGTGCCAAGGACACGTGTTTGGTGTCGAAACTCGCACAATACACGTCCTCTAGGTTTCTGAACATCTGGACACCATTGCACACGACACGTCAAAGAGGCATTCTCAGAAAACCTTAGGGAGGGTGGCATCAGCGCCCCGCTATCAGGGCTAGGGTTAAGAGTCTAAATTCTCTAGAACAGTATAGAATTTGTGAAAGGGATACTTCATGTTTCGATTTAATTAACTAGCACGAAAGCAGATAGCAATTTTCTGCACTTCAGGATCTCTTATTGAACATTTAACACGCGTTCGGGTGGTTTGGAGTCAAATTGACCACCCATCCAAAGGCTGTTCCGGAATGGCTACCGAACAGCGCGGCGTAACCGCGCCAAATTTTGCATTGCTGTAGATAACTGAATAGCAGATCGTGAGATATAGCAAATTGGACGCACCTTGTAAGGTGGCTGACCTACAGCAGGTCAAAGTCAGGCCATGGATTCAGCGAAATCAATTTGAAGGGAGTCGTCAAATCTAATGGAACAACCGATTGTTAGATGAAGCCAAACATCTCGCAGATACCTTCTTACGCAACACACCAATTGAGCAACCAATTTCCATCGACCTAGGGTCATACATGAAGGTCAGACTAAGGTTTAGACCAACCTGTTTCATTACTGTAAGGCTTGCTGTGTGGGGTAATTTCTGGTGCTCATTTCGAATTTGTTGAGGGCAGAAACCCCGCACTAGACATCTTCTATGGATTTCTTACAGGTCAGAATAGGTCACTAACCTAAAACAACCCAGGACAGCATTGCGTTTTTAGGAACATACTGCCTAGCTTATTCTTTGTCGCTTATAAGTTCAAAACTCAAAACATTCTTCTATAATTTTGGTCACCATGACCTTTGGAAGTCAAACAAGGTCACTGACAGTGAATGAGCAAGTTAAATTTTGCTTAAAAGAGGTAGCCAGGTTCTGAAGGCAGTTTGGAAACCAGCTTGGAGTTTGACCTTGTTTAACCTTATTTGTCATGAAGGTCATAACCTATAAGCGTCAGACTTTGACCTAAGTGAGTTCACATACAGGCCTGCACACTCCGTAAATTTGGTGTTTCTGGCTCTTTCATTTTCTGAGATCTTAGTAGGGTCAAATGAACCCCCCCCCCCCCCCCCCACCGAGCGAAGGGTATCCAAGTGCCACCCGGGCGCGTGTTAAATCGTTCAAAATCATTGATCAGACAGTACTTATAGCCTTATTCCTCGTAGAGTAACCAGAGCATATACATCAATGCATCTACCTCTTCATTCTCCTGGTTATTCCATGAGGACTAAAATCTGTGAAATCACTGAACCTTCAGAAGTATCAGTACAAATTTCATAAGTTGCAACCTTTTTATGAACTGTGGTAAAAACCACATGCATAAGGCTGTCGGATCTGACAGATGCAGAGGGTGTGGGTCCGTACACAAAGTGAACTCCCGCTTTCCTTCCTGTTCATATAATGTCATTGTAGTATCGCAATTTTTGCCAAATAGGGAACTGGAAGCATCTGCCTCCTCCCCCTCCCGCTCACCACCACCACTCCCGTTAGCCCCGCAAGATAACCCCGCATGGCATCGGCACCGTAGCCTGACCCGTACAGCAGTCATTCACACAAGGTGGGCATGTCACCTCAGTTATGACTCCCGCTGTGTTTTCTGTCTTGATAACTCTAACAGAAGGGAATCGGTCGACAGTGAAGTACACTGTCCCTGTTAGCTAAATGCCTGAACTGCAAATGGTGAAGCTGTCGGACACATGACCTTCGCGGTACATGAGGCAAGCGCAACCAAGGGAGTATGAGAGCAGACGTATGCCATGGCAGCGCACTGGCTTCTGAGGCAGTTCCGATACTTCTGAGCTCTGATATGCGCTAAGTTATTTCCCGTCTCTTTCTGCACGCTTATTATAGAGACCGATGTCCTTGAATACCCGTGTATCTGAAACTTCGCTAGATATTCTTGTATTTCATAAAACCTTTGCGTTTTTAGAACTATGAAAAATATGTCATTGCTTCATGTGAACCATTAACACCTATTTGGTCTCCGACAAAAAAGGTGTGCGCTGTAGAATGTTACTCTGCGTGAAACCACAATTTTGAAAGTGACAGGAACGAAGTCTAAGAACTGGATAGGCATCAACTCTTAAAGTGAGGAAACTGAATTCACGGTGCCTTAAACAAATGAAAAATTTGCATCCTTCAGGCACCCAGTTCATGTTGCTTTAAGGCCGTAGTACTACATCCCGAAATAACACTCGTTCCTAGCCCACTACTAACTTCTGGAATACCGACAAAATATGGCTGACTACTAAAAACCGAGATTTCATGGTCTCTTCTTTCGCATTCACTGAATGTTTGAGCACATATTATCATCAGTTATCACGTAGGTATATCATGGTTAATAACACTATGCAGGGATAATTCGCGGGAGGTAGAAGTATTGGTGTGACTGGAGACGGATCATGGGTCTCTCGGGATGGCAGTGTTTTAGAAATCGTATCACGCATGCATTCGTGCAAACTTGCCTGCACGGAAGTTCATCTCAGCGTATATTTTGGGCACAGGCCCGACATTGTAAATCCTTTACCCAATGTTAGACCCTACTTTCTTAAGAATAATATAGCTTTGTCAAAGCGAACAGCCTTGTATCGACTCATATGACAATTCAGCCCTGCATCTGAGGATTTCTGCAAAATATGCGTGTAACGTTTTGAGGGCTAAAATAACAGACATTGACATGCGTCTTGGAAAAGCAGTGGGTCTTGGACAAAGTGGACAGACAGAGATATTATCGTGTAGATGGGGGGGGGGGGGGGCAGCATAGAAACAGCATATGCTGAACTTGGAAGACGTGCCTCAGGGAAAATGTGAGAGCATATCACCTCCTCACATCTCTGTGATTCAACATACCTATTCGTGAGGAATTTGACAACCGCAAGTCGGACGGAACAACGAACGCCCGAATTTGTTATGTGATTCAAAGTGGATGGTGATCATTGCAGTTATGATAAAACTTATGAAAATTTATCTTCGATGGGAAGCGATCAATGTTGAGATTATTTGTGAGCCGTGTGTGTTCGGAGGCACTTGACATGGCGATGTCACCCACATCTGTAAACGGCATGGCGCTCGGGACCTACCATGCGAGGTACCATCGACTTTCATCTCATTGACATATTGCGCCATTCAACTAAGCGGCAATGTTGAAAAAATGCAAACAGTTATCACCTATTTCAGCAAGCCAATAATGATAGTTCATTAATAAATGAGACTGTGAACCGCGAAAAGACTACAGACGCCACCAATGTTAGTAGGTAGAGTACTCTACCTATCAACGTTGGTGGCGTCTGTAGTCTTTTCGCGGTTCGTAGGTACCAGGGGGTGCAATGCAGTTCGCAAAATAAGTAGGGGGAGGGGGGGGGGGCTAACCAGGGAAAGTGCGTCCGCGGCTGCCGTCACTAGTCTTTAGTATCTCCGTGTCAATAACCAGCAAAAGCACCGCAAACGTTTCTGCTTGGGAAATATCACGGAAACTACGTCGAAGAATACTCAGCGATGAAAAAACAAGCGTATAAGCAGGCACACGCGACATCAAGTCCGCATGAAAGGAAGGCTCTTCAACACCTGATGGTTCACGCAAGGCTGCTCACTGATTTTCCCAGCATTCAAACGCTGGAAGTTTGTTCCGCTCACGTATTGTAACGGGCCAGGCGGGCTCGGCTTGACCTGCCAACTTTTCAAGAACACCGAGGCGTTAAAAATTGTCGCCGCTCGGCAGCATTCAGGAACGGCAGCGCCAGAGCCAGCCGGAAACCAGACCCTGCTTAAGAATTTGATAGCTCCCGTAGTGTGGCGCTTCGCTGCATAAACGTTGCGCAGGCCGCACGTGATCGCAGCGGACGCGACTGCTGGATTTGGCAAGCAGCCTAGTGACGTCACGAAGCCACAGACCCCCCCCCCCCCCCCGCACAGCCGTCGATGCCAGGGCAGCTGCCGTGCACTGCGTGCAGCTGGAGGATAAAGCGGCTAAACAGCTGACAACGAGGCCCGATGCGTGGCCTGGGCGCTGACCGGTACCCACAGCCGAGGTCGGGCCGACTGCACCTCTGCCGCTCCTGTCATGCTGCGCGTCCGTCAGGCGCTCGACGCACATGGCCGCGCGCGCCGCGCCGCCGCGCCCGGACCAGCGCCGCTGCCGACCGCGCCACTCAGGCTCGCCGGTCTGCACACCGCGTCACATGAACCCCGAGCACAGCGCGGACCGCGCGAACACCGCGCGAAAACTACCATAACAAAAACTGAGCGAGGTCCTGACGCCGCCGCCGGCGAGGCGCGCTAGAAATAGCCCGCAGCGGCCGGGGCAGCGCCTTGCCTGCGCCCCCTAGGTGCGGCGCGTGCACCAGACGATCGAAGGCATCAGTCAAGGAATACTGTGCCGCAGCCAAGGGCGTGGAGGCACGGTCAGGGCCGGTCACTGCGTTTCGGAGCCAAGGGGCAGAAGGTCTCGTGTTCTCGACGCGCGGTAAAGAGCACAGTCGAGTACAGGCCCCAATCAACAGTCAAAATGAGACGGGGCTGGTCCGGGCAACAGTATGGATCAACAGCTGCATCTCTTCGTGACGTGTAATGGGGGCAGGTATTCGTCCTTGTGTGATGATCAGGTCTTTATGCAGACTTTAGGGCTGTCACTGGGTTTCTATGTTGCTTGACAATTATACATATCCTTGCACGGGGCAGGCATTAACGCGCTCTCGGGTGGGGGTCAAACTGTCCCCCCCCAAAGGTTTTTCCAGAATGGTTCCCGAACGGCACGGCGTGGCCGCGCAAAATTTTGCAGAACTGCAGACACTTGTATAACAGGTCGTTTGGTATCAAAAATTGAGATGCACAATGTAAGTTGCTGACCTATGGCAGCTCAACGTCAGGCCATGGTTTCAGCGAAGTCAATTTTTTGGGGACTCGTTCAATCTAATGCAACAGCGGAGTTTTGGACGAAGTCATACATCGCTAAGATGCTTTCTTAGGCAACACAAATACTAAATGAGGAAATAACGTTGACCTAAGGCCAGGTATGAAGGTCAGACCAAAGTCAAAACCAACCTGTTTATTCCTCTCGGGCTTGTCATATGGGATAGTTTCTGGCGCTCATTTCGAATGTATTGATAGCAGGAACCGCACTATACATCTTCAATGGACTTTTGAAAGGCCAGAATAGGTCATTGACCTAAAGTGACCCAGGTCAGCATCTTGTTTTTAGAAACATACTGCCTCGAGTAATCTTTGTCGCTTATTCAAATGCAAAACTCAGAGCAGTCTTGCATGATTTGGTCACCGTGACCTTCAAAATGTCAAACAAGATTTCTGATCTTAAATGAGTACGTGACCTTTTGTTTGGGAACAGTTAGTAAGGTTCTGGGGGCACCTTGGAGACCACGCTAAAATTTGACCTCGTTTGACCTTATTTGAACGGAAGGTCATGACCTCCGAACCTCAAAATTTGATCTAAGTGAGTTTACGTACAGGTCAACATACCCTGTAAATTTGGTGTTTTTAGCTCTCTTAGTTCCCGAGATCTCAACGGGGCCAAACTGACCCCCACCCGAGGGAAGGGTATCCAGCTGGCCACCCGGGCGCGCGTGGAAGCACAAACAATACATGTGGAAACTGTGGCAACGATGAAAACCCCAATATTCGCACCTCATGTATCCACTTCATGGCTTTCCCTAGGCTGGAGATAAGCCTCTGTTTGCCGGATTATGGAGTCTGTATTTGTCTTGAGTGCGTAACAATTATAATGCTAAGAAAATGATGCCTCCACGTTGCTGCCAGATTAGCGGAAGTATCGGGGTTTCACGAACAATGATCAGAAGTCGACAACACCCACGCAAACAGGCAGAATTTAGGTTTTGCCATTTTCTTAAAATGGCCTGTGCCTTGCATTTCTATTTTCGGAAAGTTTTTTGTCCTGTCCTCACATTCCAGGCACTTTTTCACCGTCGTGAAAAAGTTCAAAAATGTAATATTCTTCTATGGTTTTAAAATCTGTGTTATCGCATAAACCAGGACTCTTTTCACAACACGTATTCTCCAAAGGCGTAGAAACGTTTCAAAAAGGGGGGGGGGTGGCAAGCTCAGGGCGTACTGCAGGAACTTTTTCTGGAAAGCAAACCCGATGACCACGAGAGGGTGTGTGTGATGATGGAGTTTGTTATCACTCTTTACTCAAATGCCATGGATGCAATGCTAGACATGCATCTATAGCTGTTTCTCACTGGTGCACAATCTTGCCTATTCGACTCATCTATGTCATTCGGCACCTAGCATCCTAAGCTTACTCGTCCATTCTAACATTGTATTTCCTAGGGAGGCGAAATTTCACAAGCGGATAGACATTTTGGGTCACTGAGGAGGTATCTGCCTCCACAGCGTGGATGACAAAATGCGGCCTGGTCATAGGCTGTGATAATTTTGAAAGTAAATCGATGGCTTACAGTGCGACAGATTGCTCATGCGCCTTCATCTCGCTGGCTGCTTTTCAAGAGATAAGACTTGCTGCAGCACCTTTTTGGGTGGAAACAGGTTCGGACATTTGTAATTGTTAAAAACAAGGTGAACAAGATATAAATCTGGAGTTTATCTTAAAAACAAGCCATATAACGAACGCCTGTTTGTCATATGCTCCTTATCTGTACCTTGTTGCCGTCCGCTGTCGGCGGTCACTGCCCTGGCCCGGCTGTCTCCCGCATGACTGACTGTGAGCTGATCGTATGACTGCTTTGTTGCATATTTCTGGATCAGCATTATTACTAATTGGTTTTTGAGACATATGTTGAGCAACTGCAACAGCATCTTTTTCCGAATTGTCTTCCATTACACCACACCACCCCAGAAAAATAGTCTCCGGGAAGCTGCCTGCCCCAGGTATCAAGTGCCCCAACGGACACTTAATTGCCCATCATTCAACGAAGACGACTTGATCAGTTTTGCGTGTACGCAGGGACGTAGCCGGAGCCTTGTCAAGGCGGAATACAGGTTGGACAAAAGCCCTCTTATGGTGGCACCCAAAAATCCCCTGAAATAGCTCACTTGTTAACAAGGGACACGGATTTCTTTGTGCTGTTGTTATTTTTACCTTGTAACTAGTATAGAAACCAGAAGCTACCGTGAGATCAATTCTGTTTGCTTTTAAATTCAATGAACTGCGGAAATCAGTTGTAACGACCGCATGAAAAAATCGCCGACACCTTTTATTTACAATGGTTTAGTGGATCATTTCTAAGCCGATAGAATTCAGAAGCTCTTTCAAAACATTTTTTCTGGGTTCGACAGGCATTAAGAACGTCGCGAAGGTAGGTTAGATCGATATGTTTGATCCAAATTTTAAGATGAAAATTTGATTACAGGTCGAGCGGCCAACGATGTGTATTAACATGACCAGGCCATGTTTGTCTGGAAATGTTCGCCATTTAGCCAGAATCGAATGTTAGAATCAAAAGCCTCGACACCAGGCGTTGCAGTCTCCATACTCCGCGGAGCGTTAGTTCAGTGGCTAACTTTTAACCTTGGCCCACCGGTGGGCGAAAATCATGACGCTTCTGAAATAATTACCTTTGAACGCTTTAATCCATAAGTAATTCAAATTATGTGGCATAATTTTGACCATGCGCACTGAAAAATTTTACTAACAAAAATCTCGCCTCCAGACGTTGTATTCTCAGTAGGCCCCGTAGCGTCGGCCTTGCAGTTAATAGTGAACCGTGTGAGTCGAACGTGTGGACGAAAATGATGACGCTTTTAAAAGCAGTATTTTTGAATGCTGCATGACATCAAATATTACATTTCAAAGGTAGTGTGGGCGCATATTTCATGTGTGCGATTTTTAGACTGATAATAAGAACGGATTGGCCTATAAAGCACCGCGAAGTGGGCTCGGAATCTGATGGTTGAACTGGAAGAGTAAAGATAGAAGTTTCATTTTCGTGTTTCTGTAACTATCAACCTATCCAGAAGGCAGATTAGCACGGCGCCCGCCGTCTGGTGACCATTGCAGCGGCCGAAGCCGTTCGATTTTACGGAAGCTATAGCCCAGGCTATCGTTGTCCTTGCTCTCGAGGCTGCGAGCGGGCATGTTCAAACCTTTTGATGACTTTTGTTTCACTAGTCCATTCTGAAAAAAATGAACGTTCTCAGGCAAACATGAAATGACTTTGTTCGTTTTTAAGCCCATTTTGACCCACTTGCCTTACCGATATTGAGACCCCCACTCTACTTAGCAATGATGTAAGCCCTTATTTCCTTCCGAGCAAGGGGCCCCTTGAGAAGAACACCTGGGGCACATTACCGTTTCCAGCCAAGGGCGGGAGGACCATTCCGTCCCATCGTGAAGTTCCTTCTGGCTGTCATTCTGACGACACGAAACACGATTTCCTGATCGATCCGGAGGTCATTGAAAGGATATATCACATCACATTGCACTTATCCCTGACACGGGAGGCCTTCTGACCCGCGCAGTTGACCCCGGATCAGTGAAGGAACCTTCAGAGACGCAACATCTCTGATCGTTGCAGGTGGTCCAAAAATTGTTACATAGACTCCAGCTCCAAGCCTTTTCTGTGTGTTCTTGTGGCCGCTGAATGTAGATTGTAGATGAAAAGGGATCCCAAATTTGTATGAGCATGGCTAATCCATGTTCATCTTAAAATGTTCAAGATTCTGTCAGAATTAATAACTGATAGACACTATGTAATATGGTTTCAAACATGCGCGCTCGCAAGTCACGTTTAAATGCACATGCAAAACCAATTATCATTTCGCTGATTTCGATAACATAATTGCCACGCCATTTTTTGTATTCATTGCACAGGCATTGTACGCGTTAAAATGTCCAACTGTTTGAGAGTGATCTAAGCCAAATTGTAGGACATGGATCAGCATCCTCAATGTGCCCTCCCCCCGCCCCCGTCCACTGGGATTCCCAACCACGACTACCACACGGTGTGCATTACATGGCTGTCCGAAGAATTCACGTCTATATTTGTTGAATATAAACGGCTATCGCGTAGCGCTCTTGAAGGGAATGTTCCACATTTGCGCTGTATGTTCCACATTTTGGACTAAAATAGCCATGTTGATGACCTTTTGATGCAGTTCACGGCTATGTTCTTTCTAAGACCCAGAGCTCTCTGGTTCCCGAGTTACACGCCCGCAAAGCGCGAAAAGACCTATTGGGAGACTACTTCAAAGTCACCTTGGCATTTACCTCGTCATAGAAACCTCATACGATTACCGTTATATTATAGGTTGTTTTCTGCTTATGGTCAAAACAGCATGGCCGCTGGTACGCTCGCAAGAGCAATGATGCGGCACGTGTGATACAATGTGCGGAAGGTGACTGGCTGTTAGTAAGATTTCACTGTTCAATGCGTGTCGCGAATGTAAGCGTGAGCACTTTCGGATTGTGCGGAACTCATTGGCAACGGGACATTTTTCCTTATGTCTATGCTATAATTCAATCTTATAAAAAAGAACGCCAGTATCGGCAAAACAAGTACGGTACCGAAAAAAAGACACTGTCCCGAATGCTATCAAAAAGACGACGCGACAGCAAGTCTGTCTTTTTCCCCTGCTGGCGTTTTTTCTTCTTCTACTGACGTTTTCTTACAGACAACCCGGTTGGCTCCTTGTGTACCAAAGCAAAGAAACTTGCATGGATTTATGGGTTAGCAAGGCATTACAATGTTAGGGAAACACTACAGTAGTTTTATATATATATATATATATATATATATAACAAATTATTTCACACATATTGTACAAGTTTGCATTTTGAATAAAAAGTTGTGTCCTACATGCTCAGCCTCTTGAGCTGCATTGCCATGAACCCCCTTGGGACTTTGTTTTGAAAGGAGCTCGCGGTGAAATGTTATGTAACCATAAACCTGTGCGAAAATTGTGAGAAAGCATGCAAGTTGATAGCTCCGCGAGCTGTGCAAGTGTGAGATCACACTTATTTGACAAAAGAGTGTGAATCGGGGGCTTGAAATGGGTGTGATCACTGATGTGCGTGCCAGTGGCTTGCACTGATTTTGATGTGATGGCGAATGCGTGCGAGGGTGGTCTTTCTGAGAGAGAACATTGCTTAAGTCTGCTGACTCTCAATATAATGTGATATGTCAATACCTGCCTCTATCTTTATGTTTACGTTTGAGCAAAACAAGGTAGTGCCGGCAAACTGAAAGAAACACTAGCACCTATGTTGCGGGGGCGCACAAACGCAATTCGCTATTTCATGATGATCTTGCCAACATTTTGAGCTTATTATGGTATTACGGCATGCAATTAACGCGCTCTCGGGTGGAGGGCCAATTGGCCCTTCCACAGGTTTTTCCAGAATGGTTTTCGAACGGCGCGGCGTAGTCGCGCCAAATTTTGCATAGCTGTAGACAACTAAATAGTGGATCGTTCGAAATCAAATATTTAGATGTACCTTGTAAGGTCGCTGACCTATGGCAGGTCAAAATCAGACTATGGTCTCAGCGAAGGCAATTTCTAGGGAATCCTTCAATCTGATCCAACAACGGAGTGTTCGACCAAGCCATACATCTCTGAGATGCTTTCTTAGGCAACACAACAGTTGAATGAGCAAATTAAATTGACCTAAGGTCAGGTATGAAGGTCACACGAATGTCAAAACCAACCTGCTTTGTTACTCTGGGCCTTGCTGTATGGGTTTCTGGTGCTTATTTTGAGTTTAATGATAGCAGTCACCGCATTATACGTCTTCCATGGACTTTTCAGACGTCAGAATAGGTCATTGACCTATATTGACCCAGGTCAACATTTTGTGTTAGGAATATACTACCTAGAGTAATATTTGTCACTTAGTCAAATGCAAAACTCATATCAAGCTTGTATGATTTTGGTCACCTTGACCTTCAAAAGATCAAACAAGCTCACTGACCTTGAATGAGGATGTGACCTTTTGCTTAGAAACGGTTATCTATGTTCTGGGAGCACTTTGGAGACCAGCCTGAAACTTGACCCCGTCTGAACTTTTTTCCCAAAGTTCTTAACCTAGGAACCTGAAACTTTAACCTAAGTGAGTTCACGTACAGGTCAAGACACCTTGTAAATTTGGTGTATCTAGCTTTCTTGGTTTCCAAGATCTCAGTGGGGTCAAATTGACCCCCCCCCCCCCCCCGAGCGAAGGGTATCTAGCCGGCCACCCGGGCACGTGTTAATCCATTGCATGCCATAGTGTTGGCGGTTCATTTTGACAGTAGGGGCTGGTGTGCGCGGCTAATTAATGCACATGCTCGATACAAGCTCACATGCTACAGCTTTGCAAAACTGTCTTTCCCTAAATAATTCTGAAAATATAGTGATGTATAATCATTGATGCACATACTTCTGTCTTAACAAATTTTGCATGCAGGCAGTCATTGCTTGTGAGTCATCAATGTCACAGTCACTGCAGCATCCGTGAGATGCTGAGTGCTGAGGTAGGTGGAAAAGTATTGCTGTTGGTGTCTTGGCTGCCACTAAAATACAGCACAGCTTCATCACTTCCTTGCATTTTATCCATATAACCATAACTGCATGCACTTGTCGCGTCTCCAGCTTTGTGCAAGGTCAGCATGATTGCAGTATCATTTCACTGCACGTAATATTTTATTGTTATTTTTAGTAAAGCAGCGTGATGGCTGCAGCTTTTTGCATGGCTGTGGAAGTGGGAGCCGTGTTTGCGTCTTTGTTACCTACGTTTTGTGGATTCCTAAAACAGGCTGAGCAAGTGATGTCACTCATTGGTTGTCCGCTTTGGTAAAAGTTATTTGTATATTGTACCATGTGTTTTGGTCAGTTATTTGTCACATGTGGAGTTAATACAAGAATGTACGCTTGACCCATCTTTTCATGATGGAATTTATTATGGAAGCAGCAGGGATTGCAGTACAAAAACCGCATCGTTGTCCATTATGTCATGCTACAGTATAGCACTGAGGTAGTGCCACAATGACGCTGTTGACCCGTGTCATCACACAATGTACTGCATTGGTTGTCTACTCTATGTCAAGCCTATGAGATAGCCTATATATTTATGGATGACTGGCAACAGCTGATTTAACAATGCCAGAGGACTATCACCAGCGAGAATGTCGTTACACCATAATTATTGTATCAGGTACTAGTAATTGCATAAGTAATCCTAAGCAGGAAAAGACATACTTGGTAGCTCAACCTTACCATCTTTGCCATAGCAATAACAAAGTTTGGGTAAGCAATTCATAGCAATGTTCCAGTTTTTCTTCCTTTTTACATGCAACTGTATTCACAGTTACAAATGATGAAGAAAGTAACTGCTGCGCACATCACATGATATCAATATCAGGACTACAGCACTGCAGGCAAGGATAGATCAGCAATACGATATTGACACCCTCAACAGTTCTTGGTAGGTTTTGGT
The DNA here is from genome assembly GCF_011947565.3 of Pollicipes pollicipes. Classification (NCBI taxonomy): domain Eukaryota; kingdom Metazoa; phylum Arthropoda; class Thecostraca; order Pollicipedomorpha; family Pollicipedidae; genus Pollicipes; species Pollicipes pollicipes. The sequence continues at coordinate 40,651,508 of NW_023596297.1, read as the reverse complement.
AAGAGATTCATGACATCGTATGAACAATTTTCACAGCACGTCCTGCTTTGATATTAGTAATCAGACATAAAAGCTGGCGATCTCTACGTTGCGTATGTCAAACAGTCCAACAAAGCTTTTCTTTTCTTTCCAACCAGCACCAAGACAAAACATCCACAAACCACCCACTACTCTGCCACTCCACACAGCTCCCGCGACGAGAAACGCCGACCGGCGTCAGCTTTCGTGCATTTCGCGGTATTCTTTAGGTCTGGCTGCCGGGTGCTGCCAGGTATTGCTGGCGTCAGAAAGCCCTTCCATGACGCCATCAAACGATGACGTAATAGGGCGCATTTTTGCAAACTTCGAAATTTTGCTACTTAGAGTCGTTCTTGAATCTTAAGCTTACCAACAGTTACAAGTGAGCTTTTCCCATCATGTCTAATGCCTACCTCAATATCCTGAAATGTGGAGCATTCCCGTAAGTAAACTTTTATAATTAAATACCCAAATCTTCGCCTTTAAAGGGCGGTGTGCCACCTACCTCCTCCCCCTTAGGGTTGTTTTCTATTTCGATTCGCCCTCTGCGGGTCAGATCGTGCCCGTCACGGTCAGTAATGAACTTTCTATAGACCAAAATGGCCCATCTGTACGCCAAATGAGTCCTCTTCAGCCCAGAATGGCAGCACCACAGTTAATAATGGGTCCCCTAGAAGTCAGAATGGGCGCTCCACAGTCAATAATGGGCCCTCTACAGGCGAAATGAGCCCTCTTAAGATTAGAATGGGCCCTCTTGAGAACAGCATGGGCCCTCTACATGCCAAAATGGGCCTCCGCAGTCAAAAATGGGCCGTCTGCTTGTCAGAATAGGCGTCTTCAGACCGGAATGAGTCCTCTGCAGCCAACAATAGGCCTCGCACTGGTCAGAATGGTCCCTCAACAGGCACAGGACTCCTCATTTTGGTCAGAATGGATCCTAAATGGGCCAAAATGAGCCCTTGACAGGTCAGAATGGAGTTTTACAGGCTTGCATGATACCTTAACAGTTCAGAATGGGCCCTTAAAATACAACAGTGGTTACTCCACAGACCCTCCAAGTTGAGGATGGAGCACTGTCACAAGCTTTCAAGTCGGGGGTCGAGGTGCCCCCCCCCCCCTCCCCCCCCCCCAGCTCTTGCATTATTTGCCCTAAATTATAAGCGCCGGCTCAAAACACGCACCATTTTGCTCAGAGTTAGACCACTAATACGCCTGTACAAGTTTTGTGTTGCCACAAGGCACGGCCCCACACATATGAACATGTAAAGCCGGAATAGTCATAATTTCAGGACAATCTTTACTTTGACCTGGCCTAATGGGGCTAGCATAGCAAAGTACAACGCAAAACCAATCGGGAGATCTTGTATAAAACAATCCAATATATTTTTTTCGAGAGGCTCCATCCTTTATCCTCCAAAGTATTTTGCCGAATGCCACGTAATGACGGCGATACCCAAAGAAGGCAGCGCAGTTCCACCGACGCACTGAAGCAGATGACGTAGTGATATACATTGCCAGTCACCGACAAAAACCTGCTGAAATTGATGATTCGCCAAGTGCTTCTACATAACTGCTAATTTGTCGATAGGGGCCCACGTAGTGCTGCTACATAACTACTACTTTGTCGATAGGGGCCCGCGTAGTGCTGCTACATAACTGCGCAATCGTTGATGGGGATAGGCTACCCAAAACTCATTGGTGAAATAATTGCACGGGAGATTGTGGCACGCTTCCGATTTATTTGGTATGCCCTTTTTTGTTGTATATGCTGATAAACAATAATGCAGTAGCTTTGGTCTCAACGTGGGCTCAATGAGAGATGAGAAGTGCATTGCGGTATACACGCTGTGGAAGTACTTTGACAAAGATGATACGCAAAAATCGACATGTGACATGATTTTAGGATTTCTTAGATGGTCCAGAAACACCTATTGCCTTGCTTGTTCTACGCATCTTGAATAAAAAGACTTGTTGGCCAGCCAAGCTTTATTGAACTCTGTATAACGCTATGAAAAATTGGCGTCTTCAACGTCTGCTGGGTTGAGATCGTGGTAACGTGGTTTCGTCGGTGTATGGTGTGCTCTTTACAGCTTAAGCAAAAGTTTCTCAAGGTCAACTGGCACCTAAGGTGTATTTTCTTGCAATTCATATGAAACGAACATTGCTTACGATTACAAGTAACTATCACATCATGAATACATGGTCTTCAGTGGACAGCGGATGAGGAGATACAGGAATTAGGAAATATCAGTACTTGTGCATGATGCCAAGTACCAGCAGGACGGTCATCGAGACCTAAAAAGACAAAGGAAAAAAAACAATTAACTAGCAGTCAAATGTACGCTCCAATCCATTTTGTGACACTAAACATGGCGACAACACCTATTTTTTTCATCTCCTTGTAATAGCAATATCACCCCTCCACCCAAGTGAAAAGCAACATGTGGACACTGTTCTAGCATGGTTGCCCCTGTTAGTTTTTCCATTCTGCAGTATTCATTCCTAATATACATGCATTCGGCCCACTGTATTCCCAGTAGGTAGTACGGATATGTAATAATGTAACGGACCAGTTCAGGTCACATCTTGGTGCATCGGCGTTCGCCCTCATCTGTAACGGCTGCTGTAGTACAGAAGTTAATGGCAGGTAACGTACCTAAGTTCAGTTTCACGGAATGATTGAGTCGAGGCATCAATATTACGGATTAACTAATGTTTCAGAGTATCGCTGGCGTTATTCGCGTCTGGCGTGTTAGCAGGTACACACGTTTCGGCCTGTAGTTCCCCAGTCGTCGTTCACTGTTGCGTGATGGTGATGCCGTCCGTGCTCGTTTCGTAAAAGATGCATTACAATGTTACCAGCCCGCCTCCTCGTGGCTTTTAAAGTGCTTCAAAAAGGTTTTATGACCATTTAGCACGCGCCTTCATTAAGTTTTGAGTGCCGGCGGCTTTTAGCCTCATGAACTGCCAGAGACAAGCGTCAATCAATGTACACATGGACATGGGCGTACGTGCCATTTTGGACAGCCCCAGGGACACGTGACCCTTACCAAATTTATGGCATGTATTGATATGCATGTGACTTAATGTTGACAGACATAAGTGCCAACCGGGCAAGTGAAAATCAGGGCAATAGAACGCTGGGTACTCCAAAGTTTTGACTAGTAGGTGTCGACACATGTGATAATCATACCGGAATCGGGATCAAGACCAGGTTTAAGATGTTAAACTAGAAGTTGGCAGTGCTTGGCTAGCGACATCTTGGGTTTGCTTGTGGAGATTAAGTGTAATCGCGTTTATCAGTCGCGAAACGGTTGAAGTGCGGTGCAGTGGCGGGATCGGTGGTTGGAGGGTCGGATTGTTTTTAAGAAATTGCAGATGCCTTTAGGTCAACCTGATGCATCTTGTTTATGCCAAATCGCATTATGCCTCGGTTTAAACACCATGACTTATTTTAAATATTCTGAATGATAATTGATCTTGTAATGTCTCAGATATTGTACAGCGAGTAAGTTATGTTATGAACAGTGTGGCATAAGCTACCGACTTTTGGGTGATGCATGCAGAGTGATTGGTTAAGGTGCTCTCAGGTACATTTGTACGGTGTCTGAGAATATGGTTATTCTCCAATATATGACGGCGGAGATTATTGTCTGATCGGCATTGGTGCACCCAACGTATGCAATGATGGCCTGGCATCATTATCCACAGAGGTGTTACCACCCATGAAATAGGCTAAGCAGCAATTGTGTCCATTCAGCACGGCTGCATCATCACATTAGATACAGTTATTGAGGAATGAACAGCCCTAAGATAATGTAAATGCCTGTTATGATGCAATGTTGTGCACACACCTGTTTTGATATCAAAGCAGAGGAATTATCAGTCTGCACAGTGCAGAGCAGGTCGTCTGATGTCAAAAACTGGTTCAGTTTTCTGGCATTATTAAGCCTATGTGAAATTTTGAGGTTATGTCTTTCCTGATCAGAAGAATTGATATATGTAAATCATTGGTGGGATGTCCTTCGGGCTGCCTCACCTCACCTTCATCCAATGTGTGTTACTCATGGAGTCTGGCACACTTCATTTTGACCAAATGCTACGCTCATTTTGTAGTTTTGTTTCATTTGTCCGATAGTCCAGCCAATGCCATCAAATGATGTCCGTAGTACGTGATCATGGTGCATTAGCAACTTTCACTTCACTTTTTTGGATAATATTTAGCAACAAGATTAGAACAAAGCGACATTCGCTAGTACATTCAACAATTTTTTTTGGGGGGGGCTCCATCACAAAATGCAATGGCTCCATGCCATTGCTTGCATTACAAACATTGTATCAAACAGTAACCTGTGCTTGATGAATGTATCCAATGCAAGTAGCAAATGTAGTTAATGGGTGCAACAGTTTGTGATGTGCCTGGAATCAATAATGTGCCTTAATTTGAAATTAAAGTTGGTCAGCTTATTAAAGCACCTTTGTGATTTATGCTAAATCTGATGCTGAAATAATGAAATCGTTCAGGGTGTACTGCCAACAACTTACTATGGCATTGTAGTATGGTTGCTTTCCCAAGGTGGGATTTCAGCATGGTGGCGTTTACAGAAGTTGACGTTTGGGTGAAATATTGAAATATTCTGAATGCTCATCTCAAACCAATGATCAGCACAATGCCTATAACACAACATCATTGCATGATTTATATCTACACAATTTCTTTGTGACAATTGCAGTAAATGTTGATTGGAAGATGGTACATAAATATTATATGAACAATTCTTGTTGCAATTTGATAAGAATGTGCGTAGCTGGGGTCTGGTTCGGGCAATCTAAGGTAACTTTGGTGCTCTCATTGCATGGAGCCTATGCTGCATATGCTTCTGACAGTCACAGTGATGCGTCCTCTAAATCTATCTTAGCTGTCCATTTCACTCCAGCTGCTTCGGTGTGCCTTTCTTTCCCTGGGACCGGTGGATGGATGTTGAAGTTATAAATTACAAGGTTTGGCGAGGAATACAACAAATTTGTGTCATTGCGTTCAATTATCAAACATCTATAATGCAGCACTTCTAGTGTGAAAGCTTGCTTTTGGGTTCAGCTTTCAGTGTAGCCTGTAAAAACATTTGTATGCTCCTCATGTCGAAAAACCTTCCTGCAAATCCTATGAGGGGGCATGGTCATATAGGTTGTACGTGTTTCAAATGGTTAAGCTCTTCAAAATTATTCAGAGAAGTTGTTTTTAAATATTTTCATGTCAAAGCCACTGTGCAGTACCAGCCTGCCGCCCGGACAATAACGTTCTAACGTTAACTTTTCTGCTTTCAAGCACAACTGCTTCCAAATTAGAGGTGCTCGCAACGTCACCGTGCCATTGCTGCTTGCCTGTAGCCCGGTGGCTACATAACACCTGTCAAGTATATTTTATAGCTATAAAAAGATATACGTACTTCCTGTGATAGCTCACAAGACTCGTGCAATAACTCGCTTCACATTATGAGAACTGCATCTTCAGGCTTTACATGACTTATATACATACCTATATATATATATATATATATATATATATATATATATATATATATATATATGTATATATATAGGATAAAACTAATAAATAGATCGTTGAGCTCAATATTTATATCGCAAATCTGTGGCCGTCTTCACTCTGTGTTCCATCTCAACACTGCTCAAAAACAGTTGGTGGCACGGCAGCGGGATTTCATGCTACGCCTTGACATCGCGGCGCGTGCATGAGTCAACGCTTTGCCTGATAGCTCGAAAAGGAGTGCCGCGGTGCATACTTTTGATCACAAAAATTGAAAAAGAAATGTTCAACCTTCATTTCTATGCACTTTTAGAGGACATGTCTGTTCAAGATTAAGAAAATCGTGGGCCTGAAAGGGGGCATTTTAACATGGGGACCCTATGGGTAGTCGTGAAATGTGCGCCGTTGCTACCATATTCGCTACTAGACTTTGGACCCCGCGTGAAAGTTGCATCGAGAACATGCGATATTAGTGCATGGTAAGCAACTAATTCTGAACGTCCTCCGCGTACTGAACTTGGTTTTCAGTGCATGTATTTTAGCTGTGCTCCCCCTCCTCGCTCCCTCCCGCCCCACCCTGCTTGGGACGTAAAGAAGCGACCCGTACATTTAGAGCCGTTGTAAAAATCAGGATAGCATGGCTGTGTTGGCTTATGCTACTGATGCATAGGTGTGCAAGGGAACTTTTGCGGCAATTGTTTAGGTGCATGTATGTGTCCAAATACGTTTTGAGCTGGCACAAATGCGGCCCATGAGATTACCGTTAATGACTTAATGCCAGATTTTGAAAGCTTCGTACCAGACTCAAAATCATGTAATTGATTGTCCTGTCACCAGCTTATATTCAAATACGGGTATATTACGCATGCTTGCGTTAAAAATGGATATTGGCGAAACCAACGTTGCGCAGTGCATGTGCCGCCATTGGGAGGATGCCTTGGATTTTGTGCGTCCCCTTCAGGCATCGACGATTGCACTGCATTAACGGTCTAGGTAGCAAATCCTCGGTTCTGTCCGCCCTCAGAACACCACTTTGGAGCCTCATATCACAGGTGGGGTCTCCAGTCTTGAAACCCGGGCAAGACTGCTTCCGTGCGAGTATTATATATATATTTGAGATTTTCTTAAGGTTTCAATCAGAACCTTCTGAATGGGCGGATTTTTGGGGTCAGAGCTCATGCCAAGTTGTGCTTGTTGCGCGAGCCCCGACCTCTCCCATCGGATCGTACAATGCCAGGGCAATGCCATAATTATGTAGCAAAATTTTGGCGTAACATGGCGCTCGGCACGGTCCGTTGTGCCCTCTGACGTCACCTGACCTAAAGCGCCGCCACCACCACGGGACGCACGCCACATCTGTCGAGGGTAGGTTGTGAGCGCCTAAAGCGCCTCGAACCCACCCCGCCACGGATGGATCGGAAGGCAGGTGCTCTAACGAACCGCTCTGTCGAGGCAGACATTCGGTCTTTATTTATTTATTACACCAAATATTTGCACTCTAAGGCTGCCGTTGAAAAATGACGACAATTCGGTGATGGATGTCGGGGGTAATAGCATGAAATGCAGCACTGTTGACAGCTTTGTTCTCGCCGCCGGCCGCCCGAATAAGTACAGGCCACCTGGCAGTCAATGTTTGCGCTGGTAGCCGGTTGTGACGCTGCGTGGCGCATGGCACGTCACGTGGGGGGATGCCCCTGAGCAGGTGCAGACTCCGGCTGTGTCAGACTCGGGCTCGTATCAGCCGTCATCCAGAACACGAGGCGAAACACCGGCCACAGTGGGGAGACAACCTGAACTGCAGAGGCCACCCCCCACCCTGCCCGCATCAGACCATCAACGGCACCGGCTGGGACCAAATATGGGGAGGACAGTGACTGGACCGGCAGTGGATAGCAGGCAAAGATGTGGAGAGACGGCGGGAGCGGCGGGAAATTACGAGGCGGGAGATGCTGCGCGCACGCTCCGGCATCGATCGCACTGTTGTGAGTGACGTACTCTGAGCAGACGCGCCCCGCTGTCGGCGGCCGTTCATGCAGATGCCGTCTGGCCGCACTGGCGCGAGCGGTGCCCTCCTCTACGGGTCCGAATCGACCTATGGGAGCGCGCCCGGGCTGGGATGCCTTCCCCAGTGTGCACTCCTTACCACTCTCATTCCTCCGATTGCTCAGGCTCAACGGGGCGGGAGGGGTCAATATCGCATCAGTATGAGACTGGGTACGCGCGTCAACTTCAATGTCGCGGTCATTTCTTGCTTTTAGTGTTTGATCTGCGTGACCCCGCTCTAGCGGCAGCGCGCCAACGCCTGGCCACGCGATACAGGGCGACATCTTTGCGCGGCATATCTGGGACCTGACTTATGATTGCCTAGAGTATCCTGCGCATCAGGGCGAGGTCGGAGGTCACGTACCGGCCTCCCTGACACATGTTATGTTTGGTGACTCCCATATGTCCCCGATGGGACGCAGCTGTGACCCACAGGGGATTGATGTCACGTGGCGCATACGGCACTCTGGCCTTTTGTAGGAGCTCGCGACTTTTTAGCATGATGAACGCTGGTCAGGTCTCGCCGAACAGCATCCTCCTGTCACCATAGTTCTCACCCGAACAAGGAGTGAGCACATCGTTTGTGTATTTCTCACGGCACACGTTACCGTTAACATGGCGCTGGCCCCGCGTGATAATCCGATCGGTCACACCCCAGGGAGAGATGGCGAGTCACGCCACAAATTTACGGGAAGCTTGCTCTCCTGCCCAGCTGTATATTTCGGATACGTAGCCTTCTTCAGGATCAATATGGCATGCAAAACGTCTCGGCATATGGCTGCCGTGTTAGGTAAAGCAGCTCACGTTATCTATGGCGATGTTACATTCTTTTCAATTTAACATGCCTTCGTGCCAGAGTTTTCTGATGCGGGTCTTCGGGTGTCTTCTTGTGTTTGAGTGGCCTAGGTTGCCTTCTTACACGTTTGGTACTGAACCTTGTTTGCTACCAAGATATTCCTGCCGTAAGCCTCAGAGGTCCCAAACCTTGCAGTCAAAGCTTGTCGTGACGCCCTCCGATCTCCTGTTGCATTTTGAATGAGCCGCTGCCGTCTACTCGCGCTCATTTTGGTCACTTGGTGGTGAACATTTACACGGCTTTCAAGAAACACACAGAAACATCAACACGGCTCTCAATGGTTGCTAGTTTTCTTTTAACAGTTTCTGGCGCTATCATCCCAAAGGGTTCACAATGCCTTGGAACAAATGGTTTAGCCAGCCTTGACTTAGCTTTTTCAAATTTGTATGGGCAAGTTTCGCGCACATCTCACGAGCACCTGGCCTTGCTATTGGTGCTTTAGCTGCACTAACTGCGATTCTCGAAAGCTTCCTGCATGGTTCGGAAGCCAACCGTAAAGGTAGTATTCACGTGGCGAATGCCGTTGGAGAGGCCGGCGATGTTCAAGAACTGCTTATAGTTAAAAGTCGTGTCATTTCCCAGTGCCCATCCCGTGCATAAAAATTATATCTACACATCGAATACACCATTGTAATCGAATAGTTTTAGTCTGCTACGCAGCGTTTTAAAGTGTCGTGTCTTTTGGAACATATGGGCTCGAACGCTCGCCGCGCGGTGATGCGCTGGGTTCTGTGCAAAACTGTTGGCTGCTGTTGGTTGTGCGTACGTCGTAAGAAGCTGACTGGCTAGAAACGTGTAGCTAATCGTCACCTTTTTAATGTGATAGTTTAAAAAGTTAACATAAATAAACAGTAGTATTAGCCTTACTCCTCGGAGAAAAACCTGGAGAATGGAGATATAGTTCGGTTGATATTTCGGCAACATGCCTTTATCGAAACAATAGCTGAAGTCTTGAAATGACTTCAGCTGTTGCTTTGATAAAGGCATGTTGCCGAAATATCAACCCAACTTTATCTCTACTCTCTTGTCTTTTCTCCGGGGAATAATGCAAGTACTACTTTTTATTTATGTTAACTCTCGTAACTATTACATTAAAAAGGTCATGATTACCTACGCGCTTCTAGCCAGTCAGCTTCTTACGACATACGCACAACCAACAGCAGCCAACAGCCTTGCACAGAACCCAGCGCATCACCGCGTGGCGAGCGTTCGAGCCATATGTTCTAAATGGCACGACACTTTAAAACGCTGCGTAGCAAACTGATCACGTTCGTCGAAAGATGCTGCGGACGGCCACGATTCTTACCTCTAGTAATAAGCTTAGTAATTTGGTACTTAATATTGTTTAAAACGTTAAATGAATCTTGGCTGAAAAATATATAAAAAGCATTGATTTGAGGGTCATTGGGAAAGGACTGTGTAACCGTTGATCTGTGATGTCAGCACTGACATAGTATAGTTTGTAGCATATTTCTGGCGCCTGCTAAAACTATGCTGATAAAAGCTACTATATCTGGTAGCATTTTATGGCTCGGTTTGCTCATACAGCGAAATGTCAAAGTTTCGACACGTGTTCGTCACATACTCATGCTGCAAGCGTTGACGAGAACAGACCAATCTAAGCTTTGACTGTCGTTTAGTTTGGATAGTAAGTTGTATTAGGATCTGGCCTATTGGAAATTGTTTGCATTTTCGCAATTTTGCCACTCTTTGGTTCGCAGTGGGGTCAGTTTTTGCCACTGATCATGTCCGGTTAATCAGAAGCTTTTTTCACCCCTGCCCTTGACTGCCACTGGCCCTTCTTGGAAAGGCGCGCGGCTGGGCTACGTACATCTAATTCGGACTGGACACCAGTCACACGCGACGCCGATCTTCCGACAGCGAGCGTGAAACGCTAAAATGTCAGCCTTTTTGCCACCTTCGGAGAAGGAACGGGGAGTCGCGGCCACACGCAGTTGGTCGCCCTGGGTCCATCCCCGGCTTTTTCACTAACACCCACCCTTGGACCCTTCCTCTGTACGGAACACGAACCAGGGTGATATTTACCGAGAGCTGTTTATGTGCTTTGACGGCAAGAAACTAAAACGGAAACACACTCCTCATTATGAGTTGAAAGTTCTCATGTCGAGTTAGCCACCTTCGAGATACCACGAGGCACTGGTTTAACTGTAGCGTAATGGTAAATAACGGTTCTGTTGACGGTACTCAATATATGGGAACTTAGCGTTACAACGTCGTTTAGCCAGTCCCCTCGGTATATTGAAGGATGAACTCCACACCACATCTTTACACATAGTGCCGAAAATCAGTGCCTTAAGGCCTCTGTTATATCAAGAACACCTTCCTCATTGTTCAGAATGCAAGGCTTCAGCTTTTGGTTTCATCAGTTTCATGCATCAATTGAAGTAGCTAATTTTGCCACAGGAACTATGGTGCTTTGGGAGGTGCCAATAACTCGAGGTGACCGTTAACCCTCGCCCTGATAGGGGGGAGGGGGGGGGGGGGAGCGATGCAACCATCTCCCGTTGGGTTTTCTGACAATGTCTCCCAGGTATGTCGTGTATTGCGTGCCAAGACTTTCAGTAGGGTCAGAAGCATGTATCGCGCGTAGCTTTACCCCCAAAACCTGTCTTCGGCATTGTTGGTGTCTGATCACCGACTAGAGCTGCCACTTTTGGACCCACAGACCCGCAAAGGGTCGTGCCAGCTGCAGCTTCATACGTCATAATAGCTCCAATTGCGTGTGTCGTGATGAACTGAAGATATATACCCAGTGGCAGCTGCACCATTCTATCTGGTGACTCACGCCAGCATGGTAAGCGCGTTCATCCTAGGTGCTGGCACCCGTTCTTGACAGTACAAGCTTGAAGCTGTAGCGATATCAGCCTCTGGGACGGCAACAAGCATTACCGTACGGCATGTAAACGACTCAGATACTCGAGGAGACGACAAACACTACCGTTCTTCGTGTAAACGATGTCGCTGCTCGAGGCAGCGACGAATACAGCTAACCGGCACGTAAACGACACCATTATTTGGGGTAGCAATAAACACCACTGTCCGGCACGTAAACGCCACCACTGCTTAGGGCAGCGATAAGCGCTGCCGTCCGGTGCAAAAATGACACCACTGCTCGGGGCAGTGTCACATACTGCCGTCCTGTGCGTAAACGACAGCACTGCTTGGGGCAGCGACAAACCTTGCCGTCAGGTGCGTAAACGACACCACTGCTTGGGGCAGTGACAAACCTTGCCGTCCGGTGCGGAGACGACACCACTGCTCAGGGCAGTGACAAACCTTGCCGTCCGGTGCGGAGACGACACCACTGCTTGGGGCAGCGACAAACCTTGCCGTCTGGTGCGGAGACGACACCACTGCTCGGGGCAGCGACAAACCTTGCCGTCTGGTGCGGAGACGACACCACTACTCGGGGCAGCGACAAACATGGTCGTCCCAAGCGGCGGAAAACACGGCAACGCTGGGCAGCCGTAGCGGAGCCGGCCTGTCTGCGGAAATCGATGACGACAGCCGGTGGGAAGCTGGGCCACCACCGGCGCCCGGCCCCGGGGCATGTAAAGGCGGATCGGCGAGGCGCGCGGGTCACGCTGCGTACCGCCAACGCGCAGCATGATACTGTTGACTGCTGGGCGGCGCCGCGCCCAGCGAACGCCCTGTCCGGTGCGCGCTAGGTGGGCCATCGACGCGATAGGCGATGGCGGGTCTAGGGTTTCGGCAAGGGCGGGGGAGGGGACACGCGACATTGTGGGCCCCTCTAGAGCTTGGAGCCGCTCCCCAAAAGTTTTCGGCTTTCGACTATTCATTTTCAAGATTCTTAGGTAAATTACTCGTTGTGCGGGAATTCGTCTTTCTGTGCGTAGCTCTAGGAAACTAGGAGTAGTGCGTGCGTACGCACAGGGAATACGTTTATTTCTCAATATCATGGTGAATTCTGCCAAGTTGAAGCTATGTATTTTGGAGAAGGTACGTAAAAATGAGTTAATACTGGCTGTTAAATAACACCAAAATCAAGCACAGTACTTGATTCCAAGGTTGGTTGTGGCAAGCCGGTTCCCAGCTGCTAAACGGCTAGCTGATATGATCAGCTGGTGACTATGACTAAAGCAGCTGGTGATATAAGACAGCTGGTGACTAAAACTATGACAGTTTGGCGACAATGAAGGAATACAAAACATGAAATCATCCAAATTGTGTTGAAACGTGATGCACCAGTATAGTGCATAAATTCAATGACCAACGGAAATGACATATGATGTGGTGGGTCCGTAAGATATCTAGATATTTGCGTGTGCGAATGATGGCAACATACCTGGCTTATGCTGTCACTCCATGCGGCCAATGCGCCAAGGGAAATAGTCATCGTGTAAATTTCAGTTTCAGACTTGAGTGCCTGATTTAATTTAGTCAGGGTCCTACACACGAGCAAGCAAAACAACACGAATGGCGGAAGTGCTAGCGCTTGCAAGCACATGCGGGGCTCTCGACAACAGGGTAACGTCCTTCTGACTTCATCAGACCAACCTGAGATCAAGGGGGAGGGCCCCGGAACAGTCAAAAGTATTCCAGACGATTAATATTTAGGCCCTCGTCAACAGCGTAGACCTTCCCATAACATGAGAGCTTAGACCCCCCCCCCCCCCCCCGAGACTAAAAGGGACGGTACAGGAGCGATCAAGCCGTCGAGGGTGCCACGGCAGGTAAGCAAAGAGGCTCCCGTCCACGGTATACAGCACATGAATTATTGCCCCTGAGAGATCGAGAGCACCCCGGCAGATCAACGTATAGGGCTCCCGGTAACAGGGTTTTCTTCTTCTTTCTTCATCTGTATCCTCCGAACACAGATGAAGTGCCCGAGACCGACTCGGCGGGCCACTGTGCGACCAAGAGAGCCCGGACAGGGTAACAGAGAGGGACCGGACGACAGGGTAGAGTTCTCCGCTAATGGACGTGAATGGAAAGAGGCCTAGACCTATGTAGGGGGCCGCCGAGCATCAAGCGCCTCGATACTTTCGCACCCGCCGGAGTGGCCGGTTATACATCCGTTGTTCGGGCGGGGATCAGTCTGACCATCAGTGACCTCGTTTGACATTTTTATGTTATGGTGACCAGAATTCTACATTATTTTGATTTAAACATTTTAATAAGCGTTAAGGATGACGCTAGGTGGCAGGCTCCGACAAAACTTGACCGAGCTTAGTTAGATGAACGGCCGACTCGACCTTAAACATGCCCATGAAAGATGTCTGTTGCAGTCCCTGTTATTACTCAATTCGAAATGAGCACGAGAACCATCTCAGCTTCAAGGTCTCGAGAACATCGCATGGAGATGTCGCCGTGTTCAAGGTGACAATGTCACATAGAGGCAGTGAGCGCTGGGGCCATCAACTGAATACACTTGGGGCACGGCAGATGAGGAAAGCGACACGTTATGAACTCTTGTGGGAAGTGGCAACGCGTGCCAGGCTCGTTGATGTTATGCCTCAAACCACCTCCGCAGAGGAATTGAGCCTAATGCATGAATTGTCATGTAGAAGAATTGCGAATTTGGGTATCAGGGAAATGCCCTGCATGTCCAATGACATGCTGAGCATTGACCAAACATGTCCACTTTTCCCTATGACTCTGGTTTTCCCTATGACTCTGGTTCCTGTTACGCGGCTTCCTTACTATGCCTAACACAGGCAATGCGTCGGAAATGCGTTATCCCAATCCAGGGACGGCGGGGGGGAGGGGGCACAGGACAGCCTGTTTAGTCCCATCAGATTGCATCCAGGGGCGGGGGGTGGGACACGGGACAGCCTGTTTAGTCCCATCAGATTGCAGCTTTCGTTCGCCGGCAGAAAGTGTTGCGTTTGATCCCCCTGAGTGCTGAGTGGGCATGCCTGCATCCAGTCCTGCTCCGTCCACAGAGCAGTCTGGCCCACAGGATTGACGTGTATTACGTACACAACCCCCTAGACTTCAACATCACCTGCCACAGTGGCGTTAACGAGGACTGGGGCAGCTGTTTCCAAGGCAATGGTGTGTTGCGTAATTGTGTCGATATTTTCATCACGGACTTCCTTGTGACACATAACGGCATAACACATCTACTGTCAGCATTTACTAATGTTCAAACGATCATTTACGTGTTTTGGGTCTATGGTTTCATCTCCCACGACCCTCTCCCAGCGCCACCTGCGGGCGCTGCGAGGGTCCGCAGGTGGCGCCGCGCTCCATCCTGCACCCAGCCGGCGGCGGGCGCTGCGAGGGCCCACAGGTGGCGCCGCGCTCCATCCTGCACCCAGCCGGCGGCGGGTGCTGCGAGGGCCCGCAGGTGGCGCCGCGCTCCACCCTGCACCCGGCCGGCGGCGGGCGCTGCGAGGGCCGCAGGAGGGCGCCGCGCTCCATCCTGCACCCGGCCGGCGGCGTGGCGATGCAGGCGACTGCACAGGCAGTTGCGCGCTCCATCCTGCACCCGGCCGGCGGCGGGCGCTGCGAGGGCCCGCAGGTGGCGCCGCGCTCCATCCCGCATCCGGCCGGCGGCGGACGCTGCGAGGGTCCACAGCCGGCTGTGGAGGCCGGCGGTCGCGACCAGTCGGCTGCCGGCGCCGTCTGAGTCCAGTACGCCTACTCTGTCACATTCCACTGTGTCGGGCTTGCCACACGCACGCTTCAGAACTGGCCTGGTGCGCTGGGACCCTCTTCAGGGTCCAACATATCTGCCAAAGCTTCTTTCGCGTCTGTAAGGACCCTCGTCATGGTCCAACACATCTACTTTGTTGTGTTTCATGTGAGTCGGACCCTTCGTCAGAGTTCAGCACTCGTGCTCCGTCACTTTCGACGAGGACTGGGCCGCTCATTAAGGACTAGTAGAACCACTCCGTCGTCTTTCACGTGAGTTGGTCAACTGGTCATAATCCGGCACACCCGCACTGTCACCTTCCACATGCCTCGACCGACCGCGCCCGCCTGCCGTGCTCCAGCAGACGGTGCCTGTCCATTGTCCGTTGGCAGACTGCGCCACTGACCGCGCCCGCCTGCCGTGCTCCAGCAGACGGTGCCTGTCCATTGTCCGCTGGCAGACTGCGCCACTGACCGCGCCCGCCTGCCGTGCTCCAGCAGACGGTGCCTGTCCATTGTCCGCTGGCAGACTGCGCCACTGACCGCGCCCGCCTGCCGTGCTCCAGCAGACGGTGCCTGTCCATTGTCCGTTGGCAGACTGCGCCACTGACCGCGCCCGCCTGACATGCTCCAGCAGACGGTGCCTGTCCATTGTCCGCTGGCAGACTGCGCCACTGACCGCGCCCGCCTGCCGTGCTCCAGCAGACGGTGCCTGTCCATTGTCCGCTGGCAGACTGCGCCACTGACCGCGCCTGTTCCCTATCTCTCTCAGGAGAAGCACGATCTCAAGTGGTCGTCGCGTTGGGACTACCCCCTGGACACGCTGCCGAACGCCAACATCCAGTGCTTCTCCGTCCTGAACTCGCTGGTGATCGTGCTTTTCCTCTCCGGCGTGGTGGCCATGACCATGCTGCGCACACTGCGCAAGGACATCTCTCGCTACCACCAGGTGCGCCGGCTGGCCGCCGGTGGGGGCCCGCGCGGTGCACCGAAGTTAAGGTCGCACCGACCAGCGGTACCGCCTGCTCGGCCGGCTCCGCCCG
This sequence comes from Pollicipes pollicipes, assembly GCF_011947565.3. Classification (NCBI taxonomy): domain Eukaryota; kingdom Metazoa; phylum Arthropoda; class Thecostraca; order Pollicipedomorpha; family Pollicipedidae; genus Pollicipes; species Pollicipes pollicipes. The sequence continues at coordinate 40,635,382 of NW_023596297.1, read as the reverse complement.
CGAGCCGCGTTGCGAGATTGCGCGGCCCGTGCAGTCACAGCCAGGCCATGCTGTGGCGCTGCTGCAGTGGATGGCGTGGCCGCCGCACGCCCCGTGGCATTGACCGCTGATCTGCCGCGTGCTGGGCCTTGTTGGCGCACCGGCAGCCGGCCAGTTGTGCTCAGGGTCCGCTCGCTGGCTGCGTGCAGCAGGGCTGTCGGGCATCAAGGGTCTTGCAGCTAGGTAGCTGGGTTAGTGTGCGTAGGCCGGCTGGGTCGGAATCTGGCTGCCTGTCCAGAGCGACAGCCGTCCCTGGCCGTGGCTGGGGAGTGACAGCCGTCTCCGGCTGGGGCTGAAAAGTGACAGCTGTCCCTGACCGGGGCTGGGAAGTGTCAGCCGTCCCCGACAGAAGCTCGGGAGTGATAGCCGTCCCGGCCGGGGCTAAGAAGTGACAGCTGCCCCTGGCCAGGTTTGGGGAGTGACAGCCGTCCCTGACCGGGGCTGGGAGTGATGGTAGGCGGGCTGGCCGTCAAATCGAGTCGGGCGACGACTCTCAGGAGTTTGGCTGGAAGCTGGTGCACGGCGACGTGTTCCGACCGTCTCGGCACGGCATGCTGATCTCTGTGCTGGTCGGCTCCGGTGTCCAGGTGCTCTGCATGATGCGCATCACACTCGGTGGGTGACTGGCGGCCACTGTAGTGGCCCTCGCGCCTCAGCCGCGTTCGGGCCGCCCCTGTGGTGACGAATGTCCGTGCCATGGCTGACACTGCAATAACACTGTCCTGACACCTGGCGCTCTTTCAAGGTGTAGCATTGTTAGCGGAACTTGCTGTGTTGACTGTGTGACTATGTTGCGTCGCTGACCTTCTGTTGCAGTGCCGGCGCTGACTTCTGACCGCCTGCACCAGCGTCGTCGCTAACCGCCGACCGTTCATATCAGCGTCTTGCGTTGACCTCTGACCGGCCGCTGCAGTGTTCGCGTGCCTGGGCTTGCTGTTCCCGGTCAATCGCGGCTCGCTGATGACCTGAGGCCTCGTGCTGTGCGTTTGCCCGAGTACGCCCGCCGGCTACGTGTCCGCCCGAATCTACAGGTCGTTTGGCGGCGAGAAGTGGGGACTTGACGTGCTGCTGACGTCGACGCTGTGTCTGAAGTCAGCCATGCCCAGCTGTTGCTGCCCTGTCGGTATCGGGCCGCCGCTCTCTCCGGACAGTGAGCGCGCGCGCGGACGAGGCGGCTCCGGCCCGCGTCCACCCGCCGCGCTGGCACAGAATTGGCACCGCTCATGCGCGCATCCTATTTGCGCTATCTCTGCGTCGTTGCAGATTTAGAACTTGATGGAAACACTCCTTGGCGTGAGATGCACCAAGCTTGGAAAATTGCCACGCTTAAATCGGCTGGTGATGATGTGCTGGAGGCTGTGCCGTTGAGTCCTGCTCCCCATCACAGTGGAGTGGGTGAACGCGACCACGTAATCGTGGTCATTGACAGTGCCTGTGCCCCACAGAGATGAAATCCCTGTACCCAGGGGCCGGTTGAGACGCCTGTTGCGCTGGATGCCCTGGCTATCGTGGGTGGAGTCGGACCGCTGCCAAGTGTGTCGGCGGTGCTCGTGGGTGGAGTCGGACCGCTGCCAAGGGTGTCGGCGGTGCTCCCGCTGAGCCCCCGCCCGCCGCCCGTCCGCAGGATCGTGTTCAGCATCACGCTGCTGCTGCACTCCATGTTGTGGGCGCAGGGTTCATCGGTGGCGCTGCCCTTCCTCCCAACACTGGCGCTGATCTGGCTCTGGTTTGGCGCGTCCGTGCCGCTCACCTTCCTCGGCGCCTGCTTCGGCTTCAAGAAGCGCGTGCTGGAGCACCTGGTTAGCGCTGGGCGCGGACGGAGGGCCGCCACGCGACGCCACCGGCTTCTGCTTTCTCACGCTGGACGTGGACGGAGCGCGGCCGTGCCGCGTCACCGGCGGCTCCTTTCGGGCGCGCTCCGTGGTTTGACCGCTGCAGGGGGTGCAATGAATGCTGCAGCACAGCAGTACGTGTATCGCATGTTAAAACAGTAATATGTAGTCTTGGGTTTGACTATTGGTGGTGTTCAGGATGGTGGCTGGTAGCCAGGAAACCGTTGGTGGTCCTGCAATAATGTAAAAAGTGGTATTTAAGTAAATATGTCATCGTCACTTCGTTAAAGAGATTGGGCTCAGTCAAGAAACTTCTCATTGCATTGTCACAGAACCAGCAGAAAATAATTATTACAATAAGTTCACTTTGAAAAATGTTATAAATGATATGTTCCTGGCGGTGAATTCCAGTGACGTTTGTCCGCCTCAGTTTGTATATCTCCCTTAGCACTCGTAGCAGTGGATGAGCGGGAACAGCTGTGTTGCTCGCTATTCTGCCCACGGCTGGGATCACCTGCATTCGTTGGCAGTGGCTGCTCAAGGCCAGTTGATGTCAGAGGGCGGGATGGACTCTACCAGACAATGAGGCACATGAAGGAGGTCCATGCGTTCTTCTGCGAACGTACGCCTAGGATCACATGTGCTCAAGGCGCAAACCAGGTTTTGTTATGTTTGGCACTGATCCCAGAAATCTATTTATGGAAAATGATTTGAACTAAGTCAACAAATGTCATTTCACGGCTTGGTGTAATTAGTTGGTGAAAAGGCTTTTCTGTAAAGTTGTTTTTCATGCTTGTTTTTATTTTGCTCTTTGCCAGAAATATATTTTCTGGGAAATATGTTGTCGGTAACGATAGGCCTTAGTGGTGGATGCCAATATGAATAAACTATGACTCGACTTCGTTGCATGGTTCCAGAACAACTCGCGTCTACAGCGGACCTTCCCGCACGTGCGCTCGTTCCTGTAGGCCATCGTGGACAAGCGCATGCAGGTCACCATCACCGGTCCGTCCGAGCACTCCGTTGTGGCACACCCGGACCTCTTGGTTCATTGTGTCACAACGGCACCATGGCACACTGCTTGCGCACAGCGGTCCTCGGCCGGACGAGAATGGAGAGAGCCTGGCGGACAGCCGCGCCCGGCACAGCCGAGTCAGGACCAGCTAGCTCCGCTTTGCTTGCCCTGGCAGACGTTAGGCGTATCCATCGAGGACCGGAAGCTCCTGGTAAAATGGCATGTGATATTCCCGGGCAAGCGAAATGCAAGTTTTCATTATCGTTGGATGCGGAATTGGCCAAAAACGTGTTTGAGTCACTGTCACGTGCATCGTGTGAATTCCCAAAACGGGCTGAGCGAGCGACGTCACTTATGGTGCTTTGCTAAAAGTTATTTGTGTATTGCATCCTGTAATTTTGGCCAGTCGTACGTCGGATGCGGAGTTAATGCAGGAACGCACGCTTGACCTATCTTTCCGTGTTTAAATTTATTATAAAGGCAGCAGGGATTGCATAACAAAAGTCGTATCATTGTTCATCATGCATGCCGCAATACAGCAGTGAGGTAGCGCGACAACGATGCTGTTGCTATTGACCCGGGCCATTACACAATGCAGCACATTGGTGGACTAGTCTATGTTAAGCCTATGAGATAACGGCTTATAAGCTATGAATGACTAGTAACAGCTGATTTAGCAGTGTACCAAGGGACCATTGGCAGCAAGCATGTCGTGCTATCACAATGATTATATGACGGTTAACAAGCAATTGCATATGTAGTGCTGAGCGAGAAAAACACTTTTTGTAGGTCAACCTTCTAGTATTTACCATAGCAATGACAATGCTTTGACAATCAATTCATGGCGATGCTACATATTTATTGTTGATTTCTTCATGTTACTACATTTCGAGTTGCAAATAATAAAGAAAGTAACTGATATGCAAATCACAAGACGTGAATGCCATGACTACAGCACTACAGGCAAAGATACGTCAAAAATACAGTGTTGGTGCCCTCCACAGTCCCTGGCAGGTTTCCGTAAGAGATTCATGACGCTGTGTGACGGTTTCCACAGCATATCGTGCACTGACACTTATAGCCTGCCGTAATAACTGGCAATCGCTACATTGCGTGTGCCAAGCAGCCTACCAAAACTTTTCCTACGACCAGTGCCGAGATGCCAAAAATCCACAAGCAGGCCATCCACTACACCCCCGCTTCACACAGCATCCGCCACGCGACTGGCTCGCTGGCGTCAACTTTCGTGCATTTCAAGATATTCCTTAGGTCTGGCTGTCAATTGCTGCTAGGTATTGCTGTCGTCACAAACCAATCCCATGACGTCATCAAACGATGACGTAATGGGACACATTTTTACAAACTTTGAAGTTTTGCTATTTAGGGTTGTTTTTAAACCTTCAAAGCTAACCAGTAGTTACAAGTAAGCTTTTCCCATCACACCTGATGCTTACCTTAATATGTTCAGAGGTGGAACATTCTCTTTAACACAACTATATCTCCTTTCCCCTGGTTTCAAGGAATAAGGCGATTACTACTGTCTTGTCTATGTACACAGTTTCTCCCAAATGCGCTAACAACTTACTGACTTGAGCAGGTTCACATTTCCTTGAACAACTAACAGCTCCCTGACAAAAAAAGGATTTCTTGACTACCCCATCATACCGGGATGAAGAACGCTAAATTGCCCCTAGCCCCTACTCCGCTTAATAACTGTGCAAAATAGAACAACCCGGTAAATGTTAGCGAAATTATTGTTGCTTTAACTCTATTGGTGTATGCTTTGAGGGATTTTCGTCTGTGAATGATCTGTCAGGCAACACAAATGTCGCAAAGGTGGATCGAACCTGTAAAAATTGAACCAACTATAGCCACTGCGCCTGAACTAGGCGATGCAGAGCCATGAACATGACACAAAAGCCTTCCTCTTGGCATTGGGCGTAACATAGCGTCTCGGAGGCCATCCTTGGGCATAACATAATGTATTGAAGCATTATGTTACTTCACTTTGGGCCTTTACAGAGAAAGATAATTTACATACAGAGCATACAATTGCAGTGAAAGGTCTAAGTGGTTTTTCTTCGGCATGCAGGTATTTCAGTTGAAATGAACCAAAACATGATGAACCAAATCATAATCAACCAAAACATGATTCCTAGGAACCGATTCGGCACACGCCCTGAGCTGGGAACGAATGTCGATCAACACAGGTCACCCTCTGATGCTGACCTTACTTGACCCCGGTACCCCTAGACTTGACTTACTTGATTCAGCGGGGTCCCGAGGTATCACTTAACCTCATCTGCACAATGTTAATGATGTTCCGTTTGCCTGCGGTCATCGTTCCGACTTTATCTGTTTACGTTGTTCAAGGCATTCACGTAGCCTGACATGACCCGGGACGACCTCGTCATGGCAAAATGGTCAAATTCTTCAAATTGTTATACATGCCATTACCGTTACATACCATTACCGTAAGCGTACCTGGATTCGTTAAAGAAAACTGTCAACGCATTACTTCATTGGCATGCGATTTTTATTCCGGATGTATTTTTCCCGTACGTCCCCCAGCTGGTATCATGTTTATTGGGCACTGTCTTTTGGAACAAAATTCCTACAGAAAACTTTTTACCTGAAACAACACGACCCTTTTTTACAAGCTATCATCAATCGTACAGATCGTTAGACAAGCCATCGTTCGCATGACGAATTCTGGATAACAGAGACCAGGGTATTTCCAGCCAAACCAGTTGCTCGCGGGTGACGAAACACCATGGGCGGGCATGGATTAGAAAGAAAAGGCCTCAAATGCCGGAAGTCCCAGAAATTGCAGACGTTTCAGAATGCGTATAGGATTAAGAACAGAATGTGTATGTTGCGCATGCAGAAAATGTGCCGGCTCGTGATCTGAAGTGCTGACAGATGCTTACTCTTTTTGGCAGTGCCCTGGAGTTGCCGACTTTGGGTGTAAAGCAACACCCTATGAGAAATATTTTTTCACTCCTTTTTCCATATTCGATGTGAATTTTTTACTTTTACCTGATATTGTCTAGCGACACATATCACACCCATACTTTCCTTTAAGAGGTTTTAAGATGCCATCCCAAACCGAGCTCACTTGAAACCGTATAGCATAAACGAGGCTACATAGAACCTGGACATCCATGGCTATATCCCGCCTCACCTACATCTGAATCATGTCTATGTATGCACAGAGCATGGGTACCAGGTACCTTCAAGCCCGAGAGCCTCAGTGACTCCAGCCGCGTGCACGTATCAAGTTTGGTTTATTTACAAAATGCATCACAATCTTCAGCTGTGTGCCAAATGCAAGATTTCCACGTATCCCCAATTTTCGGAGGTCACACCACGCAAACACCATAGCAAAGCAAAGCCTACTACAAACACCAGCAAAGCCTGATAGAGAATTCTACTCTAAGTATTTCTTTTATCCAAAAAAGAGCTTGACCAATAGATTGCACCACTCCCGAAATGTAGGAGTGAAAAGTTCAAGAAATGCCTCCCAAACACGGATGTCAATTTGTACTCTTTTGCGAGGGTCCTAGCCCCTCACCGTTGAGTTGCCCCCCCCCCCCCCCCCTCCACCCGCAATGGCTTGACCCCCGATGTTTTTTTACTGGAATACTACAAAAAAATGTGGGTAAAGGATGATCACAGCACAGACTATCTTCTTTGATCCTTCTGCTTAGTGGCGTCTCGTACCACTCTCATAATAAAAAAGTTGTGGTTACTCTCACCACAAGATACCAGTCGTAACAGCTGAGCGGATAAACGATGCAATAAACTTCACATACCTAGCGCCATAAGACACGCAGTGGCTTGTGAGGTTGAAGTGAAAAGCTCTGGAATATGAGAATGACCTAAGTCCTTCATTGCTAACACCGTCCCCGCCCCCTTCCACCCCCCCCCCCCTTCCCCACCCCCACCTCCCCTCCACAACCAAAATGCGTGCCGCCTCACATGACCGCCATAGACAGGCGCCACCGGCGCCCTGAGGTGGCCTCCAAAGGGGCGCCTTTACGTGCCGATCAGAAGAGACGAGAACGTCACTGCTTTCCCCCTGAATCCAACCCTGCATGACCTCTATACTGCTTGAACTAAAGACTGATAAATTTTACAAGGGTTAAAAACATATATTGCGTTTAATTAAAAGGAAGTGGGATACATCCGGTGGACAAAATGGAGAAGCGGTAGGTTGCCGGGGCTTTGGTCCCCCCCCCCCCCCCCCACCCACCGATAAGCTACAAAAATTGACACCCCTGCTTCTAAATAAAATTTCAAAGCTGAATACCACAATTTGAGCACTCGTTTTCACACATTTGAGGCAAGTTTGTTCATTACAAAATTTGGCCAAACATCTCTAAGCCTATATATATGTTTAACTATTTTTGTTTTTCTTGGCTTCATACCCGTGTCATATAACGTCAGCTTTCTTTCCTTTCCGATCATCTTTAAAGACACCATCTATGGCTTAAAGTGTCGACCAATTTCTTTGAAAAAATGTTTCTATTGCAAACCTGCGTATATTTCATGCATGATTTGGATTAATTCGCCAACCGCCCCAACATGTTTAATATGCACTCAAGCGTGAATGTTTCGTAGAGAATGAACAAGTTGAATCACCGCACTTAATTCTACCGCCATTTTTGCCCCGTTTAAGCGCCAGTTAGCCGGGTTTTTTTTGGGGGGGGTCATCACGGAGCTCAATAATTATGAACCTAAGCCTCTCCAGTTTCACTACCTCACCACGCTACATTATCCTGCTGCACATAGCTTTGGGGCAGACCTGGCGCAGCTACAACAGATGTGTTGTTACCGAAATGCACTTAAATCTTGTGGGTTGGTGGGCATAATTGATATTCATATTTTGTGGTTGGGTTACCTGACCCTGTCTTTCAGCAAACTATGCAAAATATACTGACTTTTCGTGTAGGCGAGCAGAAGGAAGCCTGCCCTTAAAAAGGCAACAAATTTCTCGTGTGGAGCAACTAATTGCTAACCTTACCTCCTTTTACCACGTGAGTTATATCCACATTTTATTTTCTGCTAAATTTATCGAGTTTTGTTCATGAGACAAATTATAATGCCAGAAGACATGTAATCACGTTTCGTGGTCTATAACTTGACTATTTGCCGCAGATTTGTTGAAGTGGTCCTTCCTGCCTGCTTTGCAAAATGCCGTCCATAGTTGACATAGTCTGCTGACTGGCAAATGACTGTACTGTAGATATGCGCTATATTTTTTTAGCACAGGAACACTTTAAGCTGCATAGCAATCACAACATGAGGTAGATATTTTTTTAGCAAATAGACCATCCAATTTGGGATGTGAAGCCAGTACCTCAATCGTTAAGTCAGTAAAGATGACTAATAAACCTTTATGAATGCTTTTGTTACAGTTGAAATGGCATGTAGCATAACTGGTTCTGTGGTCATCTATAAGTTATGTTATGTTTGGAGGAGAGATACTGGTTTGTGGAGCATACTCACCATTGCCCTTGACAGAAGCTAGCCATGACAATCAGAATAAGTTTTTCAAAGTGATTTGAGGGGTTTTGACCTGTGTGTTAACTGTCCGGTGTCAACAAGCTGACACAAATGAATTGAGCCCAAACGCAAGTTGAAATCAGCCAAACATTAGTTTAATCATGTTTTTATCATGAGCGCTCCTGGCAAGAAAAAGGTGGGGTAAGTTGTGATGATGTTCAACGTAAGGACTAATCTTATTTAGGCTTAGTTGGTTAATTACATGACAAGTGGCAGTAGGAATTTTACAAGAATTAATGACCCACACATGCTGCCGTGAAACAAATAGGTCATGCAGAATGAGAATAGGCAAGTCATCTTTAGGTTATGCTTAGTTAGTTTACTTTCATTGAAATAAGCATTTATATTTGGCGGGAAACAGTGGTATGATATTTACATTTCCTTATCCTATCTTAACAGAAGCCAGAGGCATGGCTTCCGTTAGGTGGTGTTTGATTTGGTGATGTGTAGGAGGCCAAGTCTTTTTTGTTGGAATGTTTTATGTTTGTTGAATTTTTGTTGTTTTTTTTGTTGTCGAATTCCTTTGCTTTGTATTGTGTTAAAAAATTACGTAGAGGGTAAGTGCGAAGTGTAGCATTAAAACACTGTTGTTCCATAGTTTTTGATGCTCATTACACTTTTGTGAAACCATTATTCTTAAATGTATTCCATTTCACTGTTGTGACCTAAGACATTAAACAAGCATTTGCATCATGTTCTGATACTGCATCCATGCTAACTTGAAATGTTTGTATTTCTTCTGAAGCATCTCTTACTGACCCATAAGTCGAACTTTTAAACTTGAATTTTTCACTTCTGTATGTTCTTTTGTGGTGGAATTTTTCACTGCCACTATAGTTCAAAAGTGATTTTAGCTCACTGCTTTTTGGTGCAACGCAGCGCAAACTTCCCGTGCAATTCCTGATGACGTAAATACCATAATGCTTTGTCAAAGCAAATGACCCCAATGTACGGAAAATCCCCAATTGTCGCACAACAGCACGCAAATTTGGATGGCAATGCCTTTACACTGTTGTGGCTCATGCAAAGAGGAAGGTCGACCAAATCTTCCTTGCCCCGGCAGCTCGCGTCCAACGCTGGGAGGCGTTAATTCTCATTAAATTTATATCCAGCCAATCAAATGGCGCCATACCGTCCGTGCAATATTGCAGGCTCGCGGGTCCCACCTACACCGGGCGGATAGCCGGTAAGAGCACAATTCTACCGCGGCATTTCCCGGATTCAACCTTCCTATGCCTGACGTTCCCCACACTGAGACCCAAGGACCGCGGGGTTTCCGATAAAAAACGCTACTTCCGAGTATTGCCATGCCGGAGTTATAGCAACAATTAATTTTCGGGGCGCGCTCACTTCAGCCGGGCATCGGTTATTGTGAGCAGCAGGTCGGCCGGCCTGGCGGGCCGGCGGCCGCTGTAGCGCTGCGATCAATATGGCCGCCGCCGGCGGACGGCCGCAGCGGGACGCGAGCGTGCCGACGGCGGCGGATAGAGCCAACGCCTTCCTCTATTTCATCATTTCCCCAGCGGAATCACTGCCTCTGGAGCCTCCTTGAATTCAGGCTCTCAGCGAGGTGGGATTCAAGACTGGCTGGGGGTCAAAGCTAAACATCAGAGATGCAAGAGCTTGGTACGGTGTTGGAGAGGCTGTTACTTTTCTTGTGTCGGCGGAAATAAAACGTCTGCCAGGTCAGTGTGCCGGTAGAGCTGCACCAAGGGTTCTTTCTCATAGACCTCGCCCCGCGTCAAGTAAAGAGACCACTACCAGTCCAAAAAGCTTTTCGGCTTTATTTTCCCCAGCCCAGGAAAAAATATATCCGACAGCTTGCGTGGCAACCCCGATACACCGAAACCCGATAGGATGGACTTTTCGGAAAGGAGAAAAACATTCGGCTACAAACAGCCTGGTGTATATCACACTTTACACGATGGTTTTTTTTAGCAAGTCAACCAATCCCATGAGGTGGTAATACTGTGAACACAGGCCTTAGACGGCTTCAGGATCCAAGCTTGAGTCCGTGAGAGCAAGACATTCCAAGTCCATGATCATCTTTCGACCTGGAACACAATATGCAGTTTGCGGAGCACCTTTATATTCTGGATGTTGTGCTCTCTCTCTCTCTCTCTCTCTCTCTCTCTCTCTCTCTCTCTCTCTCTCTCTCTTCCTCTCTCTCTTCTCTCTCTATATCTCTCTTCTCATCTCTCTCCTCTTCTCTCTTCTCTGCTCTTCTCTCTCTCTCTCTCTCTCCTCTCCTCTCTCTCTCTCTCTCTCTTCTCTCTCTCTCTCTCTCTCTCTTCTTCTCTCTCTCTCTCTCTCTCTCTCTCTCTCTTCTCCTCTCTCCTCTCTCTCTCTCTCTCTCTCCTCTCTCTCTCTCTCTCTCTCTCTCTCTCTCTCTCTCTCTCTCTCTCTCTCTCTCTCTCTCTCTCTCTCTCTCTCTCTCTCTCTCTCTCTTCTCTCTCTCTCTCTCTCTCTCTCTCTCTCTCTCTCTCTCTCTCTCTCTCTCTCTCTCTCTCTCTCTCTCTCTCTCTCTCTCTCTCTCTCTCTCTCTCTCTCTCTCTCTCTCTCTCTCTCTCTCTCTCTCTCTCTCTCTCTCTCTCTCTCTCTTCTCTCTCTCTCTCTCTCTCTCTCTCTCTCTCTCTCTCTCTCTCTCTCTCTCTCTCTCTCTCTCTCTCTCTCTCTCTTCTCTCTCTCTCTCTCTCTCTCTCTCTCTCTCTCTCTCTCTCTCTCTCTCTCTCTCTCTCTCTCTCTCTCTCTCTCTCTCTCTCTCTCTCTCTCTCTCTCTCTCTCTCTCTCTCTCTCTCTCTCTCTCTCTCTCTCTCTCTCTCTCTCTCTCTCTCTCTCTCTCTCTCTCTCTCTCTCTCTCTCTCTCTCTCTCTCTCCTCTCTCTCCTCTCTCTCTCTCTCTCTCTCTCTCTCTCTCTCTCTCTCTCTCTCTCTCTCTCTCTCTCTCTCTGCCTTTACAAAACGTCACAAAGCCTTAAACACAATAGACATCTTTTTAAACTAACATATAAGTGAGTTAGAAACCATATTATGCATGGGCTGATACCACATGTATTTTTATGGCACCAGTTAGGAACCATGCGCGTGGATCTTCCACCACACGCCTGCCGAGAATACGGTACCAAGTAGTTGATCTTAGGTGACACACAAAGGTGCAGCCAATGGGGCGGTGAGCAACAGGGTTCCACTGATAGCCCTTCCAGTCTTTCCCGGCGTTGGTTTATTTGTTGTCGCCGTCTTCCACCCTACCCCTTAGGAAAATCCTGCCTTTGGCCCTGGTCACGCAGATCTGTAGCTTGATAAAATTTGCCTGATAGAACGCATTCATAAAGTGTTATGCCCCTCCGATGCGTACCGGCTGCCTTTTCACTCCATTTCTGCCAGGTAACATTACGTATGCTCCCACTCGTCACTGCCGTATTATTGGGTCATAAAAATGCAAGCAGCAGCGGATTATCTTTTTAAATCCTGTCCTTGGGTGTAGCCACGTTTTCGGAACGGATGATTCCACCTCGTTGTCTAGTTCTGGGTCGATGTCCTATTCCATACAGTTTAGTTTTTTGGACACCATATTTCATGCCCTCTCGTTGTAACCCACCCAGTGCATATCACATACACCCTCAGCATACAGACAAAATATATACTGTGACGCCGCAGTACAAGCAATTCATTAAACATAACCTGTTCAGGAAGTGACTTTGAAAGGTAACCTCTATGGTGTCACACACAAAAGCCGCTATGCCGCGCCGTTGGGAAACCATTCTGGAAAAACCTTTGGGGGTGAAATTAGCCCCACCCAAGCGCGTATAAGGGTCTCCTACCAATCAAGGGCCTTCAAATACCAGTGAGAGAACACTGACCAGTTGTTAGCCCCTGAGTCGACGAGAGTCTCTATGTCGGCCAGGCACCACCAGTACCGAACAGCTGGCCCCGCGTCGGTAGCCGCCTGAGGGCCCATCTCTCAAGCGGGAGCAATACCGGGAAGCGCAATTTACATTGGTCCCACCCCTAAATCCATGAACGACCCCCGTGTCCACCAGGGGCCCACAGTGCCTAGCATAAGATCCTGTGTTGGCAAGAGGTCCCGAGTTGGCCAGGGGCAGTGTTCAAGGCTCTGAAGGGGGCCAAAGGGCCACTAGTGGCCAAAGATCAAGGACCCGACGGAAGGGCTGAAGGCCCAAGAGACTGGTTGGAGGTCAAGTCGAAGACCTCTGCCCGCAGTAGGGCCGTGATCTCAAATGTCAGCCGAAGCGCTCATCACATTGGCGAGGGGCTCCTGGGACGATGCCGGCCACTATATCGGCCAGAGATCACCAGCACTGAATAGTCAGCTCCGTGTCAATCTGAGTCCTGGGGCTCATTTCCCAAGCAGGGACGAGTGCAGGACCCGGAAGCTGCGTTTGTCGGATCTCTGCAACAAAGACGGGCCTAAGAGGCCCCTCAGTCACAGGCCTGTGACGGCCATTGGCCCACCGTGCCTAACAGTGGTCCCGTGTCGGCAAAGGGTCTCGAGTCGGCCAGGAGGACCTTTGCTGAACAATGGCAGGGACAGGGACTCGGAGCGCCAGTGGGCCTCTTGCTCTGGTCGAGACCCCTCGAGTAAGATAGGAGATATGACATCTTATGGTGAGAGTCCACCATGAGACAGTGAAAGGGCTTTGAGTCCGTCAGGCCCCGCAGTACCGAACGGGGAGGGGGGGGGGGGGGGGGCTGCGCCTCATTTCAGCCAAGGACCCGCTAAGCCGAAGTGAACTATCTGTGCCAGTTATTGGGTCACCCGCGGCGATGAGGGATCTTGTTGCGTCAATGAGATGCGTCGTCTGGGACAACCTGTCCTGGCCAGTGGGCCTCCCGCGTCAGGTGCGGATCAGCCGGGGATCCTGGTCAGTGGGCCTCCCGCGTCAGGTGCGGATCAGCCAGGGATCCGGGTCAGTGGGCCTCCCGCGTCAGGTGCGGATCAGCCAGGGATCCCACTCCCTTGTCGCAGGAATGACAGCCCATAAGCAACACGCGTTGGGACGGAACGGCCCGCCAGCACTTGGTCGGGAAGGATAATGCGCCCCTATTCTACTTTTCACGAGGCTCCTTGCCTGGAAAAAGGTGAGGGTTCTCATTGGTTTTAAGCAGAGTGGGTCAAAATCGAGTCAAAATGAAATAAGGCGAGGCCATGTTTGAGGGTGCCCATCGGGGTACGTCCATCCCCTCTCTAGCATTGACTTGTCAAATGAATAATGTAAGACGTTTTGACCCTTCGTGCTAGCAATCCTAGGAGCAAGAGCAGAGCTGGGGCTGCAGTTCCCGTAAACTCAGGCTGCTGTGGCCGCTACAGATAACACGGGGCAAAGGGCACCAAGGCGCAAGAAGTCTCGTTGTGGTATGCTTTCTTCATGGTTCCTTTGTGGAACTTTCGCTTCACGAAAGTCTTTCAACATTAATTCCTCCGTTCAAAAGTGGAGCAGCCACGGAGGGAGTGGAGGTGGCTCACGGGGGCTCATGCCTCTAGCCCCCGCCCCCATGCATAGTTTGAGCGCATTTCTTCACCACGACAATGCTGACTATATTTTCTTAATTTGGTTACCAGAAAAATCATTTTGGCTTTAGATATCATAGGCACTGCCATGGGCAAAGACATAAAGAGCCCAACAGCTGTAACTTAGTGGCAAGTTCCACGAATAACTGCATGAATACGCACTGCACGTAGCTGAAATAATTGTTTAAGGCGCCAGGGCAAACCGACGTCGATGCTAGACACTGTACAAATTAACGTTCGCGGTGTGTGACAGTCTGTTCGCAGCGCGCAGGACCGGTAATGGGGCTGGGACTCGCCCGTAAAAAATAGTCCTCCCCGCCGCATATCGTGATAGCCCGCCCTCCCCGTCATACATTTTCGCTGCGCCCCCGCCATTCAGAGATTAAGACTAGGGCCTATATTTCACCTTCATAATTTTGAGGATATCAGTTACAGCAGCACAAAAAAGGGCATCCTTCCTGTTGCTCTTCCAGCTCCATCATCATATTGCAGCGCCAGATTCCAGATTTCAACGAAAGCCGTCAAAGCCTAGTGATATCTGATATTGACTCATAAATAGATCGTCATTATGAGATGGGTAATATGATATTGTTTACACTGTGGGCACCACCAATACCGCGTCCTTCCATGCGCGGTAGAGCGTGATCGATTTTACATGTGTTTCTGAACATTAAAGAAGAACCATAAGAAATTCCAAGGCACGTTTGGCGGCGACATCCCATAAAATATGCCTCAAATACAATCCCATGCACCACACACAAAACGTTCTTGTGGTAAGCGTGCATATAATTATTCATGTACTGCTGCATTACTCAATGCCAAAAAATGTGTTGCCAAGTTATACATTTAGCGTTGTTGGCGCCGGCACAGCATCTATGTGCAGAACCTTACTGAAAATGAACCCATTAAATTCAAAAAAGCATTTGACACTGCCAATATAAACTTTCTACGTAAACTTACTAAATATGGTATTCGACAAAAATCTCATGAAATCATTTATTCTGATTTGACAGGCAGAACTCAAGTTGTAAAAATCAGGAATTATCTATCATCAATAAAAACGTAACAATGGATGTACACAGGGATCCATTCTCGGCCCAATTCTGTTCTTAATATACATAAATGGCTTGCCTAAATTAAACAACTACATGATTTGCCAGTCATACGCCGATGACACTGCGATTATCTTCACAAATAAAAGTGTTGCGAAACTTCAAAACAATGTCAATATGCATTTGCTTCTACTGACTTCCTCATTTAGTGCTAATTTTCTTTCACCGAACGTATCAAAAACATTTACACGGCATTACAGTACCCTTTCTTCGCATTTGCAACTTAATGTGCAGGTTAACAATTCACCTATGGTGTGCTCACTGACAAATCTCCCAAACTTATTCGCCACACTAATTTTGTTGCGGGCACATTGAGTAGAAATATTGGATTAATAGGTAGGGTTACGTACTTCATTTGTAAAACGTCACACCTACAACACTTACGTTCTATCTAGGGTCCAATTATGCTCCTCAACTAGATCGGTTATTAATTTTACAAAAAAAGGCAGTGCCTCTGAAAGAAAATGTGTATTCTCCACAAAGCACCGAGTCAATCTTTACACGATACACAATTTCGAGATTATCGAACATCGCTAAGTCCCAAATTTTTAATTGTGATGCACAAATTTCTAACTTCACAGCTCCCTGCACCATTCGACTTAATAAACAAGCTCTACGAATCAAATGAAATTTATATGAGGCGAGTAAAATATTTTGCCCAGTCTTTTTCTGGTTGTAATTATAGACTCCTGACAACATCTTGTCTTGGCCCTAAGCTGTGGAACATTATGATTTCCTATTTTTCAAGAATAATTGATGTCTCTGCATCAAAACCATCGTTAAGAACATCATCCGCAAGCATTTCGTGAATACATGTTGACGTAACCAACATCTTTGAAGACATTGCAATCTTTTGCGCTGCACATATGTAACTCACTTCATATTTATCCTCATTCATGCTTCATACTCACATTCTGATAAAGTTATAGTCATGCACATGTACCCAAATTCATGGCGCTGGCTCCGGGAGTTCTTCCAGCAACAAGCTCCACTTAGCTGGGTGGACTCCCTGGACATCCAGCTCAAAACCCAGCACGAAAATGACTAGGCAATTGCCCTCCGACTTGTGTGACTGTATTATCCTTACTGGCACTGTGAATGAGTGGTTGTAGCTTATTGGGTGGTTATAGCGGGCTGCCATTAGCTGACTTGGGCTAAGGACTACTTTAAGCCTTCCCATGTATGATTTGTCCTTGCCTACTGCATAACACAATTCCTTCCGTCTGCACCACCTCTTCGTCTGCTTCTTTATGTTTGTTTTCTCTTCCTAGCTGGTAGTGCCGCGATTTGATTTTATGTTTTATGGTGTTGACGTACGGTTTGTTGCGTCGCTGGGATTGAGGGAGAGGCACTCCTGGTTACCCGTTCTTGGGTAACGGTTTAGAAAAAAAAAATTGCATACGTGGGAAATTTGCCGGGGACACGTGCACCGCTAAAATGTTTCGGCCTGGCTTACATGATGCAGGTGGAACGTTCTAGTTGAAAGCTATGCTAGCTGTTCAATGGTTATCACAATACCACACGCAGCTTTCTTTTTACGGTATCGTGCCGCGATCACCTACAGCTCCGCCGCAACGTTGGTACCAGCATCCAGCCTACCAGCTCCCCGTACCAACGATCTCAGACAAGTCAGACAAGACAAGTGATGCAGTGTAAGGTCGGCTTTGCTAGATTTAGTTAATCCAAAAAAATCGCTCCACCATTTTGCCATCAGACTGCACTCTTTTTGATGTTACAAATTGCGTTATCGTAAACTGAGCATTGCTGTGCTGTTATAGGGACAGTTCTGGCCTTTGATATAACTACGGTGTTTGAAAGGAAGCGTCATGGTTTTATATAGTTCCTGAATTGCAGGTCT
The DNA here is from genome assembly GCF_011947565.3 of Pollicipes pollicipes. Lineage (NCBI taxonomy): Eukaryota > Metazoa > Arthropoda > Thecostraca > Pollicipedomorpha > Pollicipedidae > Pollicipes > Pollicipes pollicipes. The sequence goes on along the minus strand of NW_023596297.1, from coordinate 40,618,429 downwards.
CCGATTCTTTAAGTCTGTGCTTTGAAAATATTTACGCCCCAATCCAGAAACACCAAGACATTTATTACTGGATAACCTATTTCGTGGCGTGAGTTACATGGATGGAGAGTCAATATCTACGTGCCTAGCCGTCGTTAGTGAACTTGGTTGATTATGTTGGACTTGGGCCGCTGAGGCTATTTTGTCGTATGACGACCTTATTAAGTGTTTTGCAGCAATTCTGATCTCGGCGCCGTTCCTGGAACAAGATCGCGACTTTTTAAAGTAGCATTTTAGCAGCGCACAAATCATTACCGTCCATAGCATTTGTCCGCTATCCTGTTATGGGCATATTGAAGTGCAACACATCACATGCTCCAGCTGTGGACCTCGGACCTAATGGTCATATACCACGAACTCGGAAAAACAGAGCAGGGCGTGGAGCATGTCTTGCATCGCATGGTATTCTTGCACTACCCCGCACTGTGCCATCATGATGTTCTGTGTATCATCAGATCAGATCAGAGCAGATCAGATCTGTGTATCATCAGATCGCGCGGCGCCAGTACCTCATTGCAGTGGCCGAGTGCAGCTCACTGGGGTGTCGCTATTTCGAACACTGGGACTGTCGGATGGCCGTCGCAGGGCGGCCGGGTGTCCGGCAAAGAAATGGCCGCGTATCCGACAGGTGGAGCCGGCCGGTACAAGAAATGCAGCGTGTCGGGTACTGGACCGGCGGCGTGTTCGGCACAGGAGAGACCGCGTGTCCGGCACAGGAGGGGCCGCGTGTCCGGCACAGGAGAGGCCGCGTGTCCGGCACAGGAGAGGCTGCGTGTCCGGTACTGGACCGGCGGCGTGTTCGGCACAGGAGAGACCGCGTGTCCGGCACAGGAGGGGCCGCGTGTCCGGCACAGGAGAGGCCGCGTGTCCGGCACAGGAGAGGCTGCGTGTCCGGTACTGGACCGGCGGCGTGTTCGGCACAGGAGAGACCGCGTGTCCGGCACAGGAGAGACCGCGTGTCCGACACAGGTGAGACCGCGTGTCCGGCACAGGAGAGACCGCGTGGCCGGCACAGGAGGGGCCGCGTGTCCGGCACAGGAGAGGCCGCGTGTTGACATAGGGGCAGCCGTCCATCACTATGGCGGCCGTGCTTCTGACATAGCAGAGGCCGCATGTCTGACACAGGTGCGGCTGTCCAGCAATGCAATGGGTGCATGTTCGGTAATGGAGCTGTCACGTGTCCAGCACAGGGGAGGCAGCACGTCCGGCACAGAAGAGGCTGCGTGTCCGAAATAGCGCTGGGAAGTGTTGGCACCGGGCTGCGGTGCGTTTAACCCTCGTCCTATTTGGGGAAGGGGGGGGGGGGGGGGTACGAGGTATTCGGGCGCGCTTGCGGAGGCTGATCCGACCCCATGCCGTTCCTAAGCTAACAAAGATAAGGCCTCGCGGACAATTAAGTGCATGGGTCTTGACAACGTTTTGCGATTAGCAATAAGCTGCATGCTGGCAGGTCAATAACTGACTCTTCTAAGCCAGGTCAAAGGTAAAATTCCCTGGGAATCTAATTTTGAACATCACATGCTCTTAAGTATGAAACCACGCCTCGAAGCGACGCGGAAAGTAAACAGGCGTGTTTCTACACGTATCTGCGGTAAAGGAATCCTTTAATGTAAGGGTGTCTCGGCACTCCGCGCGCTTTCCACGGTATTATCGGCTTCCGTCCGGCTCGGTGCCAGCCGTGGATCGCTGTGCAGCGTTCCTGCACGACCAAAAGCGCCGCATGGCAGACTGATCACGTTCGTCCCAAATACTGTGGCCAACCATGATTCTTACGACTAAAAATAAGCCCTATTATTTGGCATTTTATTCTGTTTAGTATGTGAACTGAATCTTGGCCAAAAAAAATCTGTGAAAAACACTGCTCCGGGGGGCACTGGAAAAATATTGTGCTACCACTCACCTGTGACATCAGCAATCACAGGGTATAGTTTGTAGAATATTGATCTTGCCTGATAAAAACTAGCCTGATTTAAGCTTCTAATACATCATCTCACATCTAATATGTGCAAGTGTTCTATCCTGCAGATTGCCCCACCACCACCATCACCTCAAGACATTGATTTGGTTGCCAATTTTTCTTCCCAGGAGCCGGGTCCTGGCTCCTGTTTCCGAAACCCGGGAGAACTCGAGAACCAGCTTCTGATCTAGGCAAAAAGATGAAGCAAGAACCAGGATCCAGCCTGATATTAAGGCGAAACATCCCGTAAGAGCCTGAACTCAGCCTGACAATAAATCGATGGGTCGAGCAAAAACCATTATCCAGCCTGACATTATGTCGAAGGACCCAGCAAAAACCAAGGCCTAGCCTGGAGCATGTAGAGATCTAGCAAGAATCAAGTTCCAAGTGAGAATTGAGCTGAGATCGAGGAAGAGCCAATATCCGGTGTGGAGTGATGTCAAATGAACCCGTAAGAGCCAATATCCGGTGTGGAGTGATGTCAAATGAACCCGTGAGTATGGAGTGATGTCAAATGAGCCCGTAAGTGTGGAGTGATGTCAAATGAACCCGTAAGTGTGGAGTGATGTGAAATGAATTCGTTAATGTGGAGTGATGTCAAATGAACCCGTAAGTGCGAAGTGATGTCAAATGAGCCTGTAAGTGTGGAGTGATGTCAAAGGAACCAGTAAGTGTGGAGTGATGTCAAATGAACCCGTAAGCGTGGAGTGATGTCAAATGATCCCGTAAGTGTGGAGTGGTGTCAAATGAACCCGTAAGAGCCAGACTTGCCCGATATTCTTGTCAGCCAATCACTTTCTAGGTTCCGCAGCCAGTTTCTCAGGGGTAAGGGCTCTTCAAAATAATTTCGGAGGCGGGCAGGAAAATGATAAAGTCCATGACTAAAATATGTTTGTATTGTTTGGAATGCAACACAGACCTGTTGTTTAGTGAACAATACAAAACGCTGCCACCATAATCGGCGGCGTCGCAACTGATTCCAGAGTCAAGTGGATCTTTTTTAGCCGGAATCATACACAACTCAGAATTATTCTGCACCGCTGGAGTTGGAGTCGGAGGCAATCCCATGCACAGAGTCGCCAGCGTCTTTTTTTCTGGAGCCAAATACGACTTTGACTAATGCACTATCATAATTGAAGAGACCATTACGAAGTACCCACCTCCCAAACGACCAATGTTTAAGGTGAAAGTTGCCGCATTATTACAGCATAAAAACAAGCTGCTGGCAGCAAGGAAAACGACACATGAATCAGCAGAAATGGAGTGACCTTGCATTCATCGAGCTTTAAAGTGATTTCAGGATTTAGGAGCAACTTAAGCCCAATCTCTCTTAGCCATTTAGTTCAAGCTGGCTATTGAAGTGCCGGTATGTAAACTGCCTGTCGAAATACTAGTGCCTTTAAACTGGCCGTCGAAATACTAGTACTAGTATTCAAGCTGGCTGTCAAAATACTGAGTACTCGTGTGAATAACAGGTCTTTGATGCCCGTCCTAAAGTGGTCAAGTTGGCTAACTTCCTAGTGCAATTGAGCATGAATCTGCGCTGGATATATCGCTATTGGCATGCAGGCTGCATGGCTCATCAATATGTGAAATTTGCTGAGCTACACACTGCTATAAAAAGGACAACATTGGCGGTGCCAGCCCATCTCTGGCATGGTACCAGAACGATATTATTGGATTCCTGGCTAAGCTAGTCTATCCGGAAGCAGAGTCCTTCCAGCGCCTGCGAATTTTTGCTTCGCAGGAAGAAAGAAGGCTTCAGTTAATAGTCGCTATGAAGCATAAATAGGCCAGAATTGAGCTAGATTTGACCAACCGTTCACATCTGCGCTAGCTATCGACCCGATTAATTTGTGTTCCGTAGCCGCTTATTAACCCGGGTGAAATATGGCAGAGCAGTCTAGCTGGGTCCCGAGCGCGTCATTCAACGGCGCCGTCACGGCACATTTGTCACCAGGCTACTGGATGGCATCCTATTGTAAATGAACGCGGCACGCACGATCACTTGAATGGAACGTTGCACAATTGAAGATATTAAGATAAGCATCAAACATGATAGGAAAACCTTTCTTTCAAGTATTGGCGAGCTTCCAAGGTTCGAAAAAGACCCTTAGTAGCAGCATTTCAAAGTTTGTAAAAATACGCCCCATTTCGCCATTGCTTGATGGCTTCATGGAATGGTTTTGTGACGACAACAATACCTGGCAGCATCTGGCAGCCAGGCCTAAAGAATACCTCGAAACACACGAAAGCTGACGCCAACCGGCCATTCTGTCGCCGGCGCCGTGTTTGGTGGGAGTTAGTGAACGGCTTGTTTGTGGATTTTTGTCTTGGTAGCGGTCGTAAGAGAAGCTTTGGTGGGCTGTTTGAAATACGCGGCGTGGCAATTGTCAGCTTTTAGGGCAGCTTATTCATATCAAAGCACGATATGTTGTAAAGTCTACCAAATGGCGTCATGAATCTTACCGACACCTACCAAGAACCGCTTAGGATGTCAATGCTAAATTGTTGACGTATTCTTGCCTGCAGTGCTGTAGTCCTGGCATTGATATCATGTGATGTGCATAGTAGTAACTTTCTGTATTATTTGCAACTGGAAATGCAGCTGCATGCAAAAATTTATAAATCTGTAACATTGTTATGAATTGATTGCCAGAACTTTGTTATTTCTATGGTAAAGGTGGTAAGGTCGAGCTACCAAGAATGTTTTTCTTGCTTATGATTATTTATGCACTTCTAGTTAACCCCACAATGTCAACCATTGGGGTGCAACAGCATTCTCGCTGGTGATAGTCCACTGACGTTGTTAAATCGATTGTTCCAATCATTCATAAATTATAAGCCGCTAGGTTTAAGCCTTGACATAGAGTAGTCAACTAATGTGGTACATTGTGTAAGTCCATTGGCGTTGTTAAATCCGTTGTTCCAGTAATTCATAAATTATGAGCCGTGATCTCATAGGTTTGACACAGAGTAGTCAACCATCGTGTAATGGCGGTGGTCAACAGTGTCCGGATTTCTTCTTGCCCTTCCGCGGATTGTATCATTTGTGCCGCATCATCACCTTTGCAAATGTATCAGCGGCAGTGCCGTTTTTGACCATAAGCAGAAAACAGCCTGTAATATCACGGTGATCGTACGACGTCTCTATGACATCACCATTGCGGAGATGGCTTTGAAATAGTCCGCCAATAAACCTTTTCCCACTTTTGCGAGTGTGTAACTCAGGAACCAGAGGGCTTTGTACCTTAAAAAGGGCATGTCCGTGAACTGCATCAAAAGGTTCTCAAGATGGCTGTTTCAGTTTAAAAAAAACATGTAAAGGTGGAACGTTCCTTTTAACAGCGTGCATATATCGATCTCTCTCCGGAATTAACATAACTTGTTCAGTGCATTCACGAGGAACATTATTCACGTAGATAAGACAGTAGGAATAGGCTTTCTCGTCGGAGAAAACCAGTGGGATGGAAAAATAGATAGGTTGATATTTCGGCAACGCGTCTTCATGGAAGCAACAGCACTTCTGCTATTGTTTTGATAAAGGCATGCTGCCGAAATATCAACCAATCTATTTCTCCATCCTCCTGGATTGTCTCCGAGGAATAGGATTATTACTACTGTCTTATCCTCCGGCATTTCTGCAACGAGACGATAAACGGACATCGACGTTAACAGCAGGCAGCCTACTATTAAGGCGATACTTTGTTAATGGTAAACGTGGTCTGTAGCTTCTCGGCCATCGATATATAAAGAATATTGTTCAATGAAGTTGAATCGGCCTGGTCACTGTCCTACCGATGGTACGCAAAATGGTTTGTTTCCGCTATACGTTTCAAGCTGGAGAAACATCGGGAGATTGCAGGCACTTATTACCACGTAATACGCTCACAGAAGTACTACAGAGCCGGCGCACCCTTTGACAGAGCCCGCGTGGACTGCAGGGAGGTGCACTCACTGGTTGGCGCTGCTCTCCGCGTGGTGCCGACTGCGCTCCCGGTGCTGGACGATGCCCATCAGCTTCATCCAGGGATTGTTGGGTCCCATGGCCGCGCTCGCTCCCATTCCTCCCGTCCACATGGCGAGCTCAGAAGCTCGGGAGGCACTGCACACTTATAACAGAACCCATACGCACCGCCATTACCCGGGTCCCGCCAGTTCAACACTCGGGTCGCCGCCGGCGCACCGCCCGGCTGCGGCCCTGCTCCGCCGGCCAGGGGCGGCCGTCAGGCACGCGGCGCCGGGCCGCCGGCGGCTACTGGCCGCCTCTGCGGCAGCACCCCGGGCGCACGCGGCGCGCGCCGCCCGGCCCCCTGTCGCTCCACGCACGGCTGGTCCCCAGCGGCGCACGCATCGCGTCGACCTCCACCCCCACCGCGCCGGCGGCACCGGCAGCGACCGTCCGCGTTGTTCGAGGCACAGGCTGGAGGATCGTTAAGTCAATGTATGCGATGCTTCTAAAATTCACCGATGACCTGGCTCTTCCGGATTTGCGTTTCAGTACATGATGGCAAAATCCTACAGAAAAGCTCATAGCCTAACGTCTGTACAGTTGCACACGAGTCCGGACAAGCGATTGCTCTCAGAAATATGAGGATCACGATTTTCACCACAAAAAGATTACAAATTTAAAAAATATAAAAATGGCGTGCGAAAGTAAACGTGAATGAGCCACAAGCCCACTACACCTGAGATATTCGTCCAGCGGTCCACGTCATTCCCGGCACCCTCGAAGGCAGGCAGTGAGCGACGTTCAGTCATACCGACCGGCAGTCGGTTCCAAGAGGACGACGCTCGGTAGCGAAGACCCGTCAGCGAACACGTCAGTCGAGAGCTCGGCACCTCCAGCCGGCCAGCTGTGATGGAGAGAATGCCACAGTAAGATATCGAGCATCTGGAAGTAAACTTGCTGCACAGTGCTGGGGCCCACTCAGGTAATGTAAAACCCTCTAGCCCATCGTAACGTCCCGCAACTCGACTAATCGTTTTATTCTGTCCAATTCCAGAGCATGGAGTGCCGTACCAGTCTTGTGTCGATGCTATGTCCCTCTTACAACCCGAGCGGTTAAATTTAGGACTTCCCGGACCTGTACAGATGATTTTGACCACTCCTCCCCATACCGAAAGACAATACCAGATATCAATGAATACTTTGGTTTTTTGGTCAGAAGTTTTCAAGGTGTCCTATGTGGAGCGATGTCAAGGCGAAAGGAGGTGTTACAGATGCCTTGGATTTTTGATGTGGGAATCCGATGACATAACCAGAGAGATGGCGACAAAGAGTAGCCGAAACGAAGAGAAGTGACCCGGTATTGACGCTGTCCAAGTTAAACTTTGGTCATTTTGATGTGTTCGCTGCTCTTTTGCCACATGTCTGTGTTTGTTAATCGGATACAATATTGATACTGATGGTTTTTGTGTGCAATACTTTGTACAGAAGAATTCAACACAATTACTTGGCATATTTTCAGTGTATTTGGCAGGATGACAATGGCACCTCTCTCGTGAATGAATTGCTCGCCGTTACAGGGGTCTGTTGAAAATGCAACAGCTCAAGAACGGAAGAAAGAAGTTGGGTGCGGTCTCGAGTGGCGTGACGAAACGTTTGTCCATTGGCCACTGACTTTTTACGATAATTTGTGTTGTATTGCGCAAGACGCAGTCCATGGCTAGTACTGGAAAAACGCTCTTGAGCTAGCAGCAATTCTATAATGTAATTCAGCAGCGGTGTGCATCGAAACGGATAATGAACTTGTCAGCAGAACTGTTTATCAGTGACAGTCAAAGTGACAAGTGACAGTCAGTCGAACTGTTTATCAGTGACAGTCAAAGCCCATTCAACAGCTACAGCAACACTCCTTAGGAGAGGTGCTAATCATGCGGGAAATTATCACTGTACAGCACAGGTTCATACCTTGCCTATGGCCGCCTGTCCCAATATAAAATCAACGTTACTTCTTCAACACGTGCTACCATACTGAGGCTTCGGGTTTGAAATGCATCGTGCACTTCCTCGCGACCTTTCATAGGAGGAGGCCATGGGTCCAGGTGGCGGCAGCCTAAAGCGCGTGACAAGAGTGGAAATCTTCAATGTCCAAAGCAAGTTCGATCCTGGCACCACACTGTACGCTTTGCACCTGCACCGAGCACATTGCTGAAGGGTGAAGATCTAAATTATGGATACAGTTTAGGAGATGCTCTGAGGAGCACAACATAGAGAGGTACATATTTGTGCGTTTCAATCATGGCTTAGCCGCCATGCATATCCGCCTTCCCCATCGCCCTGCGAATAATCTTGTAATTCAATTGGAAACTTACTTAGTTTGATCTTACCGTTTCAGCTTCATTCGTAAGTGAAGTTCTCATGTTGAACTCCCATCTCTTCATGTGATAGCTGATGAAATCCTCAAAGCGAAGAAATGCTTAGATTAGAGGTAAAAAATGCCCGAACGTTCAAAGGGAAGGAAGCTACAGCCGTCATCAACCCTGGAGAAACACGTCTCAGCTGCAGTTACATCAAGAACCATAGCTGCTCAAAAATCCAAAGTAATGTCGTGAGTCATGAATGTGACGCAAAGTATCGATGGCAACGACTTAACTGAAGAAAACTTACGGTGCAGAACAAAAACTAAGGATTTCAACCTTCTGGTTTTACTTTAAAGCATTCGCAGGAACTGACATGGACGAATGATCTGCGACATAACTTACTATAAACGACGACTTGGGAACGGCTGATATGTGGCTGCACACCAAGTCATTGAAATATAATATGGCTCTCTATCCACATAACTCAGCATGGATGATAGACACCTGAGGTCGCTCAAAATGCATTTAAAATGAATCCTGATTGGTATTAAGGTCGCAGCCGCAGTTCTCGACAGGGTAAGCCGATCGCGCCCCGTACCTGGATGCTAGCCGGTCGGCTCATAGCGTGCCGCCGTGCGTCATCCACCAATGTTCGAAGTCAATTTGCAACCGATACAGATGAGACCCTATAGATTTGTTTTGGACTGAACGGAAATATCTTGGTCGTCAATTGCATATCGGCTTAAAATAACTCGAGAGCACCACGTTTTGTTCAGAAAACGAAATCAAAAGTCAAACCAGGTCACCATGAACGATCTAGGTGACTAAAAGAAAAACAATTTTCTAAAGCTGTATACACCGCACTCTTTTTGCTAGAGCGAGATGAGAAATATGGTTGGTGGCGTCGTTGCCTATTTTCACTTGTTCCTAGTTCCCTATCCGCACGCCATACAGCTCTAAACGTTGCAAATCGCCTTTTGGCCGTATGGTAACTCCAAAGACTGTAGTTGTGAAATTTGATGGGGCGCTGTGCTGGAATTCACCTACCCGCGGCCGATTTGTCGAACAATGACCCAGTAGCCCCTTCCAGTACTCTGGGCAGGGTTGGCTTCCTGTTCAGTTGGTAGTTGCAGCCTCTACCCCGCATTCCGCACCCCCACGGCTTGTGATCCAAACCCCAATTTTTAGAAGTAGGTCAAATCTAGAGAGACATATCTGTTGTCGTAGTCTGGGGGACTTTTCGTCTTTTTTCACTGCTTAGCTCCTCTCCCTCAAATTATTTTGCGAAACTGCGCCCCTGACTGTGGTAGTGCTCATGATGCGATAGCCGTGTTGACAAGCCGCAGAGGGTGAGGCGCGAGAACAGCCAAGCAACGTCTCACCGCCCTCTCATGAATACCATCGATACCGACCAAACCCGATACGTTCGTAGCTCTGCGTAGAGGGACTTGATACGGCTTGAACGAAGTCATTATGCACTCTAGTTGCTTTCAGAAAATCCATCCGTCATAACCAAGCAGTTGCTTTCCGAGGAAGCCGTGGCGCGCTCTCATCTCAGACCTCAGACCCTCAGCTCATCATCTCAGACCCCTGACAGCTCCACAAGTGAAAATGCTCGGTTTTCGCACGCCAAATTTTCATGAAGTTGGTAACCACATCGTCAATGTCATCGCAGTTGTGCAGCTGTGCAGGGCGTCCCAGCTGACCTGGAGATGGCATTCCGATCTGCCCATTCTGAGCAGATGGCATTCCGATCTGCCCAGTCTGAGCAGATGGCATTCCGATCTGCCCATTCTGAGCAGATGGCATTCCGATCTGCCCAGTCTGAGCAGATGGCATTCCGATCTGCCCAGTCTGGCAGATGGCGTCCCGATCTGCCTAGTCTGAGCAGATGGCATTCCGATCTGCCCAGTCTGGCAGATGGCGTCCCGATCTGCCTAGTCTGAGCAGATGGCATTCTGATCTGCCCAGTCTGGCAGATGGCGTCCCGATCTGCCTAGTCTGAGCAGATGGCGTCCCGATCTGCCCAGTCTGAGCAGATGGCGTCCCGATCTGCCCAGCCTAAGCAGATAGCGTCCCGATGGGCAGCACTGGGCAGACGGCGTCCCGATGGGCAGCACTGAGCAGATAGCGTCCCGATGGGCAGCACTGGGCAGATGGCGTCCCGATGGGCAGCACTGGGCAGATGGTGTCCCGATGGGCAGCACTGGGCAGATGGCGTCCCGATGGGCAGCACTGGGCAGATGGTGTCCCGATAGGCAGCACTGGGCAGATGGCGTCCCGATGGGCAGCACTGGGCAGATGGCGTCCCGATGGGCAGCACTGGGCAGATGGCGTCCCGATGGGCAGCACTGGGCAGATGGCGTCCCGATGGGCAGCACTGGGCAGATGGCGTCCCGATGGGCAGCGCTGGGCAGATGGTGTCCCGATAGGCAGCACTTCAGTCTATGGTTGTACATTCGGTGACGCGTTTTCGTAGTCGGCCGCACACATCACACACAGACAGCTTGCCAAGAACATCAGTATATTGTTATAAACACGATCTCGTTTGCTGACCATTGTTGACATGTTTACGAAACCATGCCTTGCGGTTACACGAATCTTAAACTGGCGTGTGTCTTGTTCAATTCTGAGCACATTCTGTAGTGCAATTCTCTTGCCACCCGCCGCCCGACCCAGCCATAGATCGCCGTGGAGTGCTCATCACGAATTGCCGCTGTTCCGAAGCCAGAAGATTTAGGAACACGTTTTGATATCGAAGCACGTGCCATAATCGCCGCCTATCGTAACGAGGGCTGAACGTCACGTTATTGCTGCGTTGGGTATGGGCAACAATTTTTCGTGAAGCTATATTCCTCCTTTTGTTAATACCTGAAGCTATAGTAGGCAAAACAGGAAAAAAACAATGCTTCCTTCCATATTTGCTTCCTCCTCACTTGACCTCACGCTGATCCAGTTTCAAAAGACCGAGTCCCTCGTAACAAGTTGCGATCTGTCCGTGGGCTGGCCCAGAAGATTGCGATGCTCGCGAAACTTTCCCCAGTCCGAACAATAAGAACATCTCATTGACGCACCAGACTGTTCGCACGCGCCTGGCGACAGGCAGGTTATGGAATGAAACAGACAAACAAAATGAACAGACAGGCGAATGAAAATGGCGCGAACGATAAGCTGATCGACCAAGGCAACCAATCGCTGCTATCGCGTAAGACGAAATGCAGTGAAGTCATAACACCGAGGGAAATATGACAACATGCGGGTATGCAATTTGAATATGATCATAATAGTTTTCAATATGTTCAGCTCTTTTCATCGTTTCGCAATGTCTTTGGTAATTGATGTAGGAACACACAGTGCGCTTACGGCAAGCCCAGTGTGTGGGGAATGCCACAAATGCTCTTGAAACGGGAGATGCAGTAGTGTAGGCGTTAAGCGACAAGCAGCCGATCGCATATAATAACACCGAGACAAATGTCAGAGCATCATGTTATTGTCGGTATTTAGTAGATACATGGTCAATAGGCAGTAGGATGGTGGCAGGTTCTGCCATTTAATTCGATTTTTCCGCCATTTCAGGCGGAGGCAGGTTTCCTCTGATGCATGCCTCGGTCGAGATAACGGCATACCGTGCATTTGTGCTTCTTCTCATTTTTTGTAGTCTCCGTAATATCTTGCCAAGTTATGAACGGAGTTATATAACGGGATATATGTGTAACCAGAATCAGAGTACGAATGTGTGAATTCATATCATGTAATGCTTGGAAACATGTAGTTGATGGTAATCCCTTCTGAATGTGCTATGCCATACGCATATGTAAGTACCTACTCTCGCTGTCTTACACGTTATCTTACTGTTGCATTGCATATCGGCAATGATGTTTCGTGAAAAGATGATCCTTATTTTGCCGACAATCGCAACCATGTGAGGCAAGAATGTTTGCTTGCTTCCATATTTACTTGCTCCTTGTTTCATCTCACACTGAGCCCGCCTCCGAAAGCAACTCCCATGCGACAAGTCGTGATCTGTCTTGGGTCCGGTGCTGGACGACTACGGCGCTGGAAACCTCAAGGCGGGAAACGCCCCCGTCCAACCAACTATAAATGCCATTAGAACATTTTCATCTACGCGCCGAACTTCACGCGCTTGACGACAGGCAGGCTGACGCGAATGACAATGGGGCGATCTTGGACGGTACGAACACCACAGTTCCTGTACCTGGACGTTTTGATGGCCCCCGCATGTGTAACACATGTCTAGGATAGCAATGTAACCTGTCGATGAGTGCTGCCTCGAAGGTTTGTCCCGCATCACGCACGCCGCATCGTAAAAGCTGAAGGGAATGTTCCACATTTGAAGATATTGAGCTAAGCATCACATATGACGGGAAAAGCCTGCTTGTAACTATTGATGAGCTTTCAAGCTTCAAAAACCACGTTGTATAGCAAAATTCCAAACTTTGTTCAAATGCGCCGCACAACATCATTGTTTGATGGCGTCATGGAATAATTTCGTGACGGCAGTAATACCTGGCAGCATCTGGCAGCCAGACCTAAGGAATACCTCGAAACGCACGAAAGCTGACGCCGACAAGCCATTCCCGTCGCGGGCGCTGTGTTGGGCCGCGGATTTGTGAATGGCTTGTTTGTGGAATTTTTTGTCTTAGTACTGGTCGTAATAGAAGGTTTGGTGGGCTGGTTGACATACGCAACGTAGCGATCGCCAGCTTTTAGGGCAGATTATTAATATCAAAGCTCGAAATGCTGTGAAGATTGTCATGAATTTTGCACCAAAACCTGCCAAGGACTGTTGAGGATGTGAATGCTGTGTTGTCGACTTGTCCTTGCCTGCAGTGCTCTAGTCCCGACATTGATATCATGTGATGCGCTCATTAGTTGCTTTTTTATCATTTGTAGCTGAAAATGTAATTGCGTGCAAAAATTTATAAATCTGTACCATTGCTATGAATTTATTTCCATAGCATTGTTATTTCAGTGGTAAACATCGTAAGGTTGAGTTACCAATGTTTATTTGTTTTTTCCTTGGGACTATTTATGCAATTACTAGCGAGCCCCCATGTAACCGTTGTGGTGCAACATAATTCTCACTGTTGATAGTCATTTGGCGTTGTTAAATCAGTTGTTACCAATCATTCATAAATTACAAGATGTCATCTCATAGGCTTGACATAGTCCAGTCAAACAATGTGATACATTGTGTAATGATATGGGTCAACAGTGTCATCGTGGCAGCACCTCATGTGCATTAATGAGCCGCGCAGACCAGCCCCTTCTGCCAAAATGAAGTGCTAATATAATGACATTAAATGCATGCTGTAATGCTTCAATAGGGTAAAAATGTTGGCAAGGTCGTAATGTCGTACCAAATTGCCTTTGCACACCCCTGCAACATACGTGCTAGTGTTTCTTCCAGATTACGAGCATCACAGCCTTGTCCTGTTCAAACACGAACATGAAGATAGAGGCAGGTGTCGATACATCACATTTTATTGGGAGTCAGTAGACTTAAAGAATACCAAAAACAGTGCTCTCTCCCAGAAGTACAAATCTCGCACGCACATTCCCCATCACAGCAAGATCGATACAAGCCACTGGCACACACCATCAGTGATCATGCATTTCAAGCCCCTTATTTACATTCTTTTGTAAAATAAATGTGACTCCACACTTGCACAGCGCGCGGGTGTATCAAATTGCAATTTTCCCCATAATTTTCTCACAGGTTTCCGGTCATAACAACGCATTTCACACTGGGCTTCCTCCAAGCAGTCCGAACGGGGTTCATGGTAATGCATATCAAGAGGTGTGCTTGAAGGACACAGTATTTTGTTGAAGATTTCAATTTGTCGTGCAATATGTGTGAAATATTTAGCTATGTATATATATATATATATATATATATAATTAGATATATATAATATATATAGTATGATTATAATATATCTATAATAATATTATATATATATAACTATAAGATTTCTCTCTCTCTCTCTCTCTCCTACTCTCTCTCTCTCACTCATCTCTTCTCTCTCTCTCCTCTCTCCCCTCTCTCTCCTCCGTCTCTCTCTCACTCTCTCTCCACCATTTCTCTCTCTCTCTCTCTCCTCTCTCTCTCTCTCTCCTCTCTCTCTCTCTCTCTCTCTCTCTCTCCTCTCTCTCTCATCTCTCATCATCTCCGCTCCTCCTCTCTTCTATCTCTCTTCCTCCTCCTCTCTCTCTCTCTCTCTCTCTCTCTCTCTCTCTATCTATCTATCTATCTATCTATCTATCTATCTATATCTATATCTATATCTATATATATATATATATATATATATATATATATGTGTGTGTGTGTGTGTGTGTGTGTGTGTGTGTGTGTGTGTGTGTGTGTGTGTGTGTGTGTAAAATAACTGTAATACTCCCTAATTTCAAAATGCCAGCTAGCCCATAAACCTGCGCAAGATTCTTAGCTCCGGTGCACACGGCGCCATCCGAACTGTCCATAAGGAATACGAAAGTAGCAGAAAAAAAACAACAAAAGAAATAAGACACAGATGCTGTTTCGTTTTCTTTTAAGAACATTCGGTATAGCGCCATGCTTTTGTCGGTGCCATATTTTTTGCAAGCAGTGACATTTTTTATAACTTTGGCCCATGGCCTAAATATCAGGATAAGCACCCCGTTGACGAGGAGTGCCTCACAACCCCAAAGGGCTCACGCTTACGTTCGTGACACGCATTCAGCATCGAAATCTTACTAACAGCCAGTCATCTTCCGCTGAGTGTATCATATATGCCGCATTATCGCTTTTGCGCATGTATCATCGGTCATGCTGTTTTTGGCCATAAGCAGAAAACAGCCTTTAATATCACGGCGAGCGTATGACGTCTCTATGACATCATCATTGCGGAGGTAGCTTTGAAACAGTCACCAAAATAAACTGATTTTATACTAAACGAAGCGATTGTGATCATACTTCATCCATCCACTGCTCACCCTGGCGGCAAAGGTAACGATTTTTGATCCAGTCTTCCTCTGTTCTGTGCATACTAGGTAAGACTGATATGTGGTACCTGACAGATGAAATCTTTTGCGGACGTGCAACTCAGGAATCAGAGGGCTTTGGATCTTAAAAAGGGCTTAGCTGTGAACTGCATCAAAATGTCCTCAAGATCGCTATTTCAGTTCAAAATCCTGTCTAAAGGTGGAACATTTTCTTTTACACCGCCGTGGGCGAATTTGTGTCTGCCGGGTTCCTTTGTAATTGGTGGAAGTCGTAGCAGTCTTGACTGTCCGGTCACGTTATCATGCCGGGAGTAATAAGCTGTTATGCATTCGTAGAGCACTTTTAGTAAGTTGGTTGTCATGATGGTGCAAACCCGCGGGTGATATGTTATAAGCTGAGACACTAAAAGACAGTCTAATTGCTGAACTACGTCCAAAATGTGACCATACTTCAGTCATCCACTGCTCACCCTGGTGGGAAAAGTAACGATTTTATTGATCCAGTCTTCCTCTGTTTTGTGCATGCCAGGTAAGATTGATATGCGGTGCCCAACGAATGAAGCTGCTTATTCGTTGATGATGTGCTTTTTTTGCAGTGTTTCGCGCGATTGAACGCTGCCAGACTACAACCGCATTTAGTCACGACATGGTTGACATGACATGTAAAGGTCATATACTGGTCAACATGCAAATCAATGTTTTTTTCCCGTAGCGTTTCGGGGATGACAGTCCCGAAGAAGTTGACGCTGATACTTGACACCTGTTCAGCTACGCTTTTATTCCGAACAATATCATTTCCGTCTTTTTGCATTCACTTTTAATTTAGTCTTACGGAGCCAATCAAGCATGCGGGTAAGGGCGCGCAAATAAATTGTTCAGCAATTGCGCTACATGACTTATGTGACCTGTAATTAGCAGCGGAGTGTTATCAGCATTGCAAAAATGTATATTTCATCCACGTAAAGGCTCGAGCATTGGCACAAATTGCATACAGTAAATCAATTCATCAATCTGATAGACCCCGACACAGTTTGGTTTACTGCTGGACGTGATCGGTGCGCCGTCGTCCGCGATTACTTTGATTTCCCTTTCCAGGCACATTGCTGGAAAACCATGTTACGCAAGTTCCTAAACAAGTTGTGGTGGTCCACAACCTGAAATAATTTTGCGAGGTCCGTGTTACGAGAATGGAAATTTGCCTCCATTCATCGCTTCCTAGCTTCGGTCCATTTCCATGAACCATTTGGCATTTGGCCCGTTGGCCTCGTTTGGATCAACAGACGGTCGCTCTGCACCCGCGCGCCGCATGCGCACCGCACGGACGGGTCGAGGGTTGGAGCCGCTACATGGATGAGAGCCAACACAGCGCATACGGGCTGGCGAAGCGCCGGGTGCCGCCACATGTATTAGCCGCTTGTGGTCGTGGTGTTGCCTTCCCAGCTCGTTGTGGAGCCTCGGCCTCTCCAAAGCGGTAATCAGCCTCCACAGCCACAAGTGTAGTCGTGATGCCGTGATACGGTCTGATAATCGCACGATTTGTTGTCCCACGGTACGGTGGATCACTCGCAAGCTCACATGCCTCTCAAGCAGACACGAACATGTGGCGCGATGGTATGAGGATGAACACGTGTTGCAAGCTCGTCACCTTACGCTCTTCCCAAGCAGTCATAAACACGTTTCGCGGTGGTATCAGGACGAACGCATCGCTCACGCTGCCGGCTCAGCACCACACGGCCTGGGCACACACTGCCGGCTCAGCACCACACGGCCTGGGCACACACTGCCGGCTCAGCACCACACGGCCTGGGCACACAGTACGCAGTCACATGGACAACCTGATGTTTGGAAAAGGCATTGAATTTGATTTGATCCCTGTGGCGTTTTGAGGATCTGATTTCATCTGCCACATCCCTAGTTGGCCCAGACTCAAAGGTATCGTGATGGGGCTTTACGGGTCACAGCTCTCAGACTTGAATACAAGGACGCATGCCTCTAAAAGAGGGACAGCGAATTTAAACGAATCGCTCAGTCTGTCTAATACGCGTTTCAAGTCTCATCAGGTCAGGCGCACAGCTACAGTCTTCCTCGGCAGAGAGGCAAATGGCAAGTTGTGTCATATGAAACCCAGCACGTAGAAAAAATACTGAGCGTGGCAGACTTCGATTGTTTTCGTTTTCCCGAAAGCACATTTATTGTGAATTATCAGCGGGGTGGAGACCAACTGACGTAACTTTTGCAATAATTAGAAACTTGTTTTCACTTATCATGATGAAAATATATTCGGTAATTTCAAAATGTCATGCCACCGGAGCCGCTTCCCCGCGTTGAAATGTTGCCAGCACTTTAATTTAGCGTGCCCATAATGAGTGTTGGTATTGCCTGCCTGCCTGCCATCGCTTAGTTGTAGACGGTCACGCCAGCCGACACTACGTTCACGCGAAAGAGAAATTTGGCGTCCTTCGGTATCATCCATTTTTAATGTGTCCATGTTCTGATGCTGCCTTTATTACCTGTAAAATTTTGGTCCTCGGGCATTTTTAGTTCAGCTTTCTCCTATTCGCCTTTTCCAACTTGACTTTAATCCCAATCGACTTTTTTGTGCATTTAGTTGTTTCCTATTCAACCTTTATCCCTTTCGACTTTTGATTGCTCGCCTTTTTTGTTTTGGCTTTTAACCCTGTCGACATGTATCTCTTGTATCCCCTTTTAATTTGGTTCTCCTTTTTCCGATTCGACTTTTTATCCGGACACCTGGCAAACCGGAGTCTTCCGATTATGAAGCCAGCTTTCTACCACTGAGTTAAACGGGAAGGACAGCAACAGCACGCTCAGTGCTATAACGCTCGCCTCGTGGTCTGAGGGCCACGGTTGGGATGGCAATAATTTCAACGGAAACATTCGGCTTGTAATGCATACGTGGGTGAATGCCGAATACCAGGTCTCTTCAAGACTCAATGGCACCTGACAACGGCCGGAGTGTTAACAGGCAAAAACGCTGAACAGGTGGAGGATGTGGGCAAAAGTCAATGTCTTGCTCGTTGCCTAAGCCATTAAAATATATACTTTTTGTTCTAAATCAATAACTGACTTTCCAGGTAAATAATTGCCGTTCCAGATGAATAGGTGGCCTTCCAGGTCACGCTAATAACCTTCCATATTGGAAATGACACCAAACACTCTCGCTGGTATAAGTTTTAATCAAGAAAACAAAACTTACATTCATTAGCTTCCCCTTCTTTACTGGGTTAGTCTGTAACCCCTGAGGTCAAGCCGCGTCCCTCGCGTCACGAATTTTTGTTTTGTTCTGCAATGCAGATATTTGCACCACTTCCATCGGAAAACGTGATTTAAATCGTTTCATACTCTTTCATTTGGGTATACCTGCTGAAAAGGCCACATGTTGTCTGCATCTGGCACACGATAACCACAATGTAGCCATAATAACGCGCCTTGACAACGTGATCAACGGCTTTCGATGCAACATGACAAACTTCTCCAGATCGCTTACACTTTGAAGCGTTTTAAAGACCTGCATCAAGTGAAGCAAAGGCACAGATTGTTTCGGTGCCTTGCAATAATAGTTGCAATGCGCATATCACTAAATGAGAAGGGAGGCTGAATAAGCGCAACAAGCTATAGCAGACAAACGTGACGCAGCGATTAGCATTCCGGGACGATGGCGGGAAAGCTCAGATGCCACATTCAGGCGGTAATAAGTCCAGACGCTAACCTTGCTTGGGCAATGGGGGATCAGTGTCGCTTGCATGCAAGTAGCCATTAGCTGGGCTAGTTGAAAAAACGAACAATGACCAATAAAGCACCTTTGCACCAAACACGCGAACAACATGCCTGACAATACTTACCTGCTTGACGTTGATATGACGCAGCGTGATATTGACCACAAAATTTCACGACATTTATTCGCATGATGTTCATCAAAATGACATCGATGTGGTCGATCGTAGCAAAACATTTTTATGAGCGTATCTGCCACAATCCTCGCATCAACGAATAACTGGTAATTTTTGGCCACCTTTGACCTCTGGTGACTTGAAATCTTACCGTCAGACACAGGCAGGCCTGACATCATTGACATCAAAACTTTTGTATTAAAGACGTGAAAAACTCATACCATTGCCAGGGGAATAAATACAATGTCGATTTGGCAACAAACCTTGCTGACCTGACCTAAACAAATGTCTCATAGGTAACCACAACTCAGAAAAATGCTGGAAATCGCCAGGACAAGTTACAATGTCATTCAGTCCGCGACTACAAACATCTGTACCATATCTATGAGGGTTAACAAGTTATTCAATAACAGCATCTGGTGTGTAAGCCGTCGTTGGGTGAGAGTTGCATTCAGACGAGGTATCTGGTTTAACCAATCATATCCGTATTATTGATACCTCTTCTCAATCATTCCGTAAAACTGTCGCATGGATTGTGTCCTCCGTAGGATATGAATTATAGCGGAAACAAGCGCTAGCGAATCTTCATGTCTGCTACGATGAATACAGCTATTTAGAACACCACATCAGTAACGCTTTCTGTGCAGCCATTAAGATCTAAAAAGTTATGAAAGCATCTTCGGGTTCAGTAACTTCTTGAACAACTGTATGTTAACTCCTGAGGATAAAGCGCGCCTGGTCTCTACGTCACATGGTGGGCGTGACTCTTTCGTGAACGCACTCAAAGCTGTTGATTCATCGCACTGGGTGCCTTTTTAGCCATGATACAAACGCATCCAACCCATGACGCAACCAGCTTTTGTTTCCCATAATCTTGCGTGCCCGCCCAATATCAACAAGGCTCAACAAGTGGCCGCATGTCATGAGTAGCACTGCGTCTGCGATGATGAAACGAACTGCAACCTACCGCTGGTCGTGGATATTGCGGGATTCAGTTTGTATTCCCATCGGGTTGGCATGACTCTGCCCACACGTGGGAACGCGTCGCATTCACTGGCCATGTGACATGGCAGATTTGACGGTTGTGAAAAACAGGAGAACCGCACAGTTGGAGTTCGCCCCAGATATCGCCAACCACGTGTCGCACGTGTCTCGCTATCACGAGACGTGACGTGTTCGCGTCACACCGGTAAGGTGTGTGGTTCGAGCCCGGTTCCCGGTCAAGAGTGTCGTCGCCAGCGTGGAGATCGCCGTTAGAGACCTCAACGCTAAATGGCTTGCGCTGTCGAAAGCGTCGTTGAGGCGCCCTAAACCCAAAGCAAGTCCAAGCAAATGCCATTTAATGGCTGGTCTCCGAGGTCTAGGGAAAAGATGCTGGACTCGTAATCTAGCTGCGCTGGGTACGAGTTCCCGGGCGAGTTTGGTTTGCCCCATTGCTTGGTCCTACTGACAGGAAAAAGGCAGCTGGTAACTGACCAACGAGGCATTGTGGGCACGTAAGACCATACGCATTCCTCTCTGGCAGCAGGGGGCAAAATTACACGTTGAGCTGGGATAGCACCACTTGGGTGGTGGGTTCAGGGTGCGCGCAACAACCAACGCTTAGCAAGTATTCTGGACACGAAGCCACCCATGTAAACCATACAGAACAATGTTTTAACTTAGTAGTGCTCCCATCCCTGGGTAAAGCTCTGCCACCAGTTTGAACAGAAAGGTTCCAAGCCTAGTAGAGCACTTAATGACGGGATGAATTCGCGGGCGGTGGATTGTCCGCGGATAAAAGCTGCGG
Source organism: Pollicipes pollicipes (assembly GCF_011947565.3). Taxonomy (NCBI): domain Eukaryota; kingdom Metazoa; phylum Arthropoda; class Thecostraca; order Pollicipedomorpha; family Pollicipedidae; genus Pollicipes; species Pollicipes pollicipes. Next base: position 40,597,422 of record NW_023596297.1, on the reverse strand, counting down.
ATTATCCACAGATAGGACCTCCGTATTAGCTGCGGAAAAGAGCTGTAGATTATCCGCGGATAAGAGCAGGATGAATGCAAATTCCACCAAAATTCTGATCAACGCCGAAATGGATCTTAAAACTTGCCAGGACAAGGGCTGCATAGATGGGAAACCAATAAAGTCAAAATAATTACAAACGGCTCTTTGCAATGCTGAATTGCACCATTAACTTTGAATGAAACTTTAGGGCAACAGCAGACATTAATACTGAGCAGTGCGCAGACAGATTACATACTTCCCCTAATCACCATCCGCCTAAAATGATAAAGATGCATTCAAATTAGGTGAACTTTTGACGTCCCCGCAAATTTGTAAGCATCCGTAAACCACCCACAGCTACCGACTTCGTCCGCGCAAGCCCGAATTACAAAACCAGACTTGCCATCGAATAACTTAGAATAACACCATAACCATAACCGAGCATGTGAATGCAAGAAAACATCTTTAACTTTCGGATAAACATACAAGCGTAAGAAAGAAGCAAATCACGAACAAATAGTGGCATTTGGCTCGGTGAACTCTTCCAGCACTGCTACTGTTATCTCTCGGCGAGTTTGAAGTACTACTAGTGAGTGCAGGGGCGGCAATCTCGCACGGCTAGGTTTGCAGAGCCTCAACGTCGTACAAGCGTTCCATGACGCAGTTAAATAATGACGCATTAAATGGCATGGTTACCAAAAAGAGAAGTTGCGTATCTACAGCAGTCTTTTCCAATTGCAAGCATACCAATAGTTATAAGTGGGCTTATTTCATCACATCTGATGTTTGCTTTAAGGTGGAACATTCCATTTAAAGGGAAAAACAAAATGTTGACCACGGTCATTTTAGGTCAGTGACCTACTTCGATCTTTAAGAAGTCCTTGGAAGATGTCTGATGCGGTCCCTATTGTGATAAAGTCGAGTTTAGCACCAAAAATTGCCCTATTCAGTTAGCTCCCGGGTGAAAAATGCCGGTTGGATTAGACCTCGGCTTGACTTTCATACCTGACCTTACCTGAATATAACTTTTTGCTATCCTAAATTCAGCTCTTGTATTGTCTGATACGTTATCACAGGATTGCATGGCTTTGTGTAACGCTCCGTTATCGCTTCACATTGAACGATTCCCTAGAAATTGCCCTCGCTGACAGCCACGGCCTGACTTTGACCTGCCATAGATTAGCGACCTCACATGGTACGCATGATTTGTAAACCAAAAGGTTAGCTATTCGTCGCCTGCAGCTGTGCAAAAATTGGCGTGGCTACACCAGGACGTTTGGATCTTTTTCGGTGAACACCTTCGGGGGGGGGGGGGGGGTGGGGGGGGGGGGAATTGACCCACACGCGGGACAGTGCAACATTTAACTATCTGGTTGGCGTGGACACAACATGTGCCGCCGATTCGAAGCGTGATCGCGTTAAGCGCACCATGTAATCGTTAAGCGCACCGCACAATCGTTAAGCGCACCGCACAATCGTTAAGCGCACCGCACAATCGTTAAGCCAACCATCTTATCGTCTCCGAACTCTCAGCTCGTTGGAATACAGCGGAATGGCATTAGCTCCTATCACGAAGGAGCATGCGACCACTTCTCAAATTTAGGTCTTTGAGGCTTTCTTAGAATCATGGGTCGCATTAAGCGAATCAGTAATGCAGTCAAAGTTACGGGCCCGTATAACCAAGGTAAATGTAAGCGAGCATTCTCACACACAGGTGCTTTTCGGAAAACCGATCAGTTGTTAAATGCTATTATTTACGAGTACTTGCCTCGTGAGTGAGCCATGATCGCTTTTGGACCAGGGTGCGAGTGAAAAATTCCATCGCAAAAAGACCATACGGAAGTAAAAAAATATATCTGGAAAATTGGAACTTATGAGTCAGTGAGAGATGCTCCAGTGAACAAAAAGGCACATTTCAAGTTGGCATGAACGTAATATCTCAAACATGACAATTTTTTTTTTAACATCTCAGGTTATTATAGTGATACAGAATACATTAAAGAATAGTAAGTTCGTAATCGTGAGATGGGTATCAGAACTACGTAACACCAATATGTTGATGCGGCACGTTGCAGGTCCCTTCCGCAGGATTTTCAACACGCGCTCGGGTGGGGGGGGGGGGCAAATTGACCCCTCTCCCCAAAGGTTTTTCCAGAATGGTTTCCGAACGCCCAGCGTAGCCGCGCCAAATTTTGCATAGCTGTAGACAATTGAATGCCACATCGTTTGGCATCAAAAGTTTAATTTACCTTGTGAGGTCGCTGATGTATGGCAGGTCAAAGTCAGGCCATGGTTTCAGTGAAGGCAATCTCTAGGGAATCCTTCAATCTGATCCAACAACGGAGTGTTACACGAAGCCATACATCTCTGAAATGCTTTCTGAGGCAACACAGCAGTTAAATGAGTAAATTAAATTGACCTAAGGTCAGCTATATAGGTCACACTAAGGTCAAAACCGACCTGTTTTGTTTTTCCAGGGCTTGCGGTATTGGATAACTTCTGGTGATCATTTCGAATTTATTGATGGCAGGAACCACATTATACATCTTCCATGGACTTCTTAGAGGTAAGAATAGGTCAATGACCTAAACTGACCCAGGTCAACATTTTGTTTTAGAAACATACTGCCTAGTGTAATCCTTGCCGCTTAGTCAAATGCAAAACTCAAAGCAATCTTGTATTATTTTGGTCACCTTGACCTTTAAAAGTTCCAAAAAGGTCAAAAAGGTGAATGAGAATGTGACCTTTTCCTAAGAAACAGTTATCTAGGTTCTTGGGGCACTTTGGACACCAACCTGGAACGTGACCTTATTTGAGCTTTTTGACCCGAAGGTCATGACCTAGGAGCCTGAAACTTTGACCTACGTGAGTTCACGCACAGGTCAACGCACCCTGTAAATTCAGTATCTCTAGCGTGCTAACTTCGCGAGATCTTAGAGGGAGGTTAAATTTCCCCCCCCCCCCCCCTCCTCCCCCTGCACCCGAGCGAAGGGTATATAGCCGGCCACCCGGGCGCGTGTTAACACAAGGCAATGCAAAGGAACTCAACAACAAGAACAACAACGAGGAATTTAACAAGCATTAAGCATCCGAACAAAAAAGCCTTGGACTCCAGCACATCAACACACCACCAAGCGAAACAGACATACCTCTGGCTTATGCTATGGAAATACAAATATTGTATCAATGTTCCTGGCAAAATACCAATGCTTGTTTTCATGAAAGTAAACTAGCAAGGCCTAACCTAAATAACCCTTACCTCATCTGATCCTATCAAACCTATTTGGATCACAGCGGCATTTGTGAGTCGCTCATTCTTTCAAAATTCCCACTGCCACTCGTCATGCAATGAACCAACTTAATCTAACTTAGATTAGCCATATGCTGAGGATGATTTCAACTCCCCTCAACTGTTTCTTGACAGCAGCACTTGTGATAAAAACATGATACAGCTGGCTGTTTCAACTTATGTTTTGATTCCATTCATTTGTGTCAGCTTGCGGACCCAGATAATGTTCCACATATGTAAGGCGTTTTGAACTGAAATAGCCATCTTGAGGACCTTTTGATGCAGTTCACGGTCATGCCCTTTTTAAACCCAAAACGCTTTGGTTCCTAAGTCAAACGCTCGCAAAAGTGCGAAAGGTTTATTGAGAGACTATTTCAAAGTTGCCTTCGCATTAATGACGTCATAGAAGCAGCATGCGATCTTACTACAGGCTGTTTTCTGCTTATGGCCAAAACAGCATGGCCGCTGCTACATTCGCAAAAGCGATGATGCGTCACGTATGATACAAGGCCCGAAAGATGACTGGATGTTAGCAAGGCTGAGTGCGTGTCGTAAACGTAAGCGTGAGCACTTTCGAGTTGTGCAGCTCTTGTCATGAACGTGTCATTTTTCCTTGTTTCTAGGCCACAGGTCAATGTTTTTAAAAAGAACGCCACTGTCTGCCAAAGCGTTTGGAATAAAAAAAACGGGCCCTCTCCCGAAAGTTTAAAAAAAAGAAGGCGAGAGAGCAAATCTGTCTTTTCCCCTCCTGGCGTTTTTCTTTTATCCTACTGACGCATGTCTTACAGACAGCTCGGTTGCCGTCTTGTGTACAGGAGCACAGAACCTTACACGGGCTTATGTGTTAGCAAGTCATTATGAAATTAGGGGAGCATTACAGTAATTTTAGATATGTATTTCACTAAGCATTTCACACATATTGTAGGACAAATTTAAAACTTGAACAAGAAATTGTGTTCCCCAAATACAACCCCTTGAGCGCATTACCATGAACCCCATTGGGACTTTGTTTTGAAGGGGGTCACGGTGAATTGCGGTGTTATAACCGAAAATCTGCGCGGAAGTGGCGAGAAAACCTGCAACTTGATAGTCCCACGAGCTGTACAAGTGTGAGATCGCACTTTTTTGATATAAGAGTGTGAATCAGGGGCTTCATATGTGTTTGATCACTGGTGGTGCGTACCAGTGGCTTGTAATGATCTTGATGCGGTGGGGAGTGTGTGTGCGGGGTTTGTATTTCCGAGAGAAAACATTGTTTTGGTATTCTTTTAAGTCTAATGACTCCCATTAAAATGTGATATGTTGATATCTGCCTCTCTCCTTAGGTTTGCGTTTCAACATGACAATGTAGTGATGTCAGCAAACTGAAAGGAACACTAGCAACCATGCTGCAGGGGTGTTTAAAGGCAATTTGCTAGTTCAGTATGATCTTGCCAACATTTTGAACCTATTGAGATATTGCAGCATGCAATTAATCCATTGCATGTCATTATATCATTAATTCATTTTGACATTAGTGGCTGGTGTGTGCAGCTCATTAATGGACATGCTCAAAATAGGGTCACATTACATGGCTTCGCAAAATTGTCTTTCCCTAAATAATTCTGAAAATATAGAGCTGTATTATTACTGATGCACATTGTGCTGTCTTAACAAATTTTGTATGCAGGCGAGCATTGCTCCTGAGTAATCAATGTCATAGTCACTGCAACTATCTGGAGATGATGGGTGCTGCGAAATGTGGAAAAGTATTGATGTTGGTATCTTGGAAAGCACTTAATAATATTTTATCATGAGCCTTGTGTGCACCGGCAGCTTCATCACTTCCTTGCATTTTGCCCATCCAACCATAACTACATGCACTTGTCGTGTCTCCAGCCTTGTGCAAGGTCAGCATGTTTCCAGTGCCATTTCACCACATGTAAAATTTTCCCGTTATTTTTTAGTAAAGCAGTCTAATGGCTGCAGCATGTTGCACGACTGTGGAAGTGGAAGATGTATTTGCATCTTTCTCGCGTACATTTTTTGGATTCCGAAAACAGGCTGAGCAGATGTCACTTATTGGTTGTCTGCTTTAATGAAGGTAATTTGTATATTGTATCATGTGTTTTTGGTCAGTCATATGTCAGATGGGAATCGATACAAGAGCATCACCCATCTTTTCATGATGGAATTTATTATGAAACAGCATGGACTGCAGTACAAAACCATATCGTTGATTATGTCATGCCACAGTACACCACTGACATAGTGCGACAATGACGCTGTCAACGCGTGCTGTTACACAATGTACCGCATTGGTTGACTATGTCAAGGCTATGGGGGGACAGAAGCTTATAATCTATGAGTGACTGGTAACAACTGATTTAAAAATGCCAAAGGACTATCAACAGCAAGAATGTCATTGCACCACAAAAGTTTTGTCAGAGTTAACTATTAATTGCATAAATAATCCTAAGCAAAAAAAACCTTTTTGGTAGCCCAGCCCTACCATTTCTATCACAGCAATAGCAATGTTTTGCCAATCAATTCATAACAACGTCACAAATGTATTAATAGTCACATGGCATCGCATTTTCAGTTACAAACAATAAAGAACGTAATTATTGTGCGCATCGCATGATATCAATATCAGCACTACAGCACAGCAGGCAACGATGGGTCGACAATAACGTATTGACAAAATAATCATCAACAGCATAGCGCCAACAGCAGCAGCACAGCATATCGTGCTTTGATATCAACAACCTGCTATAAAAGCTGGCGATCGCTACGCTGCGTATGTCAAACAGTCCACCAAAGCTTTTCTTACGGCCAGCGCCAAGGCAAAAAATCCACAAAGAAACCACCCACTAAGCCGTCGCCCGACACAGCACTCACGAGAATGGCCAGTTGGCGTCAGCCTTCGTCTGTTTCGAGGCATTCTTTAGGTCTGGCAGCGAGATGGTGCCAGGTATTGCTGTCGTCACAAAACCATTCCATGACGCCATCAAACAATAATATAATGTGGTGCATTTTTACAAACTTTGAAATTTTCCTACTTAGTGTCGTTTTTTAACCTTGAAAGCTTGCCAATAGTTACAAGCAAGCTTTTTTCATCATATCTGAGGCCTGCCTCAATATCTCCAAATATGGAACATTTCCTTTAAAGTTTGTGATCTTGGCTTCACCTTAAAAACAGGAATGTCTGATTATTTGCTAAAAGCTGACACATACGTCATATTGTTATTGCTATGCAGCTTGGAGCATTCCTATGTTTAAAATGTGATGCATATCTATAGTACAGCCACTTGCTGGCCAGCAGCCCATAGCAACTATGGATGATATCTTGTTGCAGCACTGATAGGGACCACTCCAACAAATTTGAGGCAAATAATCAAGGGTAAGGAACAAAATAGCTCAATTACATTCCTTGTGGCATTAAAAGTTGCATTGAACAAAACTCGATGGAACAGAATAAACAAGACTCGATAAAACAGAAAATGGCTAAACGTGGTTATAGCCCATGTACTGCAAGCAGGTAAGGTTAACAATGTTCTGCTCCATAGGAGAAACTTATTGGCTTTTTAAGGGCAGGCCTCTTTCTGCTCCCCCTCCCCCCCCCCCCCCCACACACAAAAGGACAGTATCTTTCGCATGATTTGCTGGCAGACATGTCATCCAACCCACCCACAAAATATAAATATCGATGATGCCTACCAACCTACAACATTAAAATGCGAAATAAGTAAGAGGAGGTCCGCATGAGAAAACAGTTTCTAAGGGCAAAATGTCTTTACCAGACACTTCTGTATTACCTGCGCCAGGTCTGTCCGAAAGCTATGTACAGCAGGATAATGTAACATGTTGAGGTAGTGAAATTTAAATGGCTTAGATATATAATTATTGAGCCTCGCTATAGACCAACAAACGTCAAACTGGGAGTTTAACATGACAAAAATGGCGGTAAAAATAAAAAGCCTGCGCTTCAAATTGTCTCCTTCATTTCCCATGAATTGTGCGCTCTTGTGTGCATGTCAAATATGCTTGGGCGGCTGGCGAACTGAGCCAAATTACGTATGAAACATGTGCAAGGTTGAGTTGGATCATGCTGCAGAGAGACTGGTCAACATTTTAAGAAATAGCTGGTATCTTTAAAAATAATCGGAAGGGAAGGAAAAATGAAGCTGTATGACACTCGTGTGAGACAAAGAAAAACAAAACTAGTCAGATAAACACACAGACTTCGAGTGTTTTCGTCAACTTTTGTAATCAACTCATTTGACTAAAAATTTATGACAATGAGTGCTGCAATATTGAAATTCAGCTTTTAGATTTCATTTGGAAGGTATTTCCTGTAATTGCGATTGCAGCACGTGTCTGGTTCAGCTTCAGAGCGTTTTCTCAGCGTTGCTCTTCGTGCGGAATATCTGCATTATGATGATATTCGCAACGACGGTTATTGCAATAAATGGAATCAGTGACCTCGCTTGACCTGGCCCAAGTCGTTCATATGGTTTAAAATCTAAGTCATCTAAGATCGAGTTTGTCATAATGCGCAGAATGCTGCATATTTCGTCGTCGTAACGGTGGTTACCATATAACAGATGCAGGAAAGATTTGTCCTGCTATAAAGTTTCACCCAGACCTGTCCAAATCCAACTGTATGCAATGCAGATTACACCCAGCTGAGAAAGTATCACATAAATCTTAAAGCGTTTATCCGATGATCTTAGCGCACGTGTATACAATGCGTAGCAACACAAAGCATGCGTGAACTCAACAACGTAGCTTGACCTCTGATGTCACAAGTTAATCCACGAAGAAACAGCTGGAGAGCATAAATAATGAGCATCGCACCGATCGTTTCCCCGTCACCCCATCTTGTCTGTCCAGTGTGGCAGCTACCGATAGTGGGCTCTGTACACCATGTACTCCACCGGACATTTCTGCCATGGTGAGGTGTATGTGTCCTAAGAGATCACTCAGTTCACCAAGACCAAAACACTAGATGTTTTCGGAACCGGAAGACAGTAAACAACACCCGAAGAACACACAGACATGCCTCATGTTCTCCAAGTTGGAACTTCTACCGGCGGGAACATTTCGTCAGTTTTGTGATACGCCTAGGTATTGCGATCTTATCGTGATCTGAAAGGTCATCCTTTGAACTGGAACCTTCGCCGGAATGGCTTTGTCGGGTGGCAGTTAACACACGCTCGGGTCGGGGGTCAAACTAACATATCCCCCCGAGGGTTTTTCCGAAATGGTTTTCGAACGGCGCGGCTAGCGGCCCCGAATTTTGCATAGCTGTAGACAATTGAACAGCAGATCATGTGGTATCAAAATATTAGACGTACCTTGTAAGGTCGCTGACCTAGGGTAGGCCAAAGTACGGCTATGGATTCAGCGATGTTACTTTCTAAGAAATCGTTAAATCTGTTGGAACAGCAGAATGTTAGACAAAGCCATGCATCTCTGAAATAATTGCTTAGGCAAACTGAGTGAACAAATTTAATTGACCTGAGGTCAGATATGAAGGCCAGACCAAAGTCAAAACCAACCTGTTTTAATACTATAGAAATTGCTGTATGGAGTAGTTTCTGGCGCTTGTTTCGAATTCATTGATACCAGGAACCGCATTAGACATCTTCCACGGACTTCTTAAAGGTCAGAATAGGTCACCGACATAAAATGACCCAGGTCAGCATATCGTTTTTAGGAACATGTTGCCTGGCGTAATCTTTGTCGCTTATTCAAATGCGAAACTTAAAGCAGTCTTCTATAATTTTGGTAACCATGATCTTTGTAATGTCAAACAAGGTCACTGACTTTAAGTGAGCATGTGGCCTTTTGATAAGAACAGGTATCTAGGCTCGGGGGATACTTTGGAAACCAACTTAACGTTTGCCCTTGTTTGACCTTATTTGAACCGAAGGTTATGTCCCGGAACCTAAAAATTTGATTTAGGTGAGTAGAGGCCAACGTGAAGGCCAGCACACCCTTTGAATTTAGTGTGTCTTTGTTCCTGAGATCTCGGGGAGTCAAATTGACCCCCACACGAGCGAAGGGCATTCAACCGGCTACCCGGGCGCATGTTAAGCCTCTGGGCGGATGTAAGAAACGTATCAAGTGTGCGGTCCCTCAACACATGCATGCTTTCTTCCCCTTCCACTCTGAAATTACACTAGCTTCTTCGGTAGCACTCCAAAAACACCTTTCCTTGAGTGTTTAACTTCACGAAACAACTTCACCTGATGTTTGCCTTAATCAAAATTCAAAAATTGGGTACATATTTTTACACTAACCCTTATCTAGGCGTACGTTAAACCTGGAAACGGACATGACTGTTCTGGTGCCAAATGCGTTGCTAAGATAGTGTTGACAATGTGTGTTCTGTGTGAACAATCGCCTCAGCTAAATGTTAGGATGCCAAAAGCTAAACAGCACTCAATTCACCGACACAGTAAGGTCGTCTGCGTACACCGGCAATTTTCTCACTGAAGCTAGAAGCTGTATTTGAATTATTCGGAAGTACGAAGCAAGGCCGTTGGACAGAACATTGAACATCATATCATAACGAATAACACACAAATGCACGGAGTTAGCCACCATGACAAGATGGCCTCAGGAGGCCATGTGACACAAGCATGTTACGAGCTTAGAGAGCCTGCCAAATGGTCGTTGGGGCACTTGGTCATGTTGTCCTGGGTTGCGTAAGGCGACAACATATTGACAGCGTCCAGCACCTCCAGTACGTAATAATCTGAAAGCTTATGGCTATCATCGTTGAGCCCTCTCGCATATGATTTTGGCGATATTCGACTTTTGCCCAATAAAAAGGGGCTACAGACACCGAAGAGTGATTTGGGCGAGGACATCTGAGGGTGTGAGGGCATGAGGTGATTTGGGTGAGGACATCTGAGGGTATGAGGGCATGACGGCGTACCGGAGTGCTGCCGCCTCTGCTCTGCTCTAGAATCGATTTTCGCCTGATGACTAGAGTGCCGGCCAACCTTGTTGATGCCAACCAGCTGACACGGACTGCGCGCGACGTCGGAGAGCCGTGCTGTTGACCGGCCGTTCCGCGTCATGTTTCGGCTCTTAACAGCCGTCTGCTTACTGAGGCGGCTCCCGCGGGTCGGCCGAACACGTCTCAAGGTGCTGCAGCAACTGGTCAGGTGAGGTTTCATCACCGATTTATCCAAAATGCTGGTCTATATACCACACAATCTTAGCGCCTTGATAGTTAATTTAATTTTTCACTTTGATTGGGCTGAGGTGATGCAGAACGCATTTTCTGTAATTAAGATAGCAAAATATAACTTGGAAATACGAGGGGAAAACTAGAAAGCTAGGGGATCATGCCCCCTCCCCCCCCCCCCCCCCCAGCAAGGAGGTTTATACTAAAACCTGGGTGATTGTACAAAAATGTGGTCCATAATCCTTGAATTTCGGAGAAATTTGACCCTGAGCTATGACAACAGCTTTTATTATAGGACCACACTGTGGTTAATGCACCTTAATTTATCTCAAAATGTCCTGTGATGTTTCAGACAACCAGATGTTTACATCTTCAGTTTGCAAGACTTTGGTATAGTTCTACGTACGGTGTTAAGGGACAGAGGAAAACAATATTATGTAAACTTGTAAACTTAGAATCTCTGAACATATGGGACATCAGAGGAGTGTAGTCGCTCAACAGTCGGCACTTCGGCTGAACAGTGGTCGGTCCAGTGGGGGACCAGGAGAGGGAGAACGGCGGCTCCCAACCACCTGCCGCTGCTGAAATATAATGCAACTGTGTTCGCGTCCGGTTGTTTTCGTTCTTGTTTTTAACGGTGGTCGATCCAGTGACGGGCAAGTAGAGGAAACCGGCGGCTCCCAGTTACCTTTGATCTAACGAAACTATGTTCGTTTTTTTTTTCTTCAATTGATCTACAAATCACATCACACTTAATCAAAATCATCACACGATTACGATGCGTACAATGATCGATTGCACGTCATATTCGGCAATCATATCCATTCATACATGTCACATCATCCACGCTGTCAAGTTTACGAGCAAATCACTTCAAACAACTGCTCACACATAAAAATATTTACATTATGGTCCACAATAGACCCACAATGTTTAGTTTCCGCCTGCCCATTTTGGAACGAGTGTCACTGCGACCTCCCACCCCGATCAAACACAACACGTACTTACCGAGAATGGTGGTTGATACAATGGAACTATATTTGTATTTATTTGCTTTTGTTTGTGAGGACCGGAAATACGCAAAGGTGTTTTCTGTGCGTTTTCTGTTCATGCCATATTCAGGCTTTATATTCATCGCTAATCTGGCGTTCAGCTCAGCCCCTGGATGGCCGCTTAGGCATCTCAGGCATTGGCGAGAGCAAACGCAGTACGCAAAACAGGTCCGACACCTTCATATTCGGCAGAAACGATTCATATAAAATATGCGGAAGGTGGTAATTGGAAGGAAGGTTAGAAGAAGACGTGTTACGCTTCCGGGACTGTGGCACACAAAACGGCGACGTAGTCCGGAAAGTCAAAGAAAGCTCCCAAATAATCAATGGCCTGTAATGTTCCTGATAATGCAGTGCTACAGTAATTTATGTGTATCATCTATTGAATAATGCTAATTTTTCAGATGAACGCAGATGATGACGAAAATTTCGGAACATCATATTTTTATGTACCTACCCAACATTCCATGAACGACCTAACTGTTAACATCAGTTTTTTTTAAGCCTGTGTCCATCCCAGCAATCCACCCATTCCATATCGGTAATTATGAATTCACCTTATTCGCGATAGCCTTCATTGCAGATGTCCAACTGCACTAATGCTCAGTGGGGTAAGCTCAACAGTATGTTGTTGGCATGCACAGCTTGGTTTGCTATGAGGCATATGTGCAATCGGTCGCAATGGGTAACATGTTTTTATCATCTACATATACATGGGCCACGGTGTATGTATGTATCTGTCCAGAGTTCCTGGCACCGAAGTGTAAGTGATGCGTGGAGATAACGAGCGTAACCGCAGGCCGTTGTGTGTTCGTTATTTGGTCTTTAGTCATTTGTTCTGTTATCGTATTCGGTCATCAGTTACTTTTCCCGCTACCGTATGCGAGCAGGTCGCTTTCATGTTTTCCCCTCTTCAAAACTGAGCCAGCATGTTTTTATTCGACAGCAGAGAAAGGTCTCGGCGTGGATCTGCTGATCTTATGATGGCTGACCGAATACCGTCGAATCGGTAGCTCGACCTGCTACGGCGGACGGCCCGCTGCCCCCGCGCATGCCACTCTCCGGTGGCTCTTTGCATGTCAACGGCATCCAGTAATGACCCGGCTGACCGGAAGGCATAGCAATGAGGTGACCAGCACTACTGCTGGCCACGCGGACGGTGGCGCGACAGTTCCACCACCAGACCGCCGGGCGAAAGGGCGGCTGGTCTGCCAGGGGCGCGCCGGCGGTATATAGCCGGCGCGCGCCAACCGAACAGTATCAGTGCACGGATCACCGCAGCGGCTGAGTTCACCTGAGTAAGGTGAGCTTCACGGCATGTCTCACAGCCGAACAGCGTGTGGGTCCTGCATATTACCTGACAGGCTTTACAGAGGCGATGAGGAATACTATGGCAAGCTGGGACAACTGACGGCAACTGATACCCCGTCATATTCTTTTCTGGGAGATCATCGTTGAAACTTTGATCAATAGCATGGGTTAAAAAAGTAAATACCGAAACTGCTCGCCCGGCGTTTGAAGCAGCTGTCAAAATCTGGCAGCCGGTTGAGATTGTCTGAACAGAGTATAATGCAACATTTTGCCTTTCTTGGATCGAGTTTACGCTGGAGCATTGTGGGACGCTACACCAAGGCCTCCAAGCAATCTTGGAGGATTGGGGAAATGGAATTAACTTGCTGTCTGATCAAGGCAGGTGACAAGTTAGTTAAGGCTAGCGTTTTAACTCAGAGATCAGGCCGAAACTTCGACACTTGCCCACAAAGGCGGAAGAGCAAGGGGTTCGACAGCGTGAGTGTAATTATCGGGATGGCAGGGAGATGGACCGCAGCGGACAGCATCCCATCGAGCTCCATAGCTCTGTGGGCGGGCCGCACTGACACGCCCCGAATAGAGCTATCAAGGTCGATGGCTGTGTTTCCAACGCGCGCATGAATGCTATGTTTCTGTTTAAAGTGCCTGCGCTTGAGTTGCCACTGTTCTTGACTACACAAACTGTCAGTTAGCCTGAGACGCTGCATGCTTCTGCGTATATGCTTCGTACAGTAATCGGCCGCAGTTCTGCGTCACTTGCTTCCATCTTCCCCAGACGATGCGGTCGGCAGTACTGATGTGCTTGGTGGTGCTGGCCGGCTCAAAGGACGTGCAGAAACGGCAATCTGGAGGCTACGATGCTCCGGTGGCAGGATACGGAGGGTACGATGGCCCCTCTGGCTACGCAGCGGACGTCTCCTTCAACGGCCTGGGCTACGGCGCACCCGGTGCTGGGCGCATCAGCGGCGGCAAGTGTCGAGCCGAGACCAAGTACATCCTGACCTGGACGCAGACGGCGATCCCGGTCACTCTGTACGACACCCACACGCAGCACGTGCCGACCACGCTCTATAAATACATCACCGAGACCGGGTACTTCCCGGTGACGGAGGTCCAGCTGACCACCCAGACGAAGCCCATTCGTCCCGGATTCCAGGAGGCGACCAAGATCTCGTACAGTACCAAAACGGTTGTGGTGCCCAGAGTGGACGTGGTCACTTCCTCGCTGGTGGTGACCGATGACGAGCACGTGACGGTGACAGAGACGGACCACTTCACCCAGACCCGGGTGCAGCAGTACCCACTGGAGGTGACGGCCACTAGCGTCGTCAACGTCCCACAGGTGAGTGCCAACTTACCAGCCCTTGCTATAAATGCTGTGGGAGTCTTAAAAAACAAGGTGCGATGGTTGCGTGGCTTCTGTCTTAATCACAGAGGCTGCTTAGCTGGACCAATTGTTCTTTCTTCTAAACTAGTCCGATTTTTGTTAAATGCTCTAAAAATGGTGAAAGCAGCTTACTCGCAAAGTGTTATGGATATCATTATGTCCGCTAACAAATTGCTCGTTATGAACTGCTTGGTTAACGCTCGCTCGATAGGGCATTTAGAGACGAATCACTGCAAGAAGCAAAGGTTATTTGACAACACTTTTCTTGATCACAAGCACAATACAGGCGTACTAGTGCATAATAATACATTATACAACACAGACAAATGCGTAACGTTTCTATGACATTCACATGTTTGATTAACTTTGAAATCGTTGGCACGGGATAGGCTGCTTAATTTCGCGTCAAGCTCAGAAACAAGGGGGGCTGAAGTTTTAGAAAGTGGAAAGCTGTGAACTGCAAGGGATGATCTTGCAAATGGCTATCTCTCTTCAAAGCGTCATACAAATGTGGAACAGTCCCTTTACTTGCAGAAAGATCGACCACCGATCGCCATCGTTGACCTTATTTCACCACTTCAAGAACTGTATGTTGCGACATCGTGTTCAAGCAGTTGTCGGTATTTGGTCGTCCACCAGACACGCAGCAGCTGGTACCTGCGCTCAAATCAGTGTGTGTACATACCAAACGTCGTAATTGCAGATCATGACTTCCGTGGCCACCGAGTACCAGACGCAGCACCACACGGAGTACGTCACTAAGCCATACGAGGTTGTGCAGACCCTGACGAAGCATGTGCCGGACGTGCAGTACATCACCACCACGCAAAAGGAGGTCCAATACGTCACGGTGGCGGTGACCCGCACTCAGCAGCGGTACCACACGGTCACCGCCTGCCCGCAGCCGGGGTACCAGGCGCGTTACTACTAGCCGGGCGGAGCGGCAGCACCTGGGCCACACCGCCCAGTCAGGCCGGGTATGCTGAGTCATTAGGTTAAGGCGCGCGAACTCCCATGCTGTGATACTGTGTTCTTGTTGATCGGAGGTGAGGGGAAAGCCGTCTGCTGGTCGGGCCGGCCGTTCCTTGAACTTCACGTATGTTTTCGTGGGGTGTTAGTGGGGGTAGCTGCATGTGTTGCCTTAAGCGTGTATACATTTGGTAATTGTGGTGTCAAAATACAAACGTTAACACCTCAGCAGGATGAAACTCATTGCTGCCAGTGAACGCTGCATGCTAGTTAGCTGGAGACACAGTCTTTATGGGTTTACCAACGCACATGGGAAGGTTTGCGCTCCGGTGTGATCGCGCGAAGATTTTCTTCCTTCAGAGACAAACCAGCCTCTTGTGGTTAGAGAGAAATCAGAGCCACCGTATAGAGGTTCGTTGAATTCGCGGAATAACAGCTTCAAGCTCGCTCATCTTGTTGTCTAAATACAGTGTTGCAAGCTTTTATAGCATTCATCGCACAAACTTTTTTTAAACATTACAGAGCACACGCGTTTGAATAAGCAAGGCAATGAAATGCATTACTTTCACAGTGCTGAGCTGGGAGTCCGGGGACATTCCTCACTCAGGTGCGTGTACTTCAAATCAAAATTCTCGGCTATTCGAAACGATTCCGATAAAAATGGCCAGATTGTGCACTCCTATTTAAAAAAGGTAAAAAGTGCAAAAAGGTGGCATACCCCCGGTATCGGTCTTATTTCCAGTCCGGCTCCCAGTCACACATTTGTCATAAATAGAAAAGTTGTCCAATTGCCTGCATTATGTTTAAGAAAATGCGGTTCGCGATCGAGACTTGGACTTAACGCATTAGGCTGGTTGTTAGGCTGGATAAAAGCCAGCCGCTTTTCGCTGATGTCACTGCTAGTGCCGGTCTACTCCAGACACGAATAAGTCAATGGTCCTATGTATGTTGACCTGAGGAAGGTGTGGGTAAAACGGCACGTAACTCTGTGCTTTTCGAAATAGGTGCGCGAAATAGTGTGCGCACGTTTGCCTAAGCCTAGCTCAGAAATGAGATGATTGAAGTTTTAAAAGACATAGCTTTGAACTACAGGGATTGACTCAGCAAATGACCATCTCAGTTCAAAACCCCACACAAATGTCTAAAAATCTCTTTAAGACCGATTCGGTTTCAAACTAGGCACCAGCCCCAGCCTAGTACCTGCCCACGAATAGTCTGAATGTTTGCTTTATCGCCCGGCTGCGGGTCCTTGCATCAGATCGTCACCAATAGCTACCAAAACGGTCTGTGGAGGAAGCTCTTTTAGGGTGCATGTAGTGTTTCATGCATTCAAAACTGAAATATGCACTACCAAAAGTGGCAAGGGGGAAAAAACAACAGTAGGAAATTTTGTCATAGGCGGATACACAAAGCAGGGCAGTGGGTAAAGACACGTTTTCGTTTTCTGTGCCGATGGGACATTCCTTGACCGATGTTTTACATTTTGGTGTCGTTGGACAAATGATGGGATAGGATTTGATAGGATGTGTCATGGATTCCGTCCAATGGGAATCAAGGGCCTTTCCAGGCGCTTCAGAAAGGTTACCCAAGAATACGAATTTTGCTTCACCTGATTTCACTTCTTGTTCCGGTTTCTTATTCTCAGAGATCAGACGCGAAATGAGAAGAGCTGTTGTATTTTTGCAGCGGCTTGTTCAGTAACTGGGGGGGGGGGGGGGGGAGAGAGTATTGGGCCCTATTCTCCTTGGGCGCTGAATGAAGTTGTTTTGCGAAGTAGATCGCTGGGCATCAGGGTATTACAGACGTCCTAGTCCTTTTTTTTATTTAATTTAGTTAAGTCTCGCCATCCTTCTTCACTGACTGTTAGAGATGCCAGCATCATCTGTGAACTAGCCATATGCGATTCCAGATAAGATGTGGCCGGTGGACGTGCAGTGAATTACGCAACTACCGGTATCTGATATATGATTTGCCCGCGGTTCGCCGATTGTTCCTCATGTTTTATATGTACTTGATGTACTACAAAACTGCACACTCATACCCACACCCACACATACACCCCCCCCCACACACACACACACGCACACACACACACACACACACACACACACACACACACACACACACACACACACACACACACACACACACACACACACACACACACACACACACACACACACACACACGCGCGCACTATATATATATATATATATATATATATATATATATATATATATATATTATATATATATAATAATCATGTAATTAGATTAGAGTTGTATTTCAATCCTTTCTGAAAGACGTCGGTCCAAGTGACAATTCAAGCAGTTCCAAGTTTACTCGGTGACAGAAAAGACACTTTTCTCACCCCTGGGTGGACCCAGCTACCCTGAATACGACTCTGGTGAATACAAGATATGTTGGCTGTCTAAACGTATGCATGAACTGACCATGTCAACCTGAATTATCAGGCGTTTCCATCCAGCAGTATCCTTCCCCCTTTGTTCACCACCCTGAGATCGCCTCTGTCATTTCCAGGTAGATCTAGCATCGCTACGTATGGAGCCGGCGTATAACGATAAGCCGCTGTTGTGACCAAAGAGCATTCAACAGTCGTATAGACATGTTTAGACTATGCCGTTTGCAGACTGTTTCGAACTGACACAAAGTACCACCAAAATCCCAACGTGCACCCACTTCTGTCCAAAATACGAAATCCAGCTCTGATGAAAAGGCGTCTCAGCAGGCAGCTAAATGTCCATGCAATGAGCAATTCCATTCATCTATGAAATGTCTCATGATGTGTAGCGTCATAAGACAGCCCCCCTCCCCCTCCCCCCCCCCGCATCTTCGTCGCCATGAAACCACCTACACCATTTGTGTCCTTATATTGTATGACATCTAGCACCTGCACACGTATTGCCAGCCATTGAGCTCAGAGCACCTCTCAATAATAGCGCTTTGCTTAATTTCAAGTTAGGTTACGTGTGTGCAAGCGTGAAAAATGATCAAAGGTACCTTCCAAAAACCTGTCCTAGATCCGCCTCTGCTCAATAACGAATTCAAAAAGTTTTACATGAGGTGCAATAGCAGAATTAGGAAAGGTCATGATATTTCAGAATAGCCTTTCTAAAACTGTACGCATCGCTGGAAATCAAACAAGGGGAGATGGCTATTAAGCTCCTTCCCCATACCGAAATTGGGTTACACACCAAACAGAGAAAATTGCTTTAATCAAAGGCGCCCTTACTTATGCAGGTACCGCACGTGTATGCATGTTTAATACACCAGCCACTTTAATTTGCACAGATAAGTTCATGTATTTTCTGAGGCCAACCGCAATTGGAGTGCGGCTATTACAGCCTGTCGTCTTGATATAAAATA
This sequence comes from Pollicipes pollicipes, assembly GCF_011947565.3. Classification (NCBI taxonomy): domain Eukaryota; kingdom Metazoa; phylum Arthropoda; class Thecostraca; order Pollicipedomorpha; family Pollicipedidae; genus Pollicipes; species Pollicipes pollicipes. The sequence continues at coordinate 40,578,823 of NW_023596297.1, read as the reverse complement.
TGGAAAATGTGCGACTATTATAGACCACAATCACCTGCACTAGCTCCTCCGTAGTACACAGGTCATAATCACATAAGATCCAGCACAGTCGGCAGGGCATACATCAGCCCGGCTGATTGAGCGTAAAACTGATGCTCTAGCATATGGTTAAGGAAGGAATAATAAGCAAAACTTCATGATTCTCGTACCTAAAAATAGGACAAAAAACACATCAACAAATTCACCTTTAAGTCTTCACCATGGTAAGTTTCCAAACCAAAGACTTTTCACTGACTAAAAATATGAATTATGTGTTTTAACATCCGATGCATTCGCATTGAAAAGAAACTTCGCCTCTGAGTAACGTCCACGCAAGTCAGAGCAGTGACGCGTGAACGATAAAAGACCATATGAAATTTAGAGATAGCTTTACGGAAGAATTGAGATGAGGGATTAGTGTCAAGAATAGATTAATTGTTCGGCCTATAAGCCACGTCTGGTGTGTTGGCATGCACAACGTCTCGACCTGAACAGAACAGTCTGGTATTTCTGGTGTGCTATTATTGCACAAGGTTTCGACCTGAACAGAACAGTTTGGTGTTCTTGGTGTACTAGTATTGTACGACGTCTCGACCTGAACAGAACAGTCTGGTGTTCCTGGTGTGCTATTATTGCACAATGTTTCGACTTGGACAGAACACGTTATGCTTGCTTAGCATGCATAAGCATGCATGCTTATGCAACATGCTTTCAGTGTGCTCCGAGCAGGCGCAAGCTGTTGACCATCATTTAGATTCTAAATCAAGAGTCAACAAACGCGCACAGCTTTATTTTTCACGAAAATAAATATATGTTTCTGTAAAGGTAGAGCTCTTTCGAAATGTTTTCACACCTTTCTCGAAAATGCGCAATTCAGCGACGGTCAGTCAGACATGTGCGTTTTGCGCTGTGAAGCAAATTGTTTGTACATACCTAGATGAAGCCCCTTTCCTTCTTTTACTTGTGTGCTTAAGCCGGCATTGATCGGGTCCCTCGGCGGCATACCTTTGACCGGAAGAGGAGGGGATTTTTGGTCACATGTTTATCTCAAGAACAGCTGGGTTGAATTCAGTCATTATGACTGTGGTGTTTGGATTAAGCCCGCAAAGTAAACTTTATTGCAGATGTATACTTATACACGTATCAAGATAATATCTTTGATACGCACCATTAAAATATCTAACCACTTTCACCAGGCATTTCATTTAGAAGGCTATTCCATGATGTAAAATAATTGCGATTTGATCAAACACACTGCATAGAAATATGCATGGTATCATGCCCGCTACAAATTCACTATAATGTCATGTCATGTCATACATGCTGTAATCAAAAGCATATGAGTATGAACAAAAAAATGAGCGTGCTCTGTTTCTGACTTACGCACCTCATCAGGTCGCGGACAGGTGGACGACCTCGGGCTAGATTAGCGATTAGGTGCGTTATTCGTTACCTTTTCCATATGGGTGCTCATCACGCAACCCGCAGAGTGATCTTCCCCAGACGGCTTGTTCGTGTGACGCCAATGATCGTGGATATGAAGTGGCCAGCAGTAAACCGTTTTACTGCCAAACGTGATGTACCACCAGCGCGCTATTTGCGGTATGATTCCAGACACCGAGCAACGCCAATGAGGGTAGTGTGCGCCATAAAGATGTATCCACTAGAGAAACCAGAGTTACTCTCGCCGATAGTTTGCCAGGGTACGCAGTGACTATCCGAGACAGTTTGTCGATCTCCGCGTCGTTGCCCAGCGGAATCGTGCGCTCGTTGAGGTCCGAGAGCTTCTCACCTCGGCCGTCGTTGAGGTCCGAGAGCTTCTCACCTCGGCCGTCGTTGAGGTCCGAGGGCTCCTCACCTCGGCCGTCGTTGAGGTCCGAGGGCTTCTCACCTCGGCCGTCGTTGAGGTCCGAGAGCTTCTCACCTCGGCCGTCGTTGAGGTCCGAGGGCTTCTCACCTCGGCCGTCGTTGAGGTCCGAGAGCTTCTCACCTCGGCCGTCGTTGAGGTCCGAGGGCTCCTCACCTCGGCCGTCGTTGAGGTCCGAGAGCTTCTCACCTCGGCCGTCGTTGAGGTCCGAGAGCTTCTCACCTCGGCCGTCGTTGAGGTCCGAGAGCTTCTCACCTCGGCCGTCATTGAGGTCCGAGGGCTTCTCACCTCGGCCGTCGTTGAGGTCCGAGGGCTTCTCACCTCGGCCGTCGTTGAGGTCCGAGGGCTTCTCACCTCGGCGGTCTACTGAAAGCGGCGAGAGTCGTCGCTGGAGCGGTTGAACCGGGAGTGACGATGGGAACGACTGTATTTTTAGGTTGTTTGACATTGCCTGTTGTGTGTTCTTTCACGGTGTTTCGATTGTGGTCCTACACGAACACATATTCTGAAAACCCGCGGGAGGATCAGTCGGGAGGATGCGAAATAACTGATGAGTTATGATGATCGTCATGTCCTTTCTTGATGACACCCTTCATGCCCGTCAAGCAAGGGTCATCATTGTATCATAGAGGAACATCAGTGGCTTAAGGGCAGTACTTTTGTCAGTCGATTTTAGAGCATCTTAGATTTTAGTCAACCTCAGTTTCAAATATCCTAACGGCCTAAAGACTTCTGGATACGAAAGGCTGGGCTGCGTTAGCACACGCCCGGGTGGCCGGCTGGATTCCCTTCGCTCGAATGAGGGTCAATTGACCCCCTGCGATCCCAGAATTTAAGAGGTCTAGAGACATCAAACTCACAGGGTGTGTTGGCCTGTATCTGGCCTCACTTAGGTCAAAGTTTGAGACTCCTAGGTCATGACCTTCGGGTCAAATAAGGTCAAACAAGGTCAAACTTCAAGTTGGTCTCTAGTGTTCTCAGAACCTAGATACCTGTTCTAAGCGAAAGGTCACATGCTCATTCAAGGTCAGTCACCTTTTTTGACCTTTCGAAGGTCATGACAGAAGACTGCTTTAAGTTTCGCTTTTGAATAAGCGACAAAGATTAAGCTAGGCAGCATGCCCCTGAAAATAAAAAAGCTAACCTTGGTCATTTCAGGTCTGTGACCTTCTCTGAGCTGCGAAAAGCTCATGGTGGATATTTAATGCCGTTTCTGTCGTCCATAAATTCGAAACGAGCATCAGAAACTACCCCACACAGCAAGCCCTGGCGTGATCAAAAACGCTAGTCTTAACCTTGGTCAGACCTTCAGATCTGACCCGAGGTCAATGAAATTTGGTTTTTCAGTTGTTGTGCTGCTTAAGAAAGTGTCTCAGAGGTGTATGGCTTTGTCTATCACTCCGTTGTTTCATCAGGTTAAACGATTCCCTTGAAATTTACCTCGCTGAATCCATGGCCTGACTTTGACCTGCCGTAGGTCAGCGATCTTACAACGTACGTCCAATGCTTTGATACCACACGATCCGTTATTTAATTGTCTACAGCTATACAAAATTTGACACGGCTAGCCGTGCTGTTCGGAAATTATTCCGGACAAATCCTCGCTGGGGATCGATTATACTCCCCCCCCCTCCCCGAGCGCGTGTTAAGCTAAGAAGTAACCTCCAACTAATGCCAAAACTTATCATGGTTTCTGTGCCAAATCCACAAGCTTTGAGGCCTTTTGTTTGGCATAGCAAGTAGCCCATCAATCAGCATATCACTGCATGAGCAATGTGGATAGGCTTGTACAAGCAATGAACTGCTTAAATCAAAGGCTGAACTGAAGAATAAGCAATACTGGCTATTCAGATTATGAATCCTTCTAAGTACAACCCATTCCAATCCTGTGCGTACATTTCGCAACATGCCTCACATGTCGGTTGTGGAATTTTCTGTTTTCGTTTCCTCTTCATTTCGTAAGCGTAGACATTAAGTTTAATTTCTGCAGTTGGAACAAGTGCAAGCCTTCTTGCACTCGAGCTGCTAACTTTCGTCATGTGAGAGCAAATTGTTGCAAATTCACTTCGGTTTTGAAGCTTTGTTCTTGATGTGGTGACGGTTATTTTTGGCCTCATGGTAGGAACACAAAATGTGTCGATATTTCCAACTGTTTTTTGTTGATTGTGTTTTAATTCGGTAGAAAATATGCGTTAAGTAAAGAAGGCCCTTTTAGCTCAGTTGGTCAGAGCGCCTGTCCTCCGATCCGCCTGGCCGTGGCGAGATGGGTCCGAGTCGCTGCTTGTTCTGTTTGCTATTTGCAAAGCGCTCGCTTGGTCTGGACAGGCATGGCCTGTGGCCGGTGGCAGGGAATGCGCTAAGGATCAGGTGTTGCCAGAGGGCAGGACGGACCGTGCCAGGCATCGCGGCGCGTCTAACTTTCGCCACACATTCTGTCGTCGGCCTAGAGTTGCACGGTCAGATAGAGTTCGCAGCCCACACAAGCATTGTACTGCTGAGCGCAAGATCCAGTCTCAGAAATTCAGCAATTCCAAAGGTTCGGATTAAATATTAAACTACGAAGAAGTGGCTGGTCCCATCAAACAAGACACGGTTACACATAGGAAGATACGCGATTTTCCCTTATATTCGTGATGTTCCTTTTTCACCCCCAGCTAATTAGGCTGTAAGGGTTGTGCAAAGTTGTGACTTTATTGCAGAGCCCAATGTTGGTGAAGATGGCGTCAATGAGCGAGAGCTGCTGACCATGGCGATGCTTTCAAAGATGGCAGCGCTGGTAGACTTAGATATGGGGAATAATTCATGGTGATGCTTCCAGATATGGTAGCATCGTCGCTCAAGGCGTTGGGACCAGATCGACGGAGCAAAACATTGGAAAAACAATATCAGCCATTTTTACAAAGGGTTGCGATGCGAAATTTTTCTTAAAAGCTTTCTTACTAAGTTTTAAGCGTTGAATTTCTTAAGAGAAAAGTTATCTGAGCGATTTTTGTCTATAGATACAGGTATATGGAAACATGTTTTAAACACGTTTCTGTCGATAAAGCTGCAATTTGTTAGTTTTAAGCAAGATCATCCGTGCACGGATAATAACAAAGATTGTCTCCTCTTTCCGAAACTTTTCGAACCTTTTGGAAATGGTCCGGTGGCATGTCTGATACAGACACGACAAAACAGTCGAATGTATCCCGCCGCGTCCATATTAATAGGTATTCAGTGCGTGGAGTGCTTATTTCTTTAGACATGGTCTACGATGAATGATCCCTGAATTAATTGATCATCAAGGCTCGTTTCGCTTCACACTATACCAATGTACACAATAATAGCTGTCAGCATCCACGTCCTTGACCGATCCGCATCATCACACGGCTAGTATCATCCTAGAATTTGGGTGAGCTAAAAGCATGGATAAAACAAACAAAAGTCGAAACAGGCGCTCATTTCGTATAATTGACTTGTTTCAAGCTCGACCAACGTGTTTTAGCTATTGAATTTCCATGCCGTCGCATGAGTTCGATGATTTGCTTGCCAATGTGATAAGTCCATGTCAAGACCTTCTTAAAGTATTTTGCAAACTTGCAAAAGCACTTTTCAGCGCGTAAATTCTTTATGAAAAGGGTTGCTATTTCCGTTTTCTGCGTCCGCTGTTTTAGGAAAAGGTACTTTAAGCACTCGGGGCGTGTGCTCCTTTTGGAATATAATACATTGGAGGGGGAGGGGGCCAACATGATGCAATGCAGCGAATGCCGCATCCCACAGCAGCTTTTCCAGTCGACTTCCGTATGGCCGCATCCCACCCCATGCGGAGAAAGCTGGTGACGATGGGAGCGCGGCTATAAGGGCGCGGCGCGTGCGTCCGGCATCAGAGCCGACCCCTTCGGTGCATCGGCTGGAGGTGTGGGCTGAAGTCGGCAGGGGATCAGAGCGGCACGGCAAGGCGCGCTGCCGACACACTCGACCGGAGCAGCAGCTCTGTACACCTCAGTGCAGTGCACGCTCGACCACGGAGTGAGTGGATACCGGGCGCAGAGGTGGGGACCGCCTGCAAACGCCAAGGTGGGGCGTGCCAGCTGTAAAAGTGTAGCGGATCGGAACTCATTGCTGGCCGACTCGATCATTAGGTGAACAAACACTGGCTGAATGGACATCTGGGTGTGGTGCATTGCTGGCAAACTTTATCACAATCGTCCGAAAAAGTGAAACTGTAACCCAATGGGTGTCCACTGGAAAGAGTCGTTCAAAATAGTTATTGTTCCGCCACCCTCCCCTCCTCAGCTTGGGAGGGCCTCCGTTGCTCTTGTGGACTGCTCCAAATAAAGTGCTTCGGCGTTCATGAGTCAAGGAAACGGTTATCAGTCATGTCTAAGTTGTATGTAAGGTCAGGTCAACGACCGTGGCGGGATTTCGACGTTCTTGATGAGAATGTAATTCATGTTATGCGCCAAACCCTGAGTCTATCTAAACTCCATTGTGTTGTAAATACTAGAATGACGTATTTCGATCAAAAGAGCGCATTTTACAAAACCGCTTTTTCAACAGAAGAATATGAGCTGAGAAAGTTTTAGACAAGAAAACCGACTTGCGTCATAAAATGGCTGTGATTCATTTGCATTTGTTTAAGAGGCACGTGCGATAGTCCGTTTAATTAAATTTAAGTATGCAATGGATGTTTTGTTTAATTGATGCAACATTTGGGCCGGATAGCACTTCTCAGGTCTCAGAGATGTGGCAAGTGTGTGGTCTTGTCGCTTGCCATCCGCTCATCCGCCCTTGGGTGACTACGCCTCTGAGATTGGAGAGGGGAACCAACTGGCATCTGGGCAAACAGGCTACCTAAATATGATATCATGAATGGGAAAACGTAAAGAATCGTCATGCTACGTGAAAAATAAGGGGGGGGGGGCAAAACCTATCCTAGAAAAATGGGACGAAAGACATATACCCGAGCCCCTCAGCAGCCACGCCTTTGCATCCTCTTATTACTTTTTTTGCCTTCTTTATTGTTTGACATTTACTTGACATGACATCGACTGATTCGTATTGCAGTTTCCTTAATGATGCAAGCAGATTGACGGTCGATATTCTTAAATAAGCTATTGACACGCTACCATATCAAAAGGAGCACTGCCTCGGACTTTGCAAGGTTCCCATATCACTCATATCGGGAAAAGTGGCTTTTGGAGCGCTTGTGCAGATCGTTGTATGATTTTGGTAACCGATAGATTTAACGGAATTTTCTTCTGCTATGGTTTCGATACAGGCATGTTGCCGAAATATCAACCCGACTATATCTCCATTCTCCCGGATTTCTCCGAGGAATAAGGCTAATATACTGTCTTGTCGTTGTACGATTGTACGATCATTTGTTGCCCATCCTGTTGCCCATCCTGATCCTGTTCACAAAGTCTCTGGAATAACGGCCCCGCCAATATCTCACTGGACCTGCACAATGATGGTTGGTGGCCTGACCAGGAGAGGTCAGGTGAGGGCAATGCATAATATTAGGTCATTACGGTTAGGTTTACATCATAGGCTTAGTCCATATTTGAAGTATTTCGGACGTGCTGCGTTCGCAGTGTGAAGACATTGTTTTTGGTAGCAGAGCGATTTAATGTTATGATTCATATTTCAGTAAATGATAAGACTGGGATGTGACGTCTGCCAGTTGCTCTTTTATCACTGTTTAAAGTAATGATTCATGTATATATATATATGGTTATATTAATGGTATAAGCAAGTGGGCATAAGTTTTGAAGTAGAACGTACCATAGGTATAAGAAAAAGTGAATCATACAACAACGATATAATGATGACCCTTAGCAGTTTTAGGGCCTGATGAATCCCATAAATCGAAATGTTGCCAATTTTGTCTTCGCCTTCGGTCGCAACGCTATCAATATTATTGTAGTGAGACATTTACAAACTGTCACACACTGCTCTGTGGTGAAGCCAAATATTTGCCTAGTTGTTGTAACATGATAAAAATATTTTTAGCAGTAGGAAATGTACCGACTGAGCCAGTTTAGTATGCGGTAGCGCTCTGTATATTTCACGAAATAAAACTCTTTGTTCAGTACATTTAGTCCCTTTAAACACTACCAAACCATACCATGCACGTTGTAGTATTTTCGAATTGATTTTATCAATTCGAACGGTGAACTCATCTGTGGTTGTTACAGGAGTGCAGCTTCGTGGAGGCATGAGGGCATGCCTCCACAAATATTCTCACGCTTTCCCCCTTCTAAGAGTTGTTTGACACCTTCAGAAGTGGTACCGAACAAACTCGCCAGACTTCTGTGCTGCCTTCAGTGACTTATGTCGGTGTGGGACTCTTACAGCCATGTCCCCCCTGATATCCCAGCATGCATTCAACAGATCGGTTTGCAAAATGAGTTACCAGGCGTGGCCCGCAACCTACCCACGGTTTCAGAAGTTTACAGACGGTATTATGAGCACAATTTTCTAGTAGGTATCAAAGCTATCCAGCCCATATGCTCGCCAGCCATCGACCAAAAATCGGTTGATAACATGTTTTCCGAGAGCGGTCTTAGATGTACCGGCATAACAAGAGGCGCCTCGGATTATACAATTTACGCAGGCGTATAGCGGTCTCAAATGCACCGTGCTCTGGCATAACCAGAGAGGGGTCTCAAATGTACCCTGCTCCGACATAACCATAGAGCGGTCTCAAATGTGCCGTGCTCCGACATACCCAGAGATGCCTCGGACCATACAGTATGCGCAGGCGTATGGACATATTTTTTGTGACTTCTACCGAACGCAACATATCTGCGTTGGTGGCAATAATCTTGATGCAATGGTCAAAAGTGATAATAATTGCATGTTGATCAATTTCACTGATTTAAATCGTGAAGCTTTGCCGTACGGACCGCCCAGGGTGCCCTGCCGGCTGTTGAAGTTAATTGATACCGTTTATATCGCGCACCGCGCAAATAGTTCACCAGTCGTGAAGCATTTTCTTGAGCCTTTGCAACGCTTTCCTTGTCGCGAGCACCCTCGGTGCGTTTTACGACTGGCGACGGCGATACCGCGCCTCTCGCGCGCAGTCACGGCGTGCCTCGGCAGACGGCCACGCCTCACGCCCGCCCAGTGCGCTCCGCTGGGAAGCGTGCGGCTTTCTGTCGGCTGCAAGTGAAACGCTTCTCCTCGGGCAGCGCGGGCTCGCTCACACACTCCCACTGGGCGTGGAGCGCGCGGTGCCGAAAACCGCGCGAACGGCGTAGTGTCAGCGGCGTGTCCGCTTTCGGTCGTCATCGGCTGTCATTTCGCTTTCATGAGGCGGCGGTCATTCGAGTGGCTATGCTGGCGTGCAGCCTTGCATGCAACAGAAGATTTTCACTGCGCGAGACACACGCATCAAGTGTCAGTGGTCGGAGCAAGGCCGTTTACGGCACACTGCCTTCGGACGAACTTAGGGATCGAGGCTTAAGGGAAATATGGCCCGCGGCATGGCTCTTCCTCAGTGGTTGACACGCCAACTGTGCTATTGGGCCTCTACTGGGCCACTGACTGTAATCAGGGCCGTTGTTTCAGATGAACCGACGTGTTCTTCACATCTGTTGGGTACTCCTGGCGACGACGACACTTACCACCTGCAAAGAGGTGGTCAAACGTCAAGCAGGACAAAGTTACGGCGCGCCGGCTAGAGCCGCAGTGCACAGGGTACCTGCTCCAGCAGCTCCCGTATCGCGACATGGGGCCGCAGCCGCCCCCGCCGCTGGCTATGTCGCGCCGCCCGCTCCGACAACAGACTACGGCGCATCGCGGGCCCCGGCATCCGAACATGCTACCGCAGCTGCCGTCACAGCTGTGCATAGCGCTGCAACAACTCCGGCACCTGGTTATGGTGCCATAGCAGCTCCCGCAATTGGGCATGATGCCCCAGCGGTTCGCAAAGCTGGATATGGTACATCACCAGCCCCCAGCAAGGGATACGGCGTATCACTAGCCCCCGTTAACGGACATGGCGTATCACCAGCTCCCAGTAACGAATATGGCGCATCACCTAAATCTGCTTCTGCTAAAGAATATGGCGTATCACCAGCTCCTGCTAGGGGATATCGCTCTGCACCAGCTCCCGCTAACGGATATGGCCCCGCAGCAGCACCCGCAGTTGTATATGCTGCATCACCGGCGCCAGCAACGGGCTACGAAGTATCATTGGCGCCCGCACCCGAATACGGTGGATCGCCAGCTCCCTCAGCTGGATATGACGCACCAACATCTCCCGCGACTGGACAAGGCCCCGCCATCGCTCCCGTGACTGGGTACGGCCCCCCAGCAGCGCCTAGGTATGGGGCTGCAGCAGCACCGGTGGCTCCGAGGCTGTACTCCTCGTTTAGCGATGCGTACGATTCCAGCAGCCTGGGCGGTCCCAGCGGAGGCAAATGCCGACCTGAGACCAAGTTCATCCTCACCTGGACGAAGCTGACAATGCCGGTCACACTGTACGATACGCGCACCGAGAACGTGCCGACGACGCTCTACAGGTATGTCACTGAGACGGCACACTACCTGATGACCGCTGTTCACCAGGAAACGAAGACACGCGACCTGCACCCGGCCTACAGGGAGGAGACGAAGATCTCGTACAAAACGCACACCAAGGTGGTTCCCCAGGTGGACGTGATCACCTCGACGATTGTCTTCATTGACGACGAGCACCTCACGGTGACAGAGACGGATCACCTCACCTATACACAAGTGCAGCAATATCCGGTGGAGGTGACGTCCACCAGCGTCGTCAACGTCCCCAAGGTGATTAACGGGCCAAACGCGCAGCGCAACAATAGTGCGCGCCCAAAGGCGGGCATCTGAAGTACCGCTTTGCGGGTGAGCTGCAAAATATCGGCCAGGAAAGAAATTTGACAACACGCATGAGGCCTAACATTCACATATTGCGACTCTAACGGGCTCACTCGCGCATCATTGACCCCAACTGATGTAATGCAATCGAACATGTGCAAGCTAAACGGATAAGCGACTCCAGATACCGGTGCGGTCATGCATAACGCACAGTTGTTTGCTAATGTCGGCTGGCGAGAAGCCCATTGCGTCAAGTCACTTCTGCATAAAAGCACATACACGGTGGGCCACGCTTGCATGCTTTTCTCTTTTGTGGTAGCCTTTTTGTGTATATGCTTGCGTTGAACCTCTCTTGTCCATTAGAAGCGCTCAGTACGTCTGAAGCAAACTTAAACCAGCCATCTGCTGGCCACGTTCGGATCTTTGCAGAATTTCGTGGTGCGCCATGAACACAAGGCTGCTCTATGAGATCACAAACGTTCGACAGCATTTGCTGCGATCGTAAGTCAATCCTTGACCCTTGATACAGATCATTAATTCCACCAGCTTTATGAAAACATCACAGTTCAAACGTTGTTTGTGCACCTCAGTGCGAATTGCATAGTTTCTGCAGCATGCAGAAATGCCACAATTACTAAGTATTGTCGAATCGATTTGCGACAAAACCTTGTCATCACAAGTCCAAACTAGACGAGATGCCGCCACGAGCCGGGTAAATCTCCGTGCACCCACAGGGAGCTGGTAAATCCACGGATTGAGTACAACAGGCTCGAAAATAATCTCGTTACGGCTATGTGCACAGGTGTTACAAGGCATGGGCATAAATTCTAGTATCAGTGTTACAAAATGTCCTGACCTTTGCAAATGTCAAACTTGCTTAAGTCTGAGCATGCTAAAACCAGCAAACCCTGCTCAGCCCCGAACGCGACTAGCAGCTGCTTGGTTAGCGTTCACTCTAGGCATAGCAAGCGGTTTTGTTGGAGGCTGAAGAGATCAACTGCAAGCAAATGCACAAAAGGTCTACACTAACGGGAGAGTAAGCGTGCGTGACCACTGCTCATATCCGTTTTTTGTGCATCGCAAAAGTGGCACGAATTCTCGTATGACCATGAGTTTTCTTCTGCAATTGACGTTGACTTCATATCACCATGGATTTCTCATCAGCGGGCGTCTGCAAACAGTTGTACTTCATAACTGATGCCGTCATCTATCCGTCCAGCACACAATGACTCTGTTAAGTCATATCAGTTGTTGTTAATGGTGTTTGAATGCGCCGACCAGAGCTGCGTTTGGTGAATGTTACGTCAGGATCTCCATTGATGTCCTGGATCTGGTGTCCAATTTGTTTTCCATCCGAAATTTAGCACATCAACTAAAGGGTTATGTTCCCAGTGACGTCAATTGAACGTAGTCTATTTCTGCGCCAGATTTAGCCGATGTTTTCACAGTTTGATAAGATCATCGTCGGCTTGTTCTGTGATGTTGTGGTTGTTGCTGCCGTTTAATCAAACATATTTTACATGAAATGAAGGTAAAGGATCAACAAGACTAATTCAGTTTCCAAGAATCTTGAAATCATTCGTTAACACCAAATTGGTGGCCTTAACAGCAACCTGTCCCTGACGAGCTGCACGGTAATCTTTTCTCGCCACTATCATTTTTGGTCTTACGGCACGTGAGTGATGCCAGATCAGCTTCGCAGGTAATCTTTTCGACAGCATGACGGCACGCGGCTCCCAGTGCTGCCCAAGCCTGGCTAGGTCCGAAGCTGATCGATGCTTGGCAGCTCGTCCCGCGCCTTCAGATTCGTGCCGCGCCGCGTGGGCTCACGCACTAAGCTCGTCCCGCGCCATCAGATTCGTGCCGCGCCGCGTGGGCTCACGCACTAGGCTCGTCCCGCGCCATCAGATTCGTGCCGCGCCGCGCGGGCTCACACACTAGGCTCGTCCCGCGCCATCAGATTTCTGCTGCGCCGCGTGGGCTCACACACTAGGCTCGTCCCGCGCCATCAGATTTCTGCTGCACCGCGTGGGCTCACACACTAGGCTCCTGTTACGCCCTCAGGCCACGCTCAGGGCCAGCTTAAGGTTCAAACAGGTCTCTTAGCCAACGTGCCCGTGACGACCAGTGAGCATCGCTTGTGAACGTAAAATGGCATGCGCCCATGCAACATCTTCACAAGAACTGGGAAATCAGGAGAGAAATGGCTGGCAGCAGCGCATTGAAACCCGGCAGGGATATGACATTGACATTTGCGTGCCTAATGCAGAACGTTTGTAAAAGATAACCAAACAGCTTGCCGAACGCCAAGACAGGCATGAAGAACAGGGTGTAGGCATTTCTGTGAAGCGCCAGTAAACAAACAGTGTCTCGGATTACGTCATTGTCTTTGTACAATTCTGCTGAAACTGCATGATTATCGGAGCCACCCTCACGGCGTTAGTGTAATCGTCAGTCATGCTCTGGTTAACGTGCCGCGAAATCGTCGTTGTCTGAATCCTTGGCGGCCGAACGATGTACTTCAGCTCAGCCCCGCGCGTTCGTCCGCTGTTGCAGGTGGAGACGAAGGTGACGACCGAGTACCAGACGCACTACCAGACCGAATACGTCACCAGTCTGCAGACGGTGGTGCAGACTCAGAGTCTGAACGTGCCCGTCGTGCAGTACATCACCAGTTCGCACACGGAGGTCCAGTACTACACGGTGGATGTGACTGTGACCCGGCGGCAGTACCACACGGTGAACCAGTGTAGCAAGCGGCACCGACGCCAGCGGCGCCCGGCTGGCGGCCGTCTTTGAGCGGCCGCGGCCAACCAGCGGCGCGCGCGTGCTGTCCTCGTCGACCGAGTCTCCACATGGTGCATTACTCGAGGCGGTTGTGATCGTTCAGCGTTCTTTAGAGTTGTTACATTGCTTCGGTCACCACATGCAGGGTCTGGTGTCCCACTAGTGAATATGTTTATGACTATATGAAATACAATGATAAGTGGCAGTTGATCTACTTGGCACTCTTTCCTGGTTTCCCGAGATCTCACGACTCAGCAGTGCAAACGCCGATTCGCCCTTCCGTCGCCTGTGGCCGAAGGTCGTGAGTCCCTTCGTCGGTCATGACACACGGCAGTCTCAAAACGACATCTTTCGTTGACGTGCCATTAAGGCATGCAACCGGGTCTCATGGATTACATAAGCTGCGTTCCTTTCGGCACCGAGACTGGCAAGCTCAAACTGATGTTAAAATTCTGGACCAAATGTAACCAACAATCACAGCGCAGGATAAAAACAAAATGTCCGCTCCCAATCGCTGACGGACTGACCGCTGTTAAATACACTTTTTGCTCACCACCATACGCATTAAAATATATAAGGACAGTAACACAAGCTCAACAGCCAGCTGCGAACCAGGCTGGAGCTACCCGTTGAAAAACCCGAGCACGGACAAAATCCGCTTCCCCGCGCGAAATAGGAGCGAAATCCAGCCATATCCCTGGAGCCACCACATGTTCCTACTGTACAGCTTTAATTGACAGGATTTTTCACGGACGCATGCTGAAGGAAGATGGTTTGATGCAATGGGTTCGTCGAGCCAATCTATCCAGTGTAACCGCGAGGTACCGCACTGACGCCCGGCATATTACGAGTGGATTTTGTCAGTGAAAACAACACGAAGGGATGCTGTTAGTGAAACATGGCCTGCAGTACCTAAACCCATTTGGAAGCTGTCAATTACGGAGTTCAAAGCCCCCCCCCCCCCCCCAACAACAGACAATCAATGCACGTGGGACTGCTGCCGGCGGCGGCCCGGCCCGGCACGCGGCAGCACTCTGACAATGTTCTGGGCCGGCCTCTATATTCGAAAAAACTTGCGGTATAAACGAGGTTCCTGTGTGAATATCGTCGCCATGTGTCATACCCAAAAAACATTCCTATATTTTCGTACAAACTATATTCTTCTGATGTTTCCCTCAGTATTCAGCATTACAGGAAGACGAGAACACGCATATCGTATCTAGGTACACATATTTTAATGGATGGACGCCAGAAACAGTAAGAAGCGACAGACGTTTCGATCACAGCGTCACCTGGCCGTGTCTAGGTAAGCAGTCTTGGGGACGGGCCGGACAGCGGGCCAGCTGGCGCTTCGTCCGGCCCGTACCGCCGCGCGCCCCCACGCTTCACGCGCCTACCGCTCCGGCTCACGAGCGCCGCCACGCGGCAGAGCGGCCAAGCTACAGTTCCATATGCAGCCACGTAGAACTCCACCATTCCGGATCTCGCTGGGGGGTGGTACGGCGCCGCAGACGGAGGACCGCTGCCGACCGGTGAGGCTGGTCCGGTAGCGATTTCAGGCCGACTTCTCCACCTTGATGTCTGAAATCAAGACCAGATGGGCTGAGAAAGGCAAAGACCACGTATGTACGCAGGGTCTGTAACTGGGTGCAATACGAGTACATGGCCTACGAGAGGACTGAAAAGACACCGTGTTTAGACATCTACCACGTCAAAATGACCTGTTCAGGGAGGTTTTGCTTGTCCAGCAGAATGCCTGCCACCTGGATGGACACAAGAGATCAAGTTACTGCTCAACGATACTGCGTAAGAAAATATTTGCACGCACACCGAGCTTCGCTTACTTTCTACGTTCTTCTGAAATACACTGATATGCAATGGCTGTTCTTTAAACCTCAATCTGAGCAAATTAGATCGCTCCCTCCAGAGCAATGTCAAGCAGCAGCTGTCTAGTTACCAAACCGTGAGTAAAAGTCATCAACTAGTGCCACGGTAGGGGATGACAGCTACAGCTGTCGTCGTACCATCCGCTGTAGGCAGAGGGTTTTTCTCCACCGTTTCGGCGTGTTTCAGTTTGTTCGCGTCAAACTGCTCGATGCCGTCCAGATGCGACTGGAGCTTCTTCTCCTGCTGGATTTCTGCGGACGATAGCCGGCCTCAACAACACCCACACACGTAGAACACACAATGGAGCGCGTAAGGCACAGAACAGGACGACCAACCATCCCTTCACGCTGCGATCACTGGCAAGGCCTACTGCCAGTTAAACATATCACCATTGACACTGACGACGTCCACAAGGTGCCTCCGACACCGGGGCATGGGTACATCATCCATCTCCCAGAAAGATGCCTTCCGACACCGGGCCATGGGTACATCATCCAGCTCCCAGAAAGATGCCTTCTGACACCGGGCCATGGGTACATCATCCAGCTTCCAGAAAGATGCCTTCTGACACCGGGCCATGGGTATATCATCCAGCTCCTAGAAAGATGCCTTCTGACACCGGGCCATGGGTACATCATCCAGCTCCCAGAAAGATGCCTTCTGACACCGGGCCATGGGTATATCATCCAGCTCCCAGAAAGATGCCTTCTGACACCGGGCCATGGGTACATCATCCAGCTCCCAGAAAGATGCCTTCTGACACCTGGCCATGGGTATATCATCCAGCTCCTAGAAAGATGCCTTCCGACACCGGGGAAGGGTAGATCATCCAGTTCCCAGAAAGATGCCTTCCGACACCGGGCGAAGGGCAGATTATCCACCTCCCAGAGAGGCGCTTCCCACCACTGGGGCAAGTGTAGATCATGCAGCTCCCAGAGAGGCGTCACTGCTCCTAACGGTTATCAAAACCGACGACAGCGGATCATGCAGCTCCCAGAGAGGCGCCACTGTCCCTAACGGTTATCAAAACCGACGACAGCGCGAAACCAAAGTCACGAACACTTTAGGGTGCACCAAACGTCTCATGTCAGTGACAGAAGTCGTGATCACGTGTTCGCTAAACCCCATCTTAAAAGTAAAACAAAGACTGATAAGCTGCACATGCAATGGGAAGTAAGCGAGTCCGACACATAACGACGCGTATATGGCCTGTCAAACAGGAGAGCCTCAGGAGACACTGTGGTTTACTGAGAGAGTGCCACACTGCCGCCTAGCCGCCCGCCGACTGAGAGGGTGCCGCTCCTCCTGCCGCACTGAGAGAGTGCCACACTGCCGCCTAGCCGCCCGCCGACTGAGAGGGTGCCGCTCCTCCCGCCGCACTGAGAGAGTGCCACACTGCCGCCTAGCCGCCCGCCGACTGAGAGAGTGCCGCTCCTCCCGCCGCACTGAGAGAGTGCCACACTGCCGCCTAGCCGCCCGCCGACTGAGAGAGTGCCGCTCCTCCCGCCGCACTGAGAGAGTGCCACGCTGCCGCCTAGCCGCCCGCCGACTGAGAGGGTGCCGCTCCTCCCGCCGCACTGAGAGAGTGCCACACTGCCGCCTAGCCGCCCGCCGACTGAGAGGGTGCCGCTCCTCCCGCCGCACTGAGAGAGTGCCACACTGCCGCCTAGCCGCCCGCCGACTGAGAGGGTGCCGCTCCTCCCGCCGCACTGAGAGAGTGCCACACTGCCGCCTAGCCGCCCGCCGACTGAGAGGGTGCCGCTCCTCCCGCCGCACTGAGAGAGTGCCACACTGCCGCCTAGCCGCCCGCCGACTGAGAGGGTGCCGCTCCTCCCGCCGCACTGAGAGAGTGCCACACTGCCGCCTAGCCGCCCGCCGACTGAGAGGGTGCCGCTCCTCCCGCCGCACTGAGAGAGTGCCACACTGCCGCCTAGCCGCCCGCTGACTGAGAGGGTGCCGCTCCTCCCGCCGCACTGAGAGAGTGCCACACTGCCGCCTAGCCGCCCGCCGACTGAGAGGGTGCCGCTCCTCCCGCCGCACCTTCCGGACTCGGCAGATGAGTCTTCTCCTCGGGCGTGACGTTGTTCATTGAGTCCTTGTCGAAGCGCTCCACACCAGATAACAGGTTCTGGTGTGTCTTCTCCTGCTGCACGTCTACAACAGACGGAAAACATCGCATCAAGATGCGCAAGGGCAACGCGCCATCGAAGGCAGGCGGCGCGATAGTGGTGCGGGATTGCTTCAGTTGGACAGTGAACAGGAGCAAACGTCCCACACAAGCGACGCACAAGCCACCAAGTTGCCAGTGTACTTGGATAACTACGCACGCATATCCACTGGAATGCAAAGGGCACATGACACAGTTTTCCTAAACCCGGAACAATGCCAATCACCGTCCCACTTGTAGGGTGAGATGTCAAGGTTTGAGAAGGCGTGGTTCCAACAAAAAACATTGACCGAAGGGCATGGGGACCCTCCGCACTGAATTGTGAGGTTCCCCGTAAGGGCCTGAAGCCCTGACGGATGACAAGGAAGCCAAGCAGCATCGCATGAAATGATTCAGATCGACGTAAGTCAGATGGTGCGGAAGCTATTGGGATAGCCTTGTGCTCCCCAAATTGTGAAGAATGTGCGCGTCGTTCCCTCATAATGTCATCGCACATTTTTAATTTCAGAGATTGCACACTTACTGGGTCACTACGTGAAAAAAATCGCATCTGGATATCCCAGTTATAATCCTTGAAAGGCGTAAGACGATAAAAATCGGCATTTACAATGACCAGATTGGGTAGTGACATGAAAACAGGGAGGGTTTAACACGCGCTCGGGTGGGGGTCAAATTGCCTCCCACCCCCTCGAAGGTTTTTCCAGAATGGTTCCTGAACGGCGCGGCGTAGTCGCACCAAATTTTGCATAGCTGTAGGCCACTGAATAGCGGATCGTTTGGCATCAAAGATTTAGATGTATCTTGTAAGGTCGCTGACCTATGACAGGTCAAAATCAAGCCATGGTTTCAGCGAGGGCAATTTCAATGGAATCATTCAATCTGATCCAACAACGGAATGTTACACGAAGCCATACAACTCTGAAATGCTTTCTTAGGCAACACAACAGTTGAATGAGCAAATTACATTGATCTAAGGTCAGATATGAAGGTCGCACCAAGGTCAAAACCAACCTGTTTTATTACTCTAGGGCTTGTTGTATGGGATAGTTGCAGGTGCTCATTTTGAATTTATCGATAGTAGGAACCGCATTATACATCATCCACCGACTTCTTAGAGGTCAGAATAGGTCATTAACTAAAATAACCCAGGTCAACATTTTGTTTTAGGAACATACTGTCTAGCATAATCTTTGTCACTTAGTCAAATGCAAAACATAAAGCAATCTTGTATGATTTTGGCCGCCTTGACCTTCAAAAGGTCAAACAAGGTCACCGACATTAAATGAGCATGTGATCTTTTTCTTAGAAACGGCTATTCAGGTTCTGGAGGCACTTTGGAGACCAGCCTGGAACTTGACCTTGTTTGACCTTTTTGATCCGAAGGTCATAACCTAGGAACCTGAAACTTTGACCTAAGCGAGTAGACATACAGGTCACCAAACCCTGTAAATTTGGTGTCCCTAGCTTTCTTAGTTCCCGAGATCTTAGGGAGGGGGTCAAACTGATCTCCCTACCCGAGCTAAGGGCATCTAGCCGGCCACCCGGGCGCATGTTAAGGAAAGCGATGCCCGTAAGTCCACGGCTGGTACTGAGCTGGCACTACAGTGGTTGTGTGCGTACGGGCATGGGCGCCGATTGTGAACCACTGGTGGTTCACTGGTACCAACAATGACTGTGAGCTTGTGGGCGTTGTTTGTTATTCCAGCCGTCTCTCTTTCTCCCTTACCGGATGACGGCAAATGACGCCAATCGTGCCTTTCTTTCGTCGAGTCGTCTTTCGATCTAAGATACCTGTGTCAAATGTGCCAGGAATAAACAGACCGGCCACCAGTGCAGAAGATCGCTTGGAGTCAACCACAAGGGTCTGTACACATTTCGCGATCCGCGAAATGCAATCGAGTGTTTTGCAGGGACGACTGGGATTAGAGTCCTAGAGCGCCACATCTTGTTGCAAAGGCATTGCAGGGATGACTGGGATTAGAGTCCTAGGGCGCCACATCTTGTTGCAAAGACACAGCGCCATTCAGCATAAAGTATAGCCGGTAGTTCAGCGGAGCACTTACGGCTCGACGGAAAGCCTTTGTGTCGGCCGTTTGACGAATATGTACAGCGTCGTGCAGCCCCATGACGTAGCCTCCCCGTTTCAGCACAAAGCGAGCACCCGCCATTCCTGGGACGCGGGTGGTCTGCACGATATAGTGAGCACGTGTGCTGCACCCAACTGATTTGTCAGCTGAACGACTGAACAGTTGTGTCAACATTTATTGTAGAGTAACGCAAGAATAATAATTTAAAAAACACATCTTCGACCCCAACAAACACAGAAAAACTGGAATATGCCAGTCGTTACATTTCGTACAATTACTTGGCACCGTACTACTATGGCTCACAGCGCTTACGTAATGCCGCTCCTAGGATGCTGTATGAGCCTCCCACTGGGTCATTCCAAAGTCAAAACTTTGCAGCAATATCGTAGAAAGAGAGAGCGCTAGAAAAAGAAACGTCACGTTGATTACCAGCGTTCGCCCCACATGTTCTACGTATTGAATCACGAGATGCTCTTTTGTTGTGTAATATCAAGAATTCACTGCTTAAAGGCTGCGGCCGTTCTTCATCACATCAGCAACATTTAACTCAACATAAAAGCTACTGCACACCTATAAATTCACGATTCGTCACATGTATAGGTTTTTGTCCGTGGAAATGTAAAATACAATGTACTGTGTCTGTGGTTATCCGTGCGGATGCAGTCCAAATAATTAGCGGGAGTACTACAGAGCTTCAACGAACTTATGTCTGGCCCATGCAGATGCAAGCAACGCACATGTCTGCACGTGTCTGACGGGGATGCCGTGTAAACACGGCTCAATGGGTAGGGAAGGTACCGCACATACGACCTCCCCGTGAAATGCACGCGGGGTCCCGCTTTCCGGCACGTTGGGGTAGTCATGTCACGTTGTTGGGGTGGCCACGTCACGTTAGGGTAGACGGCAGAGTGATAACACAAGTTATGCGATACGTTTACAAAAGCATATAAGCACACAAGATACAGGAAACAAGATAAAGAAACACATACAGACACAAATTATGCGGCACTTCAGGCTAAAACCCTGACCGCAGTGCCATCTGTCGCCGCCGGCGCCAAACGGCACGCAGCTCGCCGGCCGGCCGCCGGCCCGCCCACCAGACGGCGAGAAAGTGGTGTCGGGCCGGCCGGCTCCGCGCCCAGCCAACACCGCTCATGTAACGGACACGGTGACGTCACCACTTCACACGGCGCCCGTCTGAAGCGCCAGCAGACACCGTGCCTGCAGATCGTGGAGCTGAATCTCCCTCGATTCCAACAAGTTCGTGTCAGGTCTACGGCACATAATGTATCGAAACTCACAAAAGAACTGGATTATCGATCCCGTGCCAGGAAGGAGAATCAAGGTAGCTACTCTAAATTTCGCGCATTTCCCCATGATGTGAGCTTCAAACAAAATGTAACCATGCTATTTGTACCACAGTAATTTATCAACGTTAAAGCAACCATGCTATCCGTTAAATTCCTATCAACGCCTCTGCCTTGTGAAAAAGTTCCGTTTTTAGCGGATGTTTTCGAAAAATAGCTCGACGGCTTAAAATCAAGACGCAAGTTGAAGTTTTGGTTGTCTTGCAGTGTCCGCCGCGCTTGCCGATTCTCTGTGTATTGTCATGACTAATTGGGCACCATTGGAAAAATGGCACTGTAGCACTCCCTCTGTGATGCGATGTTCATGGTAAATGTTTAAAGCAGTTGGTTTAAATCTATATAAGCATAGATGATATATATATATATATATATATATATATATATATATATATATGTATATATATACAACCAGCACGTAAATGAGCGCTCCTCGACGATTGCCCAGGCGGTTTGCAGCGTGCAGTTTGCATTCGGCGCTTGCGCCACATGGCGAGTCAATGACTCGGCAACCGGATATGTCAGTCGGGTGTCAGCGATCCAGCCGCCGTCAGCGTCCCGGCGCCGCTCCGACATCGGCCGCCGCCGCCGCCGCCGCTGGAGCCCCCGGAAAACAGCCGGGCTCGGCGCGGCGCCTCGGCTCTCCGGGAGGCGGCGAGAGTGGCCGGCGGTACGTGACGCTGCGCCGCGCTGCTACGGCTTCGGCCGCCACTGCCTTTTAAGGAGCGGCGGCGGTGGGGCCGGCCGGCCGGCGCGAGCGGCCGCCGCCGGCACCGCCGCTCGCCGCCACATCGACAGGCGGCACTCTCCGCCCGCCAACCAGCCGGTCGGAAGAGGCCGGGTTCCGGTCCGGCGAGCGCGGTGCCAAATTCGGAGCTGCCGCGAGGAGGCCCCCAGTGTAGGCTGAGACGAGGGCGCCGGAACTGGCCGCATTAGGCACCGAGCCGGACTGATGTTATGCAAATGTTGCTCTGACTACAATCAGACTAAATATGGACATCACATTCGGTTCCCCTGCCCTCTCCCACCGTCATTCAGCAATGGGCCAGCATCTGCAGCCATCCTTTAAGCGGGATGAGTCACAGACAGCCAGAGATCATCAGCAAAATCTTAGCAGCAGTCTGTCGTTTGCCATGTTTGTACGGCCGGCTAGTAGCTTCACAGTGCGCCATGAGGGCAATCCCATGCCTTTTCTGTCGCTCGGCACCGGCTGTATCAGAAGCTCGGGACAGGGCGAATGTGATCGGGCCTGGATACTAACCGTAATCTAATCACGTCACGTGAAATTCAGTCGCGACCACCCTAACTCAGTGGGCTGGGATTCGATGAGTGTGGCCACAACCTGACAGGGCGGCCCGACACAGCCTGCTGCCCAGCCAGCCGATAGACCAGACCAGGACCAGACATCGAGCCGGTCAGGCACCAGACCGGACCAGCACCAGACATCGAGCCGGTCAGGCACCAGACCAGACCAGCACCAGACATCGAGCCGGTCAGGCACCAGATCAGGCCAGCACCAGACATCGAGCCGGTCAGGCACCAGACCAGACCAGCACCAGACATCGAGCCGGTCAGGCACCAGACCAGACCAGCACCAGACATCGAGCCGGTCAGGCGCCAGATCAGGCCAGCACCAGACATCGAGCCGGTCAGGCACCAGACCAGACCAGCACCAGACATCGGGCCGGTCAGGCACCAGACCAGACCAGCACCAGACATCGAGCCGGTCAAGCACCAGACCAGACCAGCACCAGACATCGAGCCGGTCAGGCTCCAGACCAGACCAGCACCAGACATCGAGCCGGTCAGGCACCAGACCGGACCAGCACCAGACATCGAGCCGGTCAGGCACCAGGTCAGACCAGCACCAGACATCGAGCCGGTCAAGCACCGGACAAGACCAGACAAGGGTCCGATCAGACATCGGACCGGATCAGACACCATCAGACACCAGGTACGGAGCCGGTCAGGCGCCGGACCAGACGAGACGCAGGTCCCGTTAGACATCGGACCAGACCAAGTACGGAGACCCCCAGACATCAGATCAGACCAGCACCAAGCATAGAGCCAGTCGTGTGACGTTTCCAGCGGGCGGATGCCGAGTACATGTTCGCCCTATCGCTCCCAGCCGGTCGGACGGGAAACGCGCGTAATCGACGCTGCTACTCGCCGGCATGACTTCACAAAGTCGGGCGTAACGAATGCGAACCCAATGATGTAGAAGGCTGTACGTATGCCAGTTATGTCGACACACGCATTTTTGCGCTATACAACGTTTTAATAGACTAAAAACGACGTCATACAATACGAGTCCAAGTCTTGATACTGAGTTAGCGACTTTCAGGTTACTACGAGGCGTTGATCTAACGAAGTTATAGGGCAAACATTGGGAACGTCACATATAACTCGTCATGCCGAAAGCCAGGAACTGAAAACCTCTCTGGCTCCAATCAAGTATCCTCCAAAAGATATATAGGAGGTTTTCATTTCATATGAATATCGCTAGCTATGACCTCTAACTAATTGCCTAACAACAAAGCTTAAAAGGCATATCATGTGTTACGAGTTTCTGTCCAGCAGTCATTACATGGCAGCCAAAGGTAGCAAAACATCGAGAAAGGAACGGAATGGCAGGTGTGTCTTGCTCGTGTTGCACTATACGTGAGTGTAATGAGCATTCCTTCCTGAAAGGTTGCCTTTGACAAAAAAGCGAACTTGCAGATATTACACACAAAAAAGCGCCACATTCGGTTAAAGCATTGGCATGCCAGGAATACGTCCACACTAGACGCAGCCCGCGTACGTCCGCCCCGGAACGGAACGTGGGAGCACGGCAGGCTCTTTTACCACGCGGTTTGCAGTTAATTGCGAGTAGCTTGTTCGGTAGTCCTTTTAGGGTTTGTCTGCTGCTAGCGGCGGGTGTCAGCTGGTTAGCCGACACATCATCCGGGCATTGGCAGGCCGCAGCAGCGCCTCGTATGGCGTTACTCACGTATGAGTGCCGACTGTGCTCCAGTGAGTTTGGCACACACATGGGTATTCAAACTGAACGAGTGACGGGCTGCGTTGGGCAACTATTCGTGATTCGTAAGGCTATGGGATCGATGGTGGTGGGTATGACCGTCACTGCGGCTAGAGGGTGGGTTGGGACGGGTCGCTGCCGGGTATTTACCGTCGGGTGACGGAAGCCGGTTCTTCTCCTGAGTCTCGGTCTTCTTCAGCTGGTCAGCGTCGAAGCCCTCGACGCCCTGCAGCAGGGCGTTATGCGTCTTCTCCTGCTGCACGTCTGCCGGGCACAGATCACGGTCACGGTGGGGAGGGGGCGCCGAGCTCGGAGGTCGGGCAGCCCGCCACACAGAACGGACCACGGTACTCGGACTGAGCTGGACCTGGACACTATCTACGGCAGTCGACTGGCTGCAGCTGGGTTCTGGAGAGAGTGAGGGAGGGGCAGGGCAGCAGCGGGCTAGCAGCGCTGCACCCGCGACTTGGGCTGTAATGGACCGTGCAGTAGAACACATCCTTCATCCGACCTCGCAGAGGTCAAATTCACGACACTGCGCAAGTGCATCGAAAATCGTGCCAAGAGGAAAGGCGGACAACGCGCGGGCGTGGTGTCAACTGGAAATAGGTGTGCTGGAGTTCACTGACAAAAGCGTTCGTCGGATCGCCGGAAAGGCCCCACCATCAGGTGACTAACAGACGGAGGCATGCCGGCCACACTCGGCGAGCGGACGCGCGCGCCGCCAGCTGGTCCCGGGCGGACGCCTCCGACGCCTCCCGGGCGGCCGTCACGAAACAGGACACCCCACGAGGCCACGCGAGGCGCCCTGGCGTGAGAACACAGATATCAGCTCGCTGGGACGACCACTGCAGCCGGGGCCAACAAGGCGGTGCTGGCCGCAGCCCTCCGGCCTGACCGATTGCTGGCTTCGCCGACACTGTCACCGCCAGGCGGACAGGCCCCATTGCTGGATCTAGCCAGCTACGGCGGGCCTGCGTTTAGCCACAGTCAGGCCGGACGTGGGCCGGCATCACCGGGAGTCGGCGGAGCCGCTGGCCGTCTTACCCTCCTTCGTGGGCAGCACTCCTTTCTCCACCGTCTCCGTGTGCTTCAGCTTATCTGGAGTGAATTCCTCCAGCTCCGACTTGACGTTTGGAGCGACCTTGGGCAAATCCTTCAGAGTTGGACTGGTCGAAGCCGCCATAGTGCAACGTAACAAATCTGTAACGAGAATACACGCGCTTAGCTCAAAGGCGTGGTTACATTGAATGATTTTTTAGTGGGCTGAAAAACATTATTATGGAAGTATGGGACTCAAACAAGACGTCTGACTTACTGAATCCACCCCTAGTAACATTTCCTGATATTTTTTACACGCAGTGTTGTGTTAATATTCAAAAAGACCCCTCAGTGCCGGTGGGCGAGACGAGCGAGACACGCGAGGAGGAAAACATGCCGCACGTCCAAAGCGTACATTACGTTCAGTTCTGACGCAATGCATGACAGGCGGACGAGGGACTTGAGTCATGCCTATGGTATTGTCATACGCTGGCGGGTGTCGGATCCCATGGTCAGATCGACACACCTCGCCATGCACATCCGGCCAGACCTGACACATATCGGTCCTCGAAATCTGCAGCGCAAGGATAAGCGTGACTTTGATGAGATCCCACATCAGTGAACAATGCACCTGGGCTGTGATCACCCAGCAGGAGTGTTGACCAAAACGCCAGCGAGGCAAGACGCCGTTGTTGGGCTATCGCTACGAGGAAGCGTCCGCAGTGGCACGCGGACCGCTGTGGACTTAAAACGCAGCCAGCAGACAACCACAGCCGCAGACAACCACAGCC
Organism: Pollicipes pollicipes; assembly: GCF_011947565.3. Classification (NCBI taxonomy): domain Eukaryota; kingdom Metazoa; phylum Arthropoda; class Thecostraca; order Pollicipedomorpha; family Pollicipedidae; genus Pollicipes; species Pollicipes pollicipes. The sequence continues at coordinate 40,552,966 of NW_023596297.1, read as the reverse complement.
AGCAGACAACCACAGCCGCAGACAACCATAGCCGTTGGCCGACCGGAGCCACATGGCATACGAAACGCGCATGCGATCGTCATTGCATTTCCACGACGGCTTTGACATGAGTCAGAGCTCCGCAATCACTCGGGCTCGCGCCGGCCGTGTACTGTGCCGCGGCTATAGCGGCTCCTCGCAGGTCGGGCGCTGTGCCGCGGCTATAGTGGCGCCTCGTCGATCGGGCGCTGTGCCGCGGCTGGAGCGGCGCCTCGCCGATCGGACGCCCCGAGCACCGCCGCCGGTACCGGCACCCCGCCGACCGTGCGCCCCGGGCACCGCCGCCGGTACCGGCACCCCGCCGACCGTGCGCCCCGGGCACCGCTGCCGGTACCGGCGCCTCGCCGGCCCGGTCTGGCGCGGCTGGGACGCGCTCCACTGGCGCCGGCCGGCAGCTGGCCGGGGTCGAGGACCGGTCCGGTCCGGTCCGGTCCAGCCCGCACCGGCCGGCGTAGGCCACGCCCGGCCGCACGCGCGTGACCGTCGTCCAGCAGCCACGTGACGCTCCGTCCAAAGCGCACGGACACGGCGTGGTCAGGGCCGGCCGCCAGACGCCGACGTGGCCGGAGCTCCGTGTCATGCTCGTCCAGATCGCTGCCGTACAACAGTCTCAGCCGACTGAGCGGAGCTTTGTGTGCTGAACCCGAGCAGACGGCGCCCCTGCCTCCCGCGCCGCCTCCAACTGCCGGGCGGCTGGCGGATTTATCAGCTGCCTGGCGGCGGCTTGTTGCGCCGGGCCCTCGCTTCCTCAGCGGGCCAGTGTGGCCAGAGCCGGCCGAGGTCGTCAGTCCCGTCGACCGGGCGCCGCACCCAGCCAGGGTCAGGGACGGGGCACCGGCCCGGACCGGGTCGGTCCGGGCCGGGTCAGGGCCGGCGTCGGGTTGCATCCCGTCTCGAGATTCGGCGGCATTGCACCAGCCCACACAACACTGGTGGCAACGGCGCAAATCCGCTCAAACACATGCGTCCACATGCCGACAGCCGACACCGGTCGAGCCGGGGCTGGGTTGGTCGGCAGCGGCGGCGGGTGACCGACTGTATGCCGGGCACCTGGCCGTCCCGCGGGCACCTAGGCGCCTCCCGGGCACCTGGCCGCCTCCCGGGCACCTAGGCGCCTCCCGGGCACCTGGCCGCCTCCCGGGCACCTGACCGCCTCCCGGGCACCTAGGCGCCTCCCGGGCACCTGACCGCCCCCCGGGCACCTGGCCGCCTCTCGGACGCCATGCCGCAAGCCGATGTCATAGGGCGCGGCGATGGGTAGCTCCCCACTGGCATGGCCTCGGACTACCCAGGTGTAAACGCATCACTTAGCTCACGGGACAGTGGTCAGAACTGAATTTTGTCATGCACAAATCACCCATAACAACCCACGAAGTCCACAAAGTCAATCAGATTATTCGGGTTGCAGACATTTCTGCGCTTCTGCACAGACACTGGTCTACAATGACGGCCGGCTGACTCAACAATACCCGCAACAATGGCTCTGTGCCGAGTCGGCACTACCGCCTGCTAAGATGCTGGCGTTGCACGCCGCTGTGAGCTCGCTGCGCAGCCTGCGCCGAACACGGCGCACCGACCCTTCGGCTGTCCGCCCGGGCAGCACCGGCGCTGGGAGGCCGCGCGGCCCTCGTCTGGATTGGGCGGTCAAGACGCTGGGGAGCGTGAGCTGCACCCGGGCAGTTCCGGCCCGGCGGCGCGGTCGGAGCGGCCGGCCGGCACGCTGGCGCGCGGGAGCGGCGCCGGGCCGGCGGCGCTCGCCAGTGCTCGGCGTAGTCTCTAGCCAGTGGTGCTCTCCCAGGTCAGCTCAGCACCGCCGCCACACGGAAAATGGGCCTAATTAACATGCTCCCCGCTGAGACAATCGCCACGCGATTAAAATTTGGCATGTCTTACCGAGAGATCACATTTTTGGAAGGACGTGTGGACCAACGGCGATATTTAAGGGTCAGCAAAGCGTACCGCAGCTGATCAAGGGTCAGCAAAGCGTACCACAGACGATCAAAGGTCAGCAAAGCGTACCGCAGCCGATCAAGGGTCAGCAAAGCGTACCGCAGCTGATCAAAGGTCAGCAAAGCGTACCGCAGCTGATCGCTCCGTACCATCGCAGCAGCCTCGTAGAGGTCGTTAAATGCACTGCGCCGTCCCGTGCACTCTGGTGACGTCAGAGAACGGCTATGTCCGCCCGCGGCCGCCTCCCTCCCCGAGTCGATGACAGCGACCATGTCGTGCCTATCGAGTCCGGGGCCTCATGACAGACAAGCTGCAGACCGCCAAACCGACGCCGACCGGCGGGCCACTCGCCGGTGTCACCGGCCAAAGCCAACTGCTCGACACGTGACGACAGTCGGGGTCCACTGAGGGACTGTCTCTACAGCAGCGCGGGGGCACACCTACCACAACTGCCACTGCCAGCGTGTTTGCTACTGTAACTGGATGGGTCGCAGCTTCATCTGGTTACAACCAACGTTAGTTAGTCTAGTTACTCAATCTAGTTACTTTTAGCCAACGTTGGACGAGCGAGCGAGACTACCGGCCTACGACTTTTCTGGATTTGCTGTTAAAGGACTGAACCTGTTCCAGAGGAATTCCTGCAATAATATCACCTATCTTACTTTACTGTATGATGGTACGACCATATGCAATGCAACTAAGCCAGTGCATCGGGTGTCAAGCTTGGCGAGGTGCCCTAAATGAAGACATTGGCACAGGAGTATGTTTTACTCAGTATGATCTCGTTTGACACATCCTCGGTCAGATGAGCCACCGCGCGCTTTGCCAAGTTTTACTCCGCGTCGCTTGTTTGGAGGCTGTGCGCGCTCATGTCCTGAGAGGACGGATTGAGACTGAGATGCGAGGCTTAGGCCGTGTTATCCGTTCCGACCAGTCACAAGTCAGGTCTGCTGATGTGTTCCTATCGATGTAGGACTGAGTGTGCCAATGACTGCCCGACGCTGCCTTTCCTACTCGCATGGCGCAACAGGTTCATGCAAGGAGACCAAACGTACCAACTTTTCCACGTTTACCTAATCCGACTGATTAAAAGCCGTTTGTACATGCCTGTGTTCAGTGGCACTGTAGTCATGTAGTTCTACGCGAGATATCCACCTTTCCGCATGGATCTAGGGCGTCTCAGTTCGAGATATAAAAGGGGTCCGTAAGGCCCTACCCCGAAAACCCAACCCTCCAACGAAGGTAGAACAACAGCTGTCAGGCGCGAGTTCTTCAATAGAAACATAATCTACGATACACACATTCACCTGGTGCGTCACGTCCCTCATCGCGTTAGATTGCGAGGCCACCTCATTTAGAACGGTATGACGTTGTTTTATGGTTGTGGTTCTCACAACCAGCATGACATTGCTGATGCTGGTTAAAGCTTGGTTAAAATAAAAACATTATGTTTTAAGTCAGCTTGCGGGCTAATGACGCCGGACGAGAGTCTTGGTGAAAGTGCTGCTCCCTCGTTTGAAGAAAGATCACCGCTCAGTTGTCCATAACTTACTCACACGACGGTAGGTGCATGGAACTACTCACGAAGAGCCGTCCGCAGAGCCAAGCGAGCCCCGTTTGCGAATGATGTATTTGCGCATATCAATACGCAGAGGCCTCCTCCACATGGCTGATTGACCGCCCCAGGACGGGGCCGTGACTTGGGCGTCATGGTGTCATGGAGTCAGGGTGGCCGGCCCAGGACGGAGCCGTGACTTGGGCGTCATGGTGTCATGGAGTCAGGGTGGCCGGCCCAGGACGGGGCCGTGACTTGGGTGTCAGGGTGTCATGGCGTCATGCTGTAAGGGCGGCCGACCCAGGACGGGACAGCGATTTCTGCGTCATGGCGTCACGGCGTCAGTACGGCCAGCAGCCGGCTGATGAGCGGCTCCGATTCTGGCGCCGGCCGCGGCGGCAGCCTGGGAACCTCCGCGGGCCGCTGACCATTACGTTCGACCTGCCCATAATTCGGCGTCGCCCGGCTGGGAACGTCACTGCTCACCGGGGTACGCGTCGCCCGGCTGGGAACACCACTGCTCGCCGGGGTGCGCGTCGCCCGGCTGCGAACGCCACTGCTCACCGGGGTGCGCGTCGCCCGGCTGGGAACACCACTGCTCGCCGGGGTGCGCGTCGCCCGGCTGCGAACGCCACTGCTCACCGGGGTGCGCGTCGCCCGGCTGGGAACACCACTGCTCGCCGGGGTGCGCGTCGCCCGGCTGCGAGCGCCACTGCTCACCGGGGTGCGCGTCGCCCGGCTGGGAACACCACTGCTCGCCGGGGTGCGCGTCGCCCGGCTGGGAACGTCACTGCTCACCGGGGTGCGTGAAGCACGCAGTGGACACGATAACACGACACGTGCTATCCAGACACCGCTGACACAAATACGGACACTGCGGACAGAGAGACGCTGCGGAATCCGACCCTGTGGACACAACTCGTTTCACAAAGACCACAGACGCCGACGCTGCGGACAATGAGCCCGTCAATTTCAATTGGAGAGAAGAGCGATGGTGGACGATGCTCTCGACTGTTAGCTCCATGGCATGGACGACATTCGCCCAGTTGCAGCAGTCACACGTCTGACCTTCCCTGCAGGTATCCGCCAGCAACCTCCAGTCCCACATCCTCATCTGACCGTCTTCCTGGTGCGCTCTCGCCGCCGCAGTCCGGCGAGACCCGCGCGAGGGACGGCTTGCTTCCACGCCCACCCCGCCGCCGCCGCACCAACACGTCACCCGATAACGGTGACACGCGCTCAGGGTCGACGCGTCAGCGCTACAGGCCGTGTTTGTGCCGCGCGTCGCGGCGCCGGGATGTGGCCGTCACACATTCAGCTGCAGCACCACGCACGCCGCAGCGGCCCGCCGTAAACAACCGCCGGCCGGACAGCGGCGGCCACTTAAGCAGGGCGTCACGGAGGGGCGACGGCAGCCCCATGTAAAATCCAGCCCCGACCTGATTCCTGCTGTGTACGACAACCAGTGAGGATGTGCTCCCCGCCTCTGCGCCGGAAAGGCCCATTCGGAACTCCGCGATGATTCTATGTCAATGATTTCTGACCAATTACAGATCGGCTTTGTGTTTTGAAAACTGCTTTCGTTGTGTGCACCTTACACATGGGCTTTCATGTTTGGTCCAGTCGAAGTGTCTCCTTACTCAAGCTTTAAATGAGTATCCTAGTCACGTTTCATGCAACCTAGAGTAAGTATAAAATGCATTGTATTTACCCCCATTGTTGAGATACATCAAGTTCTTTTCGTGAACATAGGTGACTGCTCGAATCATGAAAAAGACCAGGAACAAGGCAAATTATCAAGACTCTGCGGTCTTTGCAAACAGCAAATATGCAGATGTGTGACGAGCTTGAGCCCACCCCTTGTACGTCAGTCCCCAGAGGGAGAGGTGGGCCGGTCCGGCCGCCACCGGCCGGGCCGTGGCGCCCTCTGGCGGTACGCGCCTCCGCTGAGTCAGCGCGGCCGCCGCGGGCGCCCGGCCGGCGAGGCATGTAGACACAGCAGTCACAGGCGAGGCATGTGGACACAGCAGTCACCGGTGAGGCATGTGGACACAGCAGTTGGTATCCCATTAGGTCAGCGCTGGGGTCCGGCCTTCAGGCCGCTCCGTACAGGCTCCGGCCAATCCACGCGGCAGGCGTTTAACCTTTAGCCATCTGACCGGCTCAAATTCGTGAGGGCTAAAGAACACAAGACTCAGCGCAATGAAACTGTGCTCAAAGATGAGCACGATCGTAAATCCGTCCGTCCAGATCACGAGAAAAAATAACGCTCGTCAGGGATGGCCACTTGATAGCCGAAACCCGCCATCTAGATAAACTAGGTTACGTGAGTCCGGAATACGCGATGACCAGTGAACGCTTATTCGGCGCACTTCGGACTTCGGAGGGGTGTCTCGCCAAACAAAAGCAGTAGCAGGGCTGGGAGCGTGCATCCAGAGTAAGCGTTTTTCCGGCTGACCGGCAACGTGATAGGGAAACGACACCCGAAGCGGGCGCCCGTGGACGGCAGTGGGGTCAGGAGACCGACACCAGGAATGGACGCCTGTCCGACTTGACGGGAGGCACCTGGCGTGGCTTGCGGCGTCATCTGGGGCTATTTGTTCGTCAGAGTGATGCCCAATATACCGCATTCATCCGGAACGCCAGAGCACGCCGACCGCCGCCGCCGCAGCCGCGGTGCTGACCAAGACCTGACGCCGACCGCACCGGCAGCCGCGGGTGCTGACCAAAGACCTGACGCCGACCGCCACGGCAGCCCCGGTGCTGACCAAAAACCTGACGCCGCACCGCCACCGGCAGCCCCGGTGCTGACCAAGGACCTGACGCCGACCGCCACGCAGCCCCGGTGCTGACCAAGACCTAACGGACGCCGACCGCCACCGCAGCCGCGGTGCTGACCAAAGACCTGACGCTGACCGCCGCGCAGCCCCGGTGCTGACCAAGGACCTGACGCCGACCGCCACCGCAGCCGCGGTGCTGACCAAAGACACTGCGCCAACCGCCACCGCAGGCCGCGGTGCTGGACCAAATGACCTGGCGCCGACCGCCACCGCAGCCGCCGGGTGCTGTACCAAGGACCTGACGCCGACCGCCACGGCAGACCCGTTACTGACCAAAGACCTGACGCCGACCGCCACCGCAGCCGCGGTGCTGACCAAGACCTGCGCCGACCATCGCCGTAGCCCCGGTGCTGACCAAAGACCTGACGCCGACCGTCGCCGCAGCCGCGGTGCTGACCAAAGGACCTGACGCTGACCGCCGCCGTAGCTCCGGTGCTGACCAAAGACCTACGGTCATGGGTCTGAAGCACTCCTCCCCCTCTCCCGAGTGCTGAGTACAAACAGACGAGTACACATCGTCGTCTCGAGGCCTCGAGCGCTTCCGTCGTGCAGTCGGTGTCACGATCGCGGTCCAGACACCACAGCACTGCTCAGATGGCTCACCCATACAACCACATCACGGCTCAGATGGCTCACCTATACACCACATCACGGCTCAGATGGCTCACCTATACACCACATCACGGCTCAGATGGCTCACCTATACACCGCATCACGGCTCAGACGGCTCACCTACACAGCGACATCGGCAAGCCTGTGACAGAGCTGCCTGTGACGAGCTGCCTGTGACAGGAGCTGCCTGTGACAGAGCTGCCTGAGACGGAGCTGCCTGTGACAGAGCTGCCTGTGACAGAGCTGCCTGTGACAGAGCTGCCCGTGACTGAGCGGCGACACAAAGCGGCAAGACTTCTTGGCAATCGAAACAAAGCCAAAATGTGCCGAAAAAGAGAGAGAAGCAAGCTATAGCGGGCAGGTTGTGTCCCCTTTCTGTGTCAGACCGGGGAGATTGATGGGGATCGTTTCGAGTCGATATCTGGGGCACGGTATAAAAAGACTGTTTCCCATTCGGCGCTGGCCGGGTGGCAAGCACTGCTGACATTTACAGTGTAACTGCGCGTCCCGAGAGAATGTTGAAGGAGTTCCAGGCTAGCAGAGATGAGCCCGAAGTTGCTGAACAGCTAGATGGAAGATGTGGATATTTGCGCTGTCACACAACGGCCACTGAAGGCGAGGGCTGTGGTGCACGGGGCTTTGCCTTAGTGGCAATACCTCAGCCGCGCATTCAACCACAGAGGGGAGCGGGCGAGCGCGGAGGACCCCAGCTGTCCAGTTAGAACTGAGAGTCCTGTGCTTGCTTTATTTCTATCACATCTCCCATTGTCAAGCGCAGATAACGGTGGTACCATCGAAAGGTTTCCAGGTCCCAGGAAGCATCACCATGGTCCTGACTGGCCAAAACTCCTCACATAGGTAGCCCGCATAGGCCTCACGTTCACCCGTGGCTGCGGCAAACATTTCACCGCAGCTCTGTTGAACGCCGCCATGCAGAACACCGTGCTATGTAATTACGGTCCTATTCGAGGTGGTGCAAAAGCAGCATGGCTTCAGTCCTGACACTATTGGGCAGGCGGAATATTAGTACACACCGAGGGCGTCTGTTCGCAATGTAATCCCAAGTGGTGCCCAATTTGCAGTGACGGATGCCGACGCGATTAAGCCCAGCCCCTGTCCGCAACAAGCCACGTCAGCGATGTGTGCGGCCCAGCCCCTGTCCGCGGGCAAGCCACGTCAGCGATGTGTGCGGCCCAGCCCGTCCGCGGCAAGCCACGCCAGCGATGTGTGCGGCCCAGCCCCTGTCCGCGGCAAGCCACGCCAGTGATGTGTGCGGCCCAGCCCCTGTCCGCGGCAAGCCACGTCAGCGATGTGTGCGGCCCAGCCCCTGTCCGCGGCAAGCCACGCCAGCGATGTGTGCGGCCCAGCCCCTGTCCGCGGCAAGCCACGTCAGCGATGTGTGCGGCCCAGCCCCTGTCCGCGGCAAGCCACGTCAGCGATGTGTGCGGCCCAGCCCTGTCCGCGGCAAGCCACGCCAGCGATGTGTGCGCCGCAGGACACCGGCGTGCCGAAGCCACCTGTTCTGCAAGGCAACGTCGAAAGCAGTGTATCCGTTTTATTTAATGAGCCACTTACTTTCCAGCATTTAAGCGTTCGGAAATTTTTTGCACGGGGTAGTTGTGGAACAACAGGCCAAACAATGGTAGGACAAAAGAACATGCAGAAGAAGCCAGACAATATCACGACCTCATGGAAAACACAGTCGGGAGGCAGAGCAATACGGTCATGCGCAATGCGCCGCGTTGCCACAGAACAACACTGGGTGATGCGCTGTCATGAGATAAGCGACATCATGCCCATACATGAATCCAACCAGAGTACGGCCGGTCGTCGTCGCAGCCTACCCTGCCTATCGGCAACCGTCTAATGCCCGTTATCAGGTGCCGCTGTCTTCATCCGGTTGCCCGGCCTAACAGTCCCCAGGGGCAGAGTCTGATCTGTGCTGATGCTGTCCAGGGACCGAGTATCATCTGTGGCTGATACTGTCCCGAGGACCGGGTATCATCTGTGCTGATACTGTCCCCGGGACCGAGTATCATCTGTGCTGATACTGTCCCGGGACCGAGTATTATCCGTGCTCATACTGTCCCGGGATTGAGTAGGTATTTGCTGAGGTAGCGGCGCGAGGGTCAAAACTGTGACGAGCGGGTCACAGCCAGGTGGTTCGAACACGCGTAGTGGCACGACTACACATGTCTGGTATTCAGTGATACCTGTAGTGTTTTAAAGTCCTGTTCTTTGCTATGTTAGTGGCGGACAGCGTTGGAAGGTGTATATTTCAGGGCCAGCCATCACTGTCTGGGGGGTTTGTCAGCCCGCTGACGGTCTGGGAGACAAGCAGACCGGGGAAGGACGTCATCCGTCCCATTGATATGTATGTGGAGAGTTGCTTGAATATAACACCGCAGTCGTCCCTCTTATCTTCCATCCTCCTTATCCTGCATACTCGCTACACCCGGCTGGTCCGGGGCAGGCTGCATGCGTCAGCCAGACAAGTGTGGCCGAGAGCACCGTGTGAAGGAGAGCCTGGACCGGGTACCCAGCGCGCATGCGCGGGCACCCGGTTTATGCTCTGCGGCCGGCCCCCAGGGCGTATGCGAGTCCGCCCCACCGTTAACCTTTTTCCCTTCATCTCATAGCCCTGAAATGGTCATTCTGGTCGAAAAGGGCTCGAATAAAAAACTAACTAAACATAATGTATATTGTGCCACCTGATAACGGAGTGTTGATCGTTCTTCGTGATCCGTCCCTCCCTGGACGCGTTCCCTTTATGTCAGTCGGCGCCGATGCCAACTCGGCGCCGGCACCGAGGTTTCACACCGGAACCAGCACCAAACCCACCGCAGCAAAGCTAGTCCCGGCCACTCGGCCGCAACCAGCCAGTTGACAGCACGGGTTGTGAGGTGCAGGGTGATTACGCTTGTATCGCACTGCACGGGGCCCGGGTTTGTCAACTGGGTGAAAACAACAGGGCAACTATTGCCACCTTTTCTCCTGACGGTCGCAGAAAGTAATGACGAGTGCGACATTGGTGAACCCGAGGTGATATGAACACGCAACCTTCCTGACCGTCCCGACCGATATCCAGTGCTGTTTGCAAGACTTCGCCGGTCACCTCTACGGCTGCAAGGTCTTTTCTAAGCTAAACCTGGTCCGCGCACATAACCAGATCCCGGTGGAGCCATCGGATGTGCCGAAGACCGCCATCACAACGCCATTCGGGCTCCTCGAGATGAATCCGATTGTCATTCGGTCTTCTAATGCCGGGTCGAAGCTTTCAACGATTCATGGATGAGGTGCTGCATGGAGTGTCAGGGACATTTGTCTACTTGGAAGACATTCTGGTCGCCAGCAAGTTCCGAGCACGAGCATCTCGAACACCTTCGAATGTCCTCGAACGATTCGACAAAGTTCGGGCTGGTCATCAATGAAAAGGAATGTGTGTTCGAGGCCGAAAAAGTTCCGTTCCTCGGCCATTAATTCACTGAGTTCGGCATCGCCCCCCTTACATACAAACATCTGCGGCGCAAGGATTTTCCACAGCCAACTACCGAGGACGACCTCCAGCGTTTCATCGGAATGGTGTGCGAATTGTCCTCGCTTTATACCTGACGCCGCCGCTCTACTGGCCCCACTCACCGTCTGCTCAGCAAGAAGGGCTTCTAAGAGCCGCCGCCCCCATCGCATGGTCTGCCGACGCTAAGCAAGCGCTTCTTCGGGTCAGCAACATTTGGCGGAGGCTACCCAGACCCGGCGCACCCAACATCGGTTGCGCACCTTGAATCTGCAGATCGACACTTCAGACACTGGCATCGGAGCGGTTCTCCAGCAGCTCGTGGCTGGCCGTTGGGGCCGCTGTCGTTCGTCTCGAAGAGTCTCGAGCCGGCGGAGACTCGGCACAGCACCTTCGGCCGAGAACCTCTCGCGTGTTACCTGGCGATCCGGCACTTCCGGACACAGCGCCTTCGGCCGAGAACTCCTTGCCGTGTACCTGGCGATCCGGCACTTCCGGCACAGCACCTTCGGCCGAGAACTCCTGCCGTGTACCTGGCGATCCCGGCACTTCCGACACAGGCACCTTCGGCCGAGAACTCCCTGCCGTGTACCTGGCGATCCGGCACTTCCGACACAGCACCTTCGGCCGAGAACTCCCTGCCGTGTACCTGGCGATCCGGCACTTCCGACACAGTCACCTTCGGCCGAGAACTCCCTTGCCGTGTACCTGGCGATCCGGCACTTCCGCACAGCACCTTCGGCCGAGAACTCCTCACTGTGTACCTGGCGATCCGGCACTTCCGGCACAGCACCTTCGGCCGAGCACTCCTTGCCGTGTACCTGGCGATCCGGCACTTCCGCACAGCACCTTCGGCCGAGAACTCCTTGCCGTGTACCTGGCGATCCGGCACTTCCGGCACAAGCGTCAACGGTCGGAACATCGCCATCTTCACGGATCACAAGCCCCTGGTGTCCGCGATAGGGTCAAAACTCTGACCGTTGCTCGCCCAGGGAGATCCGGCACCTCGACTTCATTCGGGCAATTCTCCACTGACGTCAGGCACGTAACGGGCAAGGGGGACACTGTTACTGACGCACTTTCACGGACGATCGTCCCGCTGCAGGCGCCGCAGCCTCCACTAGACGACCTAGATGCCCTGGCGGACGCTCAAGGACAGGATTGACGGCCTTCAGCCCTGCATAAGCTCATCTCACTCATTGGTCTTGCGTGATGTTCGCTGACAAGTGGCCGCAAGCTTGTGGTGGATGAGTCTACGGGCAGACTCCGTCCCTACTGCCAGAAAGTCCCCCGGCGACAAGTACTTCCGGTCTTCTGCACGGCGTGGCACACCTGGAACCTCGGGACACGCAGAGCTCGTCTCACCGGCGTGTGGCCTTCTATGCGCGCGAGACATCAAGGAGTGGACACGGGTGTGCACCTCGTGCCAACGTGCGAAGATTCATCGGCACACCGGGCACCGACAAATGGCTTTCACGCCGCCAGACGTCCGATTTGACGCCGTCCGTAATCGACGCTGCCGCCTACTGCCCCCGTCGGACGGTCAGACGTATCTACTTACGTGCACGACCGAGTCACCCGCTGGGTGGAGGCCATTCCTGTGACGGAGATCCGAGCGGTCACGATCGCCCGCACCCTCGTCGCCGGTTGGTTGGTTCGTTTTGGAGTGCCGGCACAGGTCACCACTGACCGCGGTGCCCAACAGTGAGTTCGGCCTGTGACAGTAACTGTTGGCGCTTCTTGGCTACACTAGGCATCGCACCAGCTACCACCCGCAGAGCAACGGCATGGCAGAAAGGTTCCACCGACAGCTGAAGATTGCTCTGTGGGCGGCAGATGCAGCCACTCCTTGGACCGATCTCCTGTCATTGGTTTCTGCTCGGCGGGCGTTCAGCCCTAAAAAGGACCTAGGTTGCACGTCTGCGTAGCTCGTCTACGGTGCGACGCTCCGGATCCCACGGGAGTTCTTCTGTCACTTATCCTGCCAAGTACCCGCTGGACCAGGCGTCCTACGTCAACCTCCTCCGGAGAGCCATGAGGCAGGCTCCGCCGGTGCAGCCACGCCAGTAGCCATCGATGAACGCCTTCATTCCCGAAGACCTCTCGGACTGCACCCATGTTTTCGTCCGGCGAGGCACCTCCCGCAACACCTCTAGAGCCGCCCTACCACGGCTCATTCCACGTGTGCAGGCGGTCATCGAAGAGTGACCGTGCGGCGCAAGACAAAGAGGGAGTTGTCTCCGTCGACCGCGCCCAGCCAGCTTCCTGGATCCACTACCGAGCTACGAGACGCCATCCGGACCAGCTCGCCCGTCGGCTGCGGACGCAGTTCCTGTGGATGGCCCGCGGCTGTTCTCAGACAGCTGTTCCCGTCACCAGAGCGGCAAACTCAGGCCGCTACCCCTTGCGTGCCTCCGCGGGGCGAGATGCGTTCGGATCTCCCCGGACACCAGCCGCCGCCACGCAGTGAAACCCAGTGCTCCCCGCTTGATGTGGACGGTCCTGGGCACCCAGCTCGTTGGGAGCTCGTTGGGAGCGGCGCTGGCAACTTTCACGAATTTGAGTCTTTCACCCGACGGGTTTAATTCCCCGTGACTGTATGTGGATTTCAGCTGGCAAAATTACATTGTTGGATTTTTCCTAAGATTGTGCATTTGCATCAATTCTAGTGCGTTTTATTTATAACCTTTGCTTTACCGGAGTTGGTAATTCCATCGTCATGGTTCAGTTCAATTTGGTGACTAAGATCTTGATCTAGGTCATCAGAAATTTGGAGGAAGTTGGGAAAATGTGGAAATGGTGCGACCATAACGCAAACCATGCCATTGGTTTTAAACCACTCCTATCTCTGACATCTCTGCCCCAGGCTCGAACTAGCCTCCTACCGCGGATGCATACCCCATGCATTCCGTTCCACACGACCTGTTAACCTCACACTTTCCGACGGGTCCGCGAGCGACATACGTCTTCGAATAACTTCAGATGTCAATCCTCAAATGCTAAAACAACATTAGCACTCACAGTCTACTGTCGAGAATGTTGTCAATATCGCTGCAAACCATCTTTTCGGGGCATATCCACATCTTCACCTCCCTTTGTCCTATGCAGTTAGCCTCCAGCTATGGCTCAACAAAACGTTGCGCTGCCCTGTGGTAGACTGCGCCCACCTTCCAGCAGCCACGACGGGGCTGCCTTCACGTGGTCCATTACGTGCTGCTGAGGAATGTGACCAGTTGTGGAACGTGGCAGGTCGAAAGCTGTGGAATCTCTGGCACGCCATCGCCCCTAAGGCCAGGCATAGAGGCATCAGCGACAAAGACAAAGACAGGGACAGCGAACGGCAGCGGGGAAAAGTTCAGGGTTTTTCACATACATTTAAGCTTGGAAGCAGCCTGTAGCTTGGCATATACGATAAGGTGAAGACACTGGCTAGGTTTTAGCCATTCGTCATTTATCATTCAAATGTTAACCGGTACAAACGACGCTCTTTGGAAAAAGCGGGGACGGTGACTTATGCCAATAGACCGTAAGAGGCGAGTATATCGGCGACACAAAGTTTATTCGCGCTTTGCGAGTGGAGATCAACTACTAGAGCAGTTAACACAATTGCACGCTTTGTAACGCGGTCACGCTTTTTTAACAACATTTCCGGACTTATTGAGTACGATATGACCCTTCCCAACAAAACGAGACACTGAAATAAACTGAGAACCGAGAATTGCTAACTGAAACCGTATTAGGATCTGAGTTAGTACAGGACGGTATATCAAATTGCTCAAAAGCAGCGATGCTGTGGCAGAGTCTAGCAAGCAAAGGATGCATGATAACAGACAGTTTTAATGAAAAAGCAACAGATGTGTTTGAACATGGATTCATGGAGCAAGCGTGCGAATTAAAGATGGTCTCTCTTCAAATCTTTGCGTAAATGGCTTGAGATGGACACGGCTTTTTAGTGTAATTGGGGGGGGGGGGGGGGCGCAGGTTTGTCTAATTACCCTTGCTCAATCCATTTACACCTAAATGACTTAACTGCCGTGTCCAATTTACAATTGTGATCTGACAGGCCGCTAGTGACTCCGTACGGACTGTTCGAATTTCACCCTTAACCGCCGGTGATGGTCGCTGGCGTCAACCACCCGACAGCTACCCTCTCGACAGTGGCGGCCACCCGACAGCTTCCCTCTCGACAGATTCGACCAACCGACAGCTTTCCCTCTCGACAGTGGCGGCCATCCGACAGCTGCCCTCTCGACGGAGTCGACCACCCGACAGCTACCCTCTCGACGGAGTCGACCACCCGACAGCTGCCCCCTCGACAGTGGTGGCCACCCGACAGCTTCCCTCTCGACAGATTCGACCACCCGACAGGCTTTCCTCTCGACAGTGGCGACCACCCGACAGCTACCCCCTCGACAGATTCGACCACCCGACAGCTACCCTCTCGACGGAGTCGACCACCCGACAGCTGCCCCCTCGACAGTGGTGGCCACCCGACAGCTTCCCTCTCGACAGTGATGACCACCCGACAGCTACCCCTCTACAGATTCGACCACCCGACAGCTACCCTCTCGACGGAGTCGACCACCTGACAGCTGGCCCTCGTCGACAGTGGTGGCCACCCGACAGCTGCCCTCTCGACAGTGACTGCCACTTGCGTCCTCATACGACGGCTCCACTGGCCAGCCGACATGACCCGCCTCCGAAGCTGCTTGATCAGCGGTCCCAGGGGAGGGGTAACGCGTCTCTGACGCAGCCTTAGCGCTCGCGCGGACCGGCGAGTGGCGTGACGCTTCGGAAGGCGATAAACGGTGAGGACGCGCGGCCGGTGTCGGACCGGAGCTCAGTGTGACGCTCGGAGGACGGCTGACGGTGAGGAAGCGCGGAACCTCGGAGGAAGGATCTGGCTGAAGGTGAGGACTCGGAGGACGGCTGACCGGTGAGGACGCGCCGGCCGGTGTCGGACCGGACCGCTCAGTGTGACCCTCGGAGGACGGCTGACCCGTGAGGACGTGCCGGCCGGTGTCGGACCGGACCGCTCAGTGTGACGCCTCGGAGAACGGCTGACCGGTGAGGACGTGCCGGCCGGTGTCGGACCGGACCGCTCAGTGTGACGCCTTGGAGACGGCTGACCGGTGAGGACGCGCCGGCCGGTGTCGGACCGGACCGCTCAGTGTGACGCCTCGGAGGACGGCTGACCCGTGAGGACGTGCCGGCCGTGTCGGACCGGACCGCTCAGTGTGACGCCTCGGAGGACGGCTTGACCGGTGAGGACGTGCCGGCCGGTGTCGGACCGGACCGCTCAGTGTGACGCCTCGGAGAACGGCTGACCGGTGAGGACGTGCCGGCCGGTGTCGGACCGGACCGCTCAGTGTGAACGCCTCGGAGGACGGCTGACCGGTGAGGACGTGCCGGCCGGTGTCGGACCGGACCGCTCAGTGTGACGCCTCGGAGAACGGCTGACCGGTGAGGACGTGCCGGCCGGTTGTCGGACCGGACCGCTCAGTGTGACGCCATCGGAGGACGGCTGACCGGTGAGGACGTGCCGGCCGGTGTCGGACCGGACCGCTCAGTGTGACGCCTCGGAGGACGGCTGACCGGTGATGACGTGCCGGCCGGTGTCGGACCGGACCGCTCAGTGTGACGCCTCGGAGAACGGCTGACCGGTGAGGACGTGCCGGCCGGTGTCGGACCGGACCCGCTCAGTGTGACGCCTCGAGGACGGCTGACCGGTGAGGACGTGCCGGCCGGTTGTCGGACCGGACCGCTCAGTGTGACGGGCCTCGGAGGATGGCGTGACCCGTGAGGGACGGTGCCGGCCGGTTTTGTCGGACCGGACCGCTCAGTGTGACCGCCTCGGAGGACGGCTCTGACCGGTGAGGACGTGCCGGCCGGTGTCGGACAGGCCCGACCGCTCGGTACCCAGGACATCGTCCGCGCCCGTCCCCGTTATCGACCGGTGAGTCAGCCGCGCGCGGCCGGCGCTGCGCCGGCCCCAGCACGCGCCTGGCTGTGCGCGCCGACGTTTCTGCAGGGCCTCACCGCCGGTTACTTTGCCTGGCGCGTCTAATTCCCTGGCCCCATCCGTCATGGTTCACCATTGCTTCAGACGTTATTTGATCATGACGGAGTTTGGTGAAAACACGTACGCGGTACCCGGTTTTTGTAAAGGGCACCCATACAAGAACCGGCAGGTCAAAAACTTCGCGGCCGTCTATTAACCATTTACTCAAGCTGTGCAACCAGAGTGCAAGGCGCATGCCACCCTTTCAGTGGCCTGCCTGGGCCCCTTTCAAACGCACTGGGGTGCTCCCAACTCTTCCTGTTATTATTTTTGAAAACCTACATTGTCCCCCCAATGATGAACCCATGGTTAATGTCCCAATCACGATGAGGTCTAGAAATAACATTTTAACTATGAATGCAGGGTATATGCCAGCCAGGCATTCACCATTCAAGGTATCAAAATACCATCTGTTCGACCGGCGAGCCGATAGTTGTTTGTTCGACCACTTGTTTCGGCCATAACAAGGTTCATCTGTCTGGTCTTACTTCGAGCGGGTCAGTTCTTCGCGCGTGTTACGGCCAGAGATTCTTCACTTCATCATAACCAAGGAAATAATTCAGACCGCAGCCCGGTCTTGACGATAGCGAGTTACTTCTTGGGCATGTGGCACTCGAAAGTCGCCCGGTACCCGCCCGGGGCCACGCCCCATGCTGGTCAGTGGCCGGTAGCGGCGTGAGGCCGGACGGGCCAACGCCAACGCGACGACGCCGCCACCCGTTGGCGGATCGCCCTCGACGCCACTCGGGGCAGCAAACATACGCCCTGGCTTTATATCCGGAGAGGACTTAACATATGCCTCGATGTTCATATAATCGCCTCACTTACCTGTCTGCGGCCCAAGGATTCCGATCACCACCTGACCCAACCGCTCCACAGAGCAAATGGCTTCGTTCTCCCGCCGGTCAGGCGGCGCCGTGGTCCACCGGTGGCAGAGGAGGCAACCGACCAATCAGCGAACGGTAGAACCGCCATGACGGCCTCTCACAAAGTGGTGGAAATGAGATGGATGAACCAGTTAGAGGCCGTTACCCGTGGGTGGTGCGTGTCGCATGTGCCGGGTAGCTGTTAGTTGCAGGCCGGGACTATTGTTTGCCACTGCTAGGGACAGCCGTGAAGCATTTTATTACCGACCGAAATGCACGCACGTACCGCTGAACCATGTTGTACTATCTACTAGCGGGGCAGGGGCGTAGTTACGCGAAATGAGTTGGGGGCAGGGTTAAAAGTGAATAAGGGCCCAACCTGCCCAAGCTATGCCAACAAACAGGCTTCTCCCCGGAATTTGCCCACTTTCTTCCCAAAGTTGGGGCTGAACCCCAGGTGGAGAGGGGGCTGAAGCCCCCTCCCTCAACTGAAAAAGAAACTATAACCATGCTAACTGCGTAGAACTTCGATTGCTGTGTTCGATGACCTTGGGTCAACCTTGTCCATTGAACCTCCAACGGGCTTAGAAAGTGGCACCCCTGCCTATCACGCATTGAAATAAAAATCCTGATGTAGATGTTATGTGATGAAGAGCAAGGCTGGCCAATAGCACTTCGCATATTTTAAGCGGTTCTGTACGATAAATGCGGGCAAAACGCCTGGAGGAACGTTTTCTATGACGTCATGCCGTCAGGGTAACATTTGAATACGTTCCGCACAAAATTCTGCCCAAGTTCGTTTGCGGCAAGCTCAGAAGCAAGAGGGTTTGAAGTCTTAAAAAGGCCATTGGACGTGGTGCGTGCAAACGTGTCCCATTGGTTTAGCATGGGGAATGCAAAATTTGCAAGTTGCTCCCAAAAATGAGCCAATGGCGGGTGGAAACTGAGCCTCCATCTCGGCAACGAGTGGTTACAGCGACACGAAATCACCACATTTCAACCCGGCAAAGAGCGTTCAACCGCAATGGTAAAAGCGCGCGTAATGCGTGCGATGGCGTGGGTGCACTCCAGCAAAAGCACGGATCTGGCGTTTGGTTGGCGGTTTTCTTGATTATATCAGATCTCAGTAGTCTGCGCGGATAACGCCCCCCCCCCCCAAAAAAAAGACACCTGCGAAACGCCCACAAAAAACCTGCCGCCAACATCCATGAGTGATAGTAGCCCAAAACATGAGAACTACAAATTCTCACGTTTCACCAGTGCAAAAACCTGTGCGAAGGGACTATGAATTATCGATGAAATCGCACGTTTCTGTCGGTTCTCCGCGCCGCTGATAAAATAACTTATGTGCGAATTGCATAGGACCCTGGTTGCAATCACCCAAAACATCTGCCGCTAAAAGATTACCTTCTTCGTCAGCGCAAAATGGCACGCTCATTTGCCAGTACACCAATGGCTACACATTGGCATTGAAGTCGCGAGTTTGCATTGGCGGTCCTCCACGCGGCGGCTTTTCTGACGCATCAATGGCATTTGACAGCCGAGGCCGCGGCCAAACCGGTGACAATGATCTGACTGAAACAGCTCTATGCGATGGAACTAATTAACGTGTATGAGCTGGACTTGCGCTCTTTGCGACGTGTATGAAGGAAGTGGTACGTCATGCATTTTCATGTTTTAGCACGGTCAAAATCTTACTTTTTGGATGACTTTTTTCAGTGCCCCTGCCCCTCAAATGTCACCCGAGACGTGACGTTATATGTCAGAAACAGACGGGCTGCTGCGTTACCACAGCGTTCAGGGGTGCAATCTCCTACCCGTCTGGGGCTGCAGCCCCCTCCACCCGCAACTTGAGCTCCGCCCCCCCCCCCCCCAACTTTGAGAAAAATGTGAGTGTAATTCGTGGAGAAGCCCGTTTGGCGGCGCACGCTG
The DNA here is from genome assembly GCF_011947565.3 of Pollicipes pollicipes. Lineage (NCBI taxonomy): Eukaryota > Metazoa > Arthropoda > Thecostraca > Pollicipedomorpha > Pollicipedidae > Pollicipes > Pollicipes pollicipes. Next base: position 40,533,597 of record NW_023596297.1, on the reverse strand, counting down.
GGGGAATGCTCCGTAATTTTTCAGTTCTTAGCCCCCTCCCCACAAGCCAGCTCTTTGCGAAACTACGCCCTGAGAGAGTTGTTTGAAAGGTTGGCGGCTAAGACAATTTTAAGTATTTCTTGTTATAAGTGTTGCGCGATAATACTTTCGAGGATACCTTCTGCCTGCATTTTGCTAGGCTGACACGGGAAATTCGCCAGAACTTCACCAGTTTGTTCATAATCCTCAACCACCTGAAGTATGACCGGAACATGGTGCGCCTCAAGTTTTGCTTGCCACAGCAAAACCCAGACATGAGGGACACCTGCAGATGTCCATCATGTCACAACGCAGTGATGTACTATATTGGGAGAACCAACAGCTGTTGGTCACGAGCAACTGTCGCACCACCCCTTGCTAATGATTCGGCTGGTAACCCACCACCGCTCAGACCACGTTTCTCTCCTAGTGGTCCGTCTCAGCAACCAACCATAGCTCGCTACGGTTCGTCAACAATACGCTACGGTTCGTCAACAATACGTGGCCTGCGGCGTTCCCTGAACTCCAACTGTCAGCCCCTACAGTGAGGGATCTGATTCCTGTCCATTGATGCGTGCGCATACTATCCTGCGTTATGTTACTGGGTACGCATGTTGTGACGCAACAGTTTTCACTCGTTTCTATGCTTGTTACGCTGCTCTGTGAGACTGTAAGTGGCATTGACTTGCATCAGACACGCGACATCTCTTGCATCTCCGTTCCTTATTGTTTCAGCGTTCTGCTAGGCACTTCAATGATATTTTGTGCCGCGTTCATTGGTATTGAATGTGTGGGTTTTGATTTGCGTTTGGTTTTGCTCATAGGAATGATGTACCGCGCGCCCCACGACAGTGCATTGCACTACTCCTGCTACCTACCGGCAGAATATGGAAACTCTAGTTGTGTGAAATGTGTGTGGTCAGGAAACGGCGCATCGCGCGGTGGGATGCGATGGTGCTGTGTCGATTTGTAATGCCGAAAGGAGTATACTTTTCTATTCAGAGTTGGGGAGAGAGCTTCAGCCCATTTCCTCCCGCTCCCCTCAACTTAAGCCATAGCCTCCCAACTTTGGGAAGAAAGTGGGCCAAATCTGGGACGAAACTTGTTTGATGGCATCTTTGGGGATAGGTTGGGTAATTTGTCGCTGTTTTCCCCTCGCCTCATTTTGGGAAACTACGCTGCTGGTGTGAAACATTGATATGAACACGATGCACGGTACAGGACCCATTCCAGCTTTACCTTACCCTCCATTCGACAATGCAGCGCGCTTCGTTTGACGTTCGGTTGTTGACTAGCAGCTAGCTGGAACGCTTTCTCCGTTTATTGGCATCGAACGGAAAAGATGGACCTAAGGATTCACGACTGATGCAGATTCATAAGGTTTAGAAAGGTTCATGAAGATGCAGCGCGCTTTGGTGCTTGGTTGCTGACTGTGGTAGATAAAGTCGACGAAACTGGACTCTTCTTATAACTAGCAAATTGCGATGGACCTACCAATGCCTGACGTCCATACATATATGTATTACATACATTTATCTTAAAAACACGCTAAGGAACATGGCATAAACAGACATTTCAGGAACATTAAGGCATGCATTGATAATAACCATGCCAATAGCACTGATCCCGCCAACGAAGTGGAACACTTCAGAACCAATATATTACTTTGCTTCGACTCACCTGTGCCATGCGACACCTTGACACGGGTGATTTGGAACCTGAATTCTCGATATTAATTTGCTCTTTTAGGTAGGAAGTGGCTTTCAACAACGTCTGAGCCTTTGATGCCCACAATCCAAATCGATTACAAAAATTGAATGTTATATACATATTGTGTGAGAAAAGAGCGCACCAAGATTGCAAATTGACCGCGTTAGGAGTTGTGGCACAACGCTAGCTGTATATTATGACACTCGGCATGATTTACGCTGGTGGATTTCATTGGTGCGGCAAATTTATCCCATTTCTTTTGGGACGTCAGACAAGAGTGTTCTACTACATACATCCGGATCCCAAAATCCTTAAGCGCGCCGACGTTGTCAGAATAAAACATTTTGCGCATTTAGGCCATCAAGCGACAGGTCGGGTCTATGCCACGCAATTCGTTCCACAAATAGCGAGCATCTTCTTCTTGAATGATTCCGTACTACTTTGAAGTGCCAAGCCAGAGCTGTATGTTGTGGGAATGTCGTGTCATATCACTCCATCCCGGAAATTCCAGTCATGTTTGTCCAGCAAGTTTTTGCGAGCATTCGGCGCGCCAAATACTAGTTGTGCTGCGCTACGTAGTTTTTTTAATGAATTCGGTGTAAGTGTTGACAGACAGGCCAAGGCACCGGACACGTTTTAAGATTGTCAAACAAACACTATGGTTCACGTCATAGTATTGAGATTGGAACTCTCTGCTTTGTTGTAGGCAAGACATGATCGCGGACTATCTGCTGTCAAACTACAAAGTCCACTCTTTAGCGTCAATGATGGCCTTGAAATTGAGAAAACTTATGTGTCCTGCAAGCATTTCTCATTGCTTTGGGTGCGCAAGCAAAACACAAGCTAGGTGGCGTTAGATGCGCTAGTGAGCCCAATACCTCATTACAAAAGCAATGCGATATGTCCGTTTTCAAAATGATGAAGTTGAAAAGCTGCTGTTTCAAATCTGACAATCTCTCCTTGCTAAGGAGTGATAGCATGCCTGTTCAATGCACGGTCAGTAATCAGGGTTCCTGCCGCCGAAAGCAAATTTGGGTATACAGGCAATTTCCCCTTTCATGACTGTTTGCCTGTGTGTCTTTGCTGCAACGATCTCAGCTAGTAGCTCTCGCCGTAAGTAGTCACCGAATTCGGAAGACAGCTTAACAGTTATAACCATTCCAAAGATCTCCAATGCACGCACTGGCATGCTGACGGCCGGCTATGTCAGGAGTATGAGCTCGTTAGGTTTTGCTGTTCCATACGATGTTGGTGCGCATTTGCGGTACCCGTAGATCATACCTGTAGAACATGCCAATCAAACTCCTACAAGGAATGTCGCAGTGAGTGGGAGCACAACTGTGTACATTTACTTCAATGCCGCTATGTTCGCAGCTATTTGTCTACATGTACGCATGCAGGTACAGCGCCCGGTGTACCGTGGTCCCAGCCTGCCCGACCCCTTTCGCTGCTCGCACGTGCCACAGTGGCACTGCGCCAGCCGTGGAACGGGCCCCACCTGAGGAAGTGCCAAAGTAACCCGCGCCTGTCGGTCCCGGGCCAGGTAGTTTGCATCTCCAGACGTCTCCCGAAGTAGTGCGGTCCCACCGGGAAGCTACTGGAGCGCAGAGGCGGCGGCGGGCCGGTGGACGGCTGAGCCAACCCCGCGCCGGCGACGACTGCTGAGCCAGCCTCTGCGCCAGCGACGACAGGCCGAGCCAACTCTGCGCCGGTGACGACGGCTAAGCCAACCCTGCGCCGGCGACGACGGCTGAGCCATCCCTGCGCCGGTGACGACGGCTGCGCCAACTCTGCGCCGGTGACGACGGCTGAGCCAACCCCGCGCCGGCGACGACTGCGGAGCGGCGACGCCACTGGCGGTGAGTGGCCTCTGCCGATCGGCCCTAACACGCCACAGAGCGGCTAGATCGGCCAGGAAGCCGAGACGTCTGAAAAGCGCCACATTGCAGGCATGTCCGTGTGTGCAGCGTTCTGAACAGTGCCATGATTGTGTCAGCCAGCAGTGGCTTCATCACACAAACGGCCTGACATGTGAAACAATATTGCAAAAGAACGATACGTGTCTGGCGCATCTGTCACCATGTCAGTACTAGGTCAGACAGTATCGTATCTGTGTGAATTATGTAGCTGCCGCTGTTACAACCAACCCTTGTGTTACCTTTATGGAAGCATTCCCAGCTGGTTGGAAACCCATGCTTCTGAAGCAGCCTATGTTCTCAGCAATTTTCAGATCCGTTTCCAGATCGCCAGCTCAACAAAGTGGTTTAGTTTGTGTGGAGTGATTAACGAGATAGCTAAGTTGGAGAGTCGTGATCAAACTTCTCCTTAGGTATAACATTAAATAATAGAGAGAGAAGGAGACGGGGGAGAAAGAGAGAGAGAGGGAGAGAGAGAGAGAAAAGAGAGAGAGAGAGAGGGGAGAGAGAGAGAGAGAGAGGGAGAGAGAGAGAGAGAGAGAGAGAAGAGAAGAGAGAGAGAGAGAGAGAGAGAGAGAGAGAGAGAGGAGAGAGGAGAGAGAGAGAGGGAGAGAGATATTGCAAAATGCTTATGAGATACCTAAGATTTTTAAATTTTGTCACGTATATAACAGCGTAGTTTTACAGAATACATTTAGGGAAACTTCGGGCTGAGATTTGTAAAAATTGAATTGAAAAAAATAAAATTGAAATTTCATCCCATTCCATATTTTGGAATATCAGCTATACACACAGCCTTCTTCGTGATATGCGTTACATCATGAGACCCCTAGTATGCATTTTACGTATTTGTTTGGAAACCAAATGAAGTAAGTAATGTGCCGGACACCATCAGAAACGGAGAAGCCACTAGCTGGGTGATTTTCCCATGGCACATGGAACCATTGTGACTTATACCGTGCTAATAACAGCCTGGCCAAGCGTAGATCCATTCCTTGCGTAGAAACCTGTGAAATGCTTTTCAATGGTTGTCAAATGCTATTTTTGTGCATCCAAGCTCTGAGGAAGCATATGACTTGCATTGCACTGGGAGTAATTTATGATTTCCTTAAATGCATGAGCAATCACATCCCTCAAGTGCTTTAATTTAAGACAAAACTCGTGGTTACAGGGATATAAGCACTATTTCCAGAAACTTTGAACTAAGACTGCCATAGCCAGGGGTCTGCAGTTTTTTTGTGTTTTTTTTTGCAAGATGCCTTCACAGTTTTTGTTTTTAAATAACACAAGAACCACACTAGTCAGCCCAAATGAAAGTCACTGTCTTTCAACGTCATCGAAAAACGCAAAGACATCTGTGTATTGCAAGCAGTGTCTTTCAATTTTAAGTGTTCTGCATTTAGCCCATCTTGTCCACAAAAGAGTCCTGACGATAGCGCATATATGGACTGAAAGCTTCTTGAACAGGTCAACTGTTCAATTTCGAGTTGGTTCTCACGTAGTTGTGATTTTCAGACACCTGCATAATTTATCTGCGACAGAGTTTAATATTTCAGATGATGGTTCCTCAACAAATTTCCGATGTGTTTAGGGTAACTGGCACCATCAATGCCGGTGCGAGTCGTGGATTTCCATTGAATGTTTGACGTGTTTCCAGGAAGAAACCGAATCACGTGAATTTTTGGGCAACTTGTCCACGTAAGATTTAACTCACGAGTCTTTGACTTGTAGACAAAACCGCAAAGAGCGCTGAAATCGGGGTTAATCCATAGCTCCTTATGACCCGGCTATGGCCAGGCGTATGTACGTGTATATGGTAAAGTGTAGTTGTGTAGATGCGTATAAGTGTAGCTATCACGAGGTTTACCAATTGATGCCCCCAAAAAGAAAATGCCCCTGTGTATCGTGTGTCACAGTGCACATGCTCCCTCCACCCAAGGATTGTTTGGCTGTCGGTACGATTTATTTCAGCTATGATATACATGGAGCCTTGTTTTAAGAAATTCATAATTTGTAGTACTTATCAACGGCATTGACATGCACCTCGCTGGAGCCTAGGTCATATTGCACGGCTTCACGGATTACGTACACCTCAGTCACCTTACGCAGTCGTGTGTTACCTTTAGTGACCCTAAGTAGGTCCTTGTTTTATCTTCGTTGCATGTCCTATTTACCTAGACTTGCTATACCCTGTTTCTCTTTGGGTGGGTGGGTGGTTTAAAAGGCCGTCCGGTTTTTGACAGCCATAACTACAATTTTAGAAGCATTGCCCTGAAATTTAGCAACCAACTTTCCAACTTGATTGTTGCACCTTTTGTCAAGCTTGACGCATGGAATCTTGACCTGAGGCGGACGCAGGACAGATCTTTGCAAGCGTTTGGTGATTTTACGTTTTATCAGCACACACGTGATCTAGTGTGAAATTTATCGAGTGGACTAGCCTTGTGGGATGTTTTCAGCGTAATGACTTGCAATATTTTTTTCATGGATGGTATGCTGAATGCAATCTAAGGATAGTCAATGACAGGGGCGAAACGAAATGAGAAAGATGGATGGGGTGGGGGCGGGTTATTACCCAATACACGTTAGGATATTTCCTGACATCTAAAAGACTTCAGCATTTCATGGGCGATTTGAATGCTGGGGCGTCTCTGCAGTAAAGCCACTTCCGTATTGGGGACAGAGGCCGATGCGCGGCAGAAATTTTGGCAGCGCTTCGAGTCATTTCGAAATAGCCGGCAAAACAGTATAGTTTAAATATATTTATACGACTCTTTGCAGTTGAGGTCGCAATTGCTGGCGCAGATTCCATACGTTTTCTGCGCAAGTAGCGATGCCAAATATACCTGGAAATGATAGTTTCAGGACTGTGGAAATGGAAGAGGGGCAATTCCGGATGGAAACGCCTGATAATTGCGGCTTGCATATTTACTTCACGCATACGTTTTGACAAACACCTGCATTAGCGAATTTAGTTACACTCGGGTGCAGATGCAGGCAGGTGTTGAATACCACATGACTCGAACAGCCCCTCTCCTCATTCTTTTCGATCCGACGACCGCTGGCCGAATGTTCCTTTGCATGGCACGCCTTGAAGTTCCCGCCAAGATCGGGGGAGGGTAGAAAAAAGGAAGACTGTCCTACGACTTAAACCCGTACACGACATTTTACTATCTTCGCTGGTGTAGGGGGACCTGGCTCTCACCCCGGCGTTTGGACGCATGGACGAGATAGCAAAATGTCACATTGATGAAACATAATTTGGTGCACCCTTTGCAACTTTTGAATGTCATTTTGGAGTATCTGTTTGGGGTAAGCCATCAGGTGAGGTGAAATGTCAAATTTGGAGGAAATGCAGAGCTTACGCATTTTCCGAGAAACGCTTGCTTATTTGTAACAGATGTATGTTTCTAATAAACATAAATGTGTTCCGCGGCGTCTTACAAATGTAATGAGATACGGCAAGCTACATTTGAGGCATACGTCACGGGTCGGGCCCGGCCAACGATAAAAGACTGGTTAAATATCGATCGAGTCATTCATTGCACTTATTCTGTGGGTAGATATTGATGGTGAAAGCAACTTCATGATTTAAAGGGAATGTTCCATCTTTACATGGAGTTTGAACTAAAATAGCCATCTTGAGGACTTTTTGATGCAGTTCACGGTCATGCCCTTTTTGAGATCCAAAACCCTCTGGTTCCTGAGTTATACGCCTGCAAATGTGTGAAAAGATTTATTGGGAAGCTGCTTCGAAGTCACCTCGACATTGATGTCGTCATATAAACGTCATATGATTGCCGTTATATTGCAGGCTGTTTTCTGATTGTGGTCAAAACATCATATTTACTGACACATTCGCAAGAGCGATAATGCAGCACGCATGATAACATCCGCGGAAGGTGATTGGCTGTGGTTGATATTTCGCTGCTGAGTGCGTGTCGCGAACGCAAGCGTGAACACTTTCGGGTTGAGCGATGCTCGTCGCCAACGTGGCATTTTCCCTAGTTCTAGGCCATAAGTCAATGTTATAAAAAAAACGCCACCGTCTGCCTAAAGGGTACAGCACTGAAACCACGGCACTTTCCCGAATGTTATAAAAAAAAAGAAGACGCGACGGCAGATTTGCGTTTTTCCCCTGCTGTCGTCTTTTTTCTTCTACTGACGTATTTCTTACAGACAGCTCGGTTGGCGCCTTGTGTACCGCAGCAAAGAACCTTGCACGGGTTTATGGGGTAGCAAGACACTTTAAAATTAGGAATGTATTACGGTAATTTCATATATGCATTTTACTAAATGTTACTCGCATGTTGTATGACAAACTTGAATCTTGAACAAAAAAACTTGCGCCCGACAAGTGCAACTTCTTGCGTTCTATTCCCATAAATCCCCGTTGGAACCTTGTCTTGAAGGAAGCTCATGGTGAAATGCGGTGCTATAGCCGAAAATCTGTGCAGAAATGGAGAGAAAACTTGCAGTTTGATGGTCCTGCAGGTTGTGCAGGCGTGGGATAACACTTACTTGACATCAGAGTGTGAATTAGGCGCTTGAAATGGGTGTAATCACTGGTAGCGTGTGCCAGTGGATTGTATTGATCTTGATGTGATGGGGAGTGTGCGTGCGAGGCCTGTACTTCTGAGAGAGAACATTGGTTTGGTATTCTTTGAATCTAATGGCTCCCAATAAAATGTGATGCATTGATACCTGCCTCTTAAGGTTTACGTTTGAACATGACAAGGTAGTGATGTCAGTAAACTGAAAGAGACGCTAGCACCCATGGTGCAGGGGCAATTTGCTCCTTCATTAGAATCTTGCCAACATGTTAAGCCTGTTGAGGTATTACAGTGTGTAATTAATCCATTGCATGCCATTATAGTAGCAATTCACCTAGGCGGTGGGGTAGGTCAGCACAGCGCATTCATGCATACGCTTTGTATAAGCTCACATGATACGGTTTTGCAAAATTATTTTCCCTTAGCAATTCTGAAAATATTTTGCTGCATTGTTATGGGTACATATATTGTTATGTATTGTATTGTTGCATTGCATTGTTGTATTGTATTGTTGTATTGTTGTGTGGTATTGTTGTATTGCATTGTTTGTATTGTACTGTTGTATTGTATTGTTACGGGTATTTCTGTCTTAACAATTTTGCATGAAGGCAAGCATTGCTTTGATTATCATTGTCATGGTCGCCGCAACTTGTGTGAGCATTATCATTTCCTCATTGGTGTTGGCTTTGCTACATATGAAGCGCACGTAGTAGCTGGATTGCACTTTTAAGTTCATGGCTTTCCAAAACTGAAATAAAAATTGATTAAGGTTCAGTAGATAAATGGATTACGAGTCGCATCCAGGACCTCCTTATTGTTGCGTTATTGTTGTAGGTTAAGCTATGTATGCCAATATATCATAAAAGGGGATCAACGGAATCGTTGCAAGATTAGGCAGTACTTAGACCGCGTAAGAGCTCACAAGCTAAGTTATGTATTTTAGTAACCTGCCAATTCCAATAGAATTTTCCATTTCTCTTTTGAAGGCTCTGCAATAGCTACCGTCTCATGCATTGCTGACGGTCGTGTCAGATCACCCTCCATAAGCCGGCAGTTCACTTCCATCCTATGTATTAAATTTTGTCGTGCATAGCTATATTCCGTTTGCATAATTAAGCAAAGGGCTACTTTGTCACCAAATCTGAAATACGCAAAAATCAAGATAGGCCGTCTGGAAACCTATTGTTTTTCGTAAGGTCTGCCAAAGTATCCGGTAAATTATGCTGCCGAAACGTTAAGTCTTCGTAATCGTGTGTTTGTTTGTTTTTTGTTAATTAGCGCTTGTAATTGACTCAATGGACCCAAACAATTAAGTGGTTAAGCCTGAAGCGAAAAATTAGGATATGGCGACGAAACATAATAGCTCTTATCGTCAATTTTACCTGCTATGGTAATGAACAATTTGTTTAATATTTTTTAAAAAAATGCTGCGAGAGCCCTTAATGCATGTCAAATGCTGCGAATGCCCTTTAAAAAAATGGGTCTGCTAGTTGGCCGTCACTTGAGCTGGGACCCACATGTCAGTGCTGTAGTAAGAAGCTGCATCGGCGTCTTGATCGGTCTCCGCCACCTGAGACGTTTCCTCCCACGAGTGCTGCTGACCACAGGGCAGAGTCTGGTCATCTCGCGCGTGAGATACTGTGTTGCGGTTTATGGACAGGGATCAGCTGTTAACGAGGCCAGGCTGCTTAAAGTAGTTAACTTCCCTGCCAGAGCAGTCACTGGCCTACAAAAGCATGACCACATATCTCACGCGCGGAATGACCTGCACTTTGCCACGCCTCGTCAAATGTGTGACGTACGAATTGTTATCGCTGTTCACAGAGACCATGAGCGAGGTGAACCGAAAGGTCTTGCCCGCTTACCTAAAGTATACGCTGAGGCGTGGATCAGTGAACGAACCACGGCCCCCCCCCCCCCCCCGGCATGGACCATAATCTGCGCCCCCCGGCGGTGCGTGCAGCGGCTGGACGACGGCCCTTTGCATACCGAGTGGCGCCGCTCATTAATGAGTTGCCCAAGATTCTGGGTGCGACCCTGGCCACGTGCATATGGGTAACACAGAAATCGGCGCCGGCACAAGCGGGGACATCGAGAGCAGTGAGTCCGACTGTGTGACCCCGACTGCATGCATTGACGCCAACGTCCCGCTCAGTGTGGGCAATGTAAATTAGATTAGATTTAATGAATTTGCACCAAATTGATTGTTTGATAAGGTAACGTATTTTTAGGGACGGGAGAAAGAAAGAGTAGTTTTTCCCAGCACATTTGGCATGCAACGCAGCTGTAACCAACGGAAACGCAAATATCCAGATCATAAGATGCACCGTGCCGGGCTGCGCGCTGCCTCCGCTGTGTCATGACTCCAGTAACGTCACGTCAACGTTGGGCGTATGGTGTGCTAAAAAGCCGCTCGGGCGTGCTTCTTATACGCCATTTGCAAGACCGGTGATTGGCGGCGAGAACTTACACTCGGCGTCGAGTTTTACAGCTTCTGTTGTACAACGTGCGCTGGTTTGATGAAACAGTTGTAATGTGCACTTCGTAAACTCTAAATAACAAGTAACAAAATGCAAACGTTTTGTAACAGATCTTTATGAGAAAGCCTGCAGAACTGTGGGGGGTTTTGCTTCCCGTACAGTGGAAGGACATGATAGCCCAGACCATACCGGCCCTTTTTAAGTAGTTTCAAGACCAAAGCACTCTGTTCTAGGGCTCGTAAGAGCTTAGGAGTGGGGTTATGGGGAATTACCTGAAGGGTCTTACATCGCTATAGGTGTTGTGATGCGACACGGGCAGCTGCTTGGAACATGTCATTCGGAGAGTTTGGACGAAAATGAGTTCGCTTAATGAAGCGTTTGTGTCACAAAATATGCTGCAAAAGATTGCCACTCCACTGCATGTCTTTATCAACGCCTTTAGAGAGGATGAAGCGGGGGGCATTTTTAACAAAAAAAGGGAAGGTTCCATTGCTACAGTGGGGTTTTGAACTGAAATAGCCATCTCGAGGACCTTTTGATGCAGTTCACGGTCATGCCCTTTTTAAGACCCAAACCCTTTGGTTCCTGAGTTATGCGCCCGCAAAAGTGCGAAAAGATTTATTGGAAGACTACTTAAAAGCCACCTTGACATTCATGTCGTCATAGAAACATCATACGATTGCGGTTATAGTACAGGCTGTTTTCTGATTATGGTCAAAACATCATATTTACTGACATATTCGCAAGAGCGATAATGCAGCACGCATGATAACATCCGCGGAAGGTGATTGGCTGTGGTTAATATTTCGCTGCTGAGTGCGTGTCGCGAACGCAAGCGTGAACAGTTTCGGGTTGAGCGATGCTCGTCGCCAACGTGCATTTTCCTTAGTTCTAGGCCATACGTCAATGTTATAAAAAGAAAACGCCACCGTCTGCCTAAAGGGTACAGCACTGAAACCACGGCACTTTCCCGAATGTTATGAAAAAGGAAGACGCGACGGCAAATCTGCCTTTTTTTCACCTTGCTGTGGTGTTTTTTTTCTTCCACTGACTGTATTTCCTACAAAAAAGCTGGGCTGGTGGGCGAATTCTGTACCATAGCAAAGAACCTTGCACGGGGTTATGGGTTGAGCAAGGCGTTGTCATAAACATTAGGGAAATATTAACAGTAAACACATTATATATATATATATATATATATATAAATAATTTCATATATGTATAGATGCAATTATTATATATATATATGCATAGTACTAATATTTAACACATTGAAGGACAATTTAAAAAATCCTGAGCAAAAAATTTGTGGCCTTACAAGGACAATCCTCTTGAGTTGGCATTACCATGAACCCCCGTTGGGACTTGGTTCAAAGAGAGCTCACGGTGAAATGTGGCGTCATAACCGAAAACCTGTGCGGAAATGGCGAGAAACCCTACAATTTTATAGTCCCGCGGGTTGTGCAAATATGGATTACACTTATTTGATAGAGTGTGAATCAGGCACTTGAAATGAGTGTGATAACTGGTGGTGTGTGCCAGTGGCTTGTATTGATCTTGATGTGATGGGGAGTGTGCGTGCGAGATTGTTATATCTGAGAGAGAACATTGTTTTGGAATTTTTAAGTCGAATGACTCCCACTAAAATGTGATATATTGATACCTGCCTGTTTCTTTAGGTTTGCGTTCGAACATGACAAAGGTAGTGATGTCGGCGAAATGAAAGAAACACTAACACCCATTCTGCATGGGTGTTCAAAGTTAATTCCCTACTTTATTATGATCTTGCCAACATTTTGAACCTATTGGAATATTACAGCATGTAATTAATTCATTGCATGCCATTATATTAGTAACTTATTTAGGCCGCAGGGACAGCTCAGGTACGGCTCATTAATGCACATGCTTGGTAAAAGCTCGCACGATACGGCTTCGCAAAATTGTCGTTCACTTAAGAATTCTGAAAATATAGTGCTTTATTATTATGGATGCACATACAGCCGTCTTAACAAGTTTTGTATGCAGGCAAGCATTCCTTGTGAGTCATCATTGTCATAGGCACTGCACCTTGTGTGAGATGCTGGGTGGTGAGAAAGTTGGAGAGGTATTGCTGTTGTTTTCTGGGATAGCATTTAATATTGTTTTTATCAAGAGCCTTGTGTGCACCGGCAGCTTCATCACTTCCTTGCACTCCGCCCATTTAAGCATAACTACACGCACTTGTCATGTATCCAGCGTTCTGCAAGCTCAGCAGGTTACACTGTCATAGGGAGGCTCGCGAGGTGCGGAGGATGGCCAGACAACTCCAGAGGGCGTCGTGGCTCGGCCGCCAGGGAGGCACTGTCTGCTGCTGAACCTGAGTCGCCTTCCCCGCCGACTGCTGAGCCCGCGCCACCTGCTGAGCCAGCGCTGGCTGCTAGTGCCGACCCAGAACCTGCCCTGGGACCAAGTGGTCGTAGCGCTGGCGAGTCAGCCGAGAGCACGGATTTGTATACGGTTCCGTACTTGGTAGAAGATGGCGACGACACCGATTGCTCGTTCTGGTTGAGATACTGCCACTGTAGATTATGACGTTAACGATCTGACTAGCATCGTTCTGGCGGCTGACAACTACGGTGGCTGGAACCAGGCCGCTGCTGCTATCATCAACGCCTTTCAACAAGACAGCAGAGATGAACTGGCTACTTGAAATCGAATGTCGTAGATCCTAAGAAGATGTGCTGCGTCAGAGACAGAGCGAGAAAGGAGACAGCTCGTTTAAGTTTTGAAGCAATCCATGAGTCGGGTTTCCCCATCCTCTTCTCTGACGGCCGTGAAGGCAGAAACTACATGATCCACACGGAGCCAGATGAATGCCGTCGAAAAACACATGGTTGTCATCACTGAGCCATGCAGCCGCCACGTGACCTATTTTACGTCCGAGTTCGGCCGCACCCTGCACTTGTTCAACAAGCTACATTCCGTGAGCCCACAGCGCGATGGTCACAGCAATGTGCTCGGCTGCGATGGCACGGCAGTCAACACCAAAACGATGGGCGATGTGTTCTGGCTGTTTGAGCTGGCCACTGAGTCATCCGCACGCTGGTTCATCTGCCAGTTGCACGGCAACGAGCTGAACCTCCTCCATCTTCTGCTGAGCCTGGATGGCACGACCGCGGGATCGAATTTTTTTTCTGGACCCACCGGCGAGATCTGTGCCGGAGAGGTCTGGAGAGGGACGTTGTGGCATTCAAGCCTAGGTCGGGGCCCGTGCCAATCTACCGAGACCTCCAGCAGCGCTCTCAAGGACCTCGTCCAGTGAGTGGTCGGCCATTATGTGCCGAATGGTCCGCCATCCGGCAAAACAGCGGACTGCGACTTTGGCTTACGCAACTTCAGGTCCGTCCGAAACAGCTGCTGCTGGGCATGGTGTGGGATGAGAACCCCATGGTCCGCGAACAGGCGGTTCCGATCGTCGCGCCGCTCGTGAGTAGCAAAACCGAGGGTCTTCCTCAGCCGAGGGTCTTTGCCATCTCAGCAGTAAACTTCGGGGCTGTGAGGTGCACCTAACTGAATCCCTGGCACGGACCAGTCACACAGCCTCCACTGCGAGACCTCAGCGACTGCGAGCTGAGGGACAAAGTGCAGGCGCCGCTGGCCATCTTGCCCTATCTGGCTCACACTAGGAGTGCGACGCAGCGCCACACTGCCGAGGACGTCTGCGGTGGAGCTGGAGCTTGGGCAATATGTGGAGCCCAGCTGCGACGGTATTTCTGCTACCGTGCGATCTCTGCCAACACGCGTTTTGGGTTTCCAGTCTGTGATTAGTTGCTGTTTGGGCCGGTGCATCGGTTGCAGAACTTGCCGTATGTACCAAGTTGTACGCCAGACAATATATTCTGGGTCATATGTTATGCATAGTTTTATTTGCATCACGTGAGTGGTCTTAGAGAAGTGAGAGTCCAAAGCAATGCTAACAGCATGCTCGTGCAAAGAGTCCATACTCCACAGCACATTAAGTTTCCGCCAAAATGGCAATCGATCGGGCAACGTCTGATCCGCATATTAGACCCTAGACCGGAACATTCTCGCACGACGGCTCAAGGAGCGCTCCGTAGCATCATTTGTATACGCAAAGGTATTTTGTGTCGCGTGCCGCTCACGGCTTGGTGTTACCTGCGACGGCGGACGCCGCTCAGCATCAGGTGACTGCAATGCTGGGCGTCGGCTTGTAGACAACCAAACTGCGGATCGTTCGGTGTAAAATTGTAGATGTACCTTGTAAGATCGCTGACTTATAGCAGGTCAAAGTCAGGCCATGGTTTCAGCGAAGGCAATTTCTAGGGAATCATTCAATCTGATGCAGCAACGGAGTGTTAGACGAAGCCATACATCTCTGAGATGCTTTCATAGGCAGCACAAATGTTGAATGAGCAAATTCCGTTGCCCTTAGGTCAGATATGAAGGTCAGACCACGGTCAAAACCGAAATGCCTTATTATTCTAGGGCTTGCTGTATGGGATAGTTTATGGTGCTCATTTGGAACTCAGTGGTGGCAGAACGCGTATTATGCATCTTCCATGGACTTCTTAGAGGTCAGAATAGGTCATTGACCTAAGATGACTCGGGTCAACATTTTGTTTTTAGAAACATGCTGCCAAGCAAAATCTTTTTCGCTTATTCAAATGCAAAACTTAGAGCAGTCTCGTATGATTTTGGTCACAAGACCTCCAAAAGGTCAAACAAGGTCACTGATTTTAGCTGAGCTTGTGGCATTTTGCTTAAAAACAGTTATCTAGGTTCTGGGGCACTTTGGAGACCAACCTGGAATTTGACCGTGTTTTACTTTATGTGACTTGAAGGGACTAGGAACCTCAAAATTTGGCCTAAGTGAATTCACGTGCAGGTCAATACACTTTACAAATTGTGTCTAGCTCTCTTAATTCCCGAGATCTCAGGGAGGTCAAATTGACCCCCCACCCCAGCGAAGAGCATCCAGCCGGACACCCGGACGTGTGTTAGGTTTGCCTGGGATGGGTAATTCGAAATCGTGTTTATTGCTGTGTTGAATTGCATTATGAATGATAACCATTCCCACTTGCCATGAATAGTAGGTACTATGGCCAGACAGGCAAGCAACATCTCAGAGCCTCATTAGGATGTCAGATTATTTAAAAGCCTACCCCTTGATGCAGAATATGTGGCACAGTCGTGTGGATATTGAGAAAAGTATGTGTATGCACCATTGTCATTATTTAAGAAAACGCTAAGATATGTTTAATGTGGCTTCATTGAAGCGTCCATCATTTACAATGAGCCTACTGGATAATGCTAAGTGCCAATACTTGTCATGCTGTCCTTTTCATGCTTGTCACAAATGGTATTGGAAGGAAACCAGATTTCGGTTTGGATGGATGTACACCTGGAGCTAAGCATTCCGATTAAACGTTATGTTTGCAAACAAACAAAAATGCATATATTTGTATTACAGATAGTGTATGTCGATGCCACTGAAACTGAGGAATAAGCAAGCCCGGGTGGAGAACTAAATTATAGAGTACACAGGCCGACCTGAGAGTAATGTTTCGAAAGGGAAAACATGACTGGCATGCATCCATGGGTGACTTGGTGCAGACAAAGTGACAGGTGAAATTGGAGGTCCCCACCACATCCCACCCGTAGTTACTCAACTGGCAGCAGAGATCTTGTTCCCACAAAATCACTGCCACAGCGACATTAACCCAGACTATTTGACAAACCAAACCGAACAATTCGAGCATAGATCGGGCCGGGCTTCTTAAATATTTCTGTCCATGGTGCAAGCTCGGACATCTCCCGATAACTCAAATAGTTTGCTGTTACAATTAAAGAATAGTCTATGCCTACCTGGCTAACTTGTTAGTTGTTATTTGTGAACGTGTCAGCAGCCTTGCTATGACAAAAACGCGAACGCTCCACACACACATCATCAGCAAGTACGCTAGCACGCCACTTACGTCAAGTCACTTAAGTAGTTACACCAGTCATTTAAGCTAAGTATCGCTGGAAAAACGTCAATAGTGCGCCAGATGTGACCTATTGCCAAATATTCCCATTGATATCACCCGTTTTTATATTTTCACAGTCATTAAAATGTTCTTGAGTCCAGAGGAAATTGAAAGGCTCCAGCCGCATCCCAAGTTACACACGGCATCGAGCTATGCAACTTCGATTGTACAACGCGCACTCTTTCATGAAACAATTTAAATTTATGCATTGTTAACTCTAAATTAAAAATAGCAAAATGCAAACGGTTTGTAACAAATCTTTGTGAGGAAGGCTGCATGGAAGCTGGCAACTGGGAAAAGATGATCCGCCTCTCCCCAGCTATTTTCCTGACAACGCTCATATCCGGCTTCCAGATGGCTTTAGACAACGACACAAGTACCCAGGACGCCAAAGTGGCTACCAATGGTCAACAGGAAGACGTTGTGGCAGTCAGCGAAGCCGGCGGTGAATCAGTATCCTTCAGTACGGACTCTGCCGGTGCAACCGGTGGCGGAGTGGGCCGGCTCGGGCGGACTGGCAGCAACCGGCTCGGACGGCCGTGACCCTCGGGTCAACACCCGGCCGCCTCAGAGGACGCGGACTCGACGGCCGTGACCTCGGGTCAGCAGCCGGCCGCCTCAGGGGACGAGGCTCACAAGATGGCCGTCATAGACGCCGGTTACAAGCGGCTCTGCAGCGACGGCTACGTTGCAAACCAAGAAGGACGGCTACTTCATGACGTTCGACTCCCAGGTACAGCTGGAGGTCTGCAGAGGTCTTGAACGGATAGATTTACCAAACCCAATCCACCCGTTACTCATAAAGCTGTGCCCATATTCAGCCACTACACATTCCTAATCTCCTGTCCCCACTCGTTTGTGCAACCGTTGCATTTTTCCCGGCACCTTTCCCGAGGTGTGCGGCATGCGCCGCAACACCGTACAGCGGAACCAGTGCAAATACAGCTACACATATGCAGTGTTGACAGCTGGCGAAAAGTATAGCTGCGTGAAACTTATATAATCTTGTTACTAATGGCTTTCGCGAAGCTCCGCAAATTCAGATGCAGTCAATGTTACCGTTCAGCAACGCAGAAATCATTGTGTTTTAGACCCATTTACCAGCACTGTCTATCTCGCACATTCGTGCTTCAAGAGCAACAGATGACCCTATCGAAGCCAATTACCGGCTGACTATATCAAAGACGTGATGTCTTTTACTCGTGCACCTTCGGGGCTAATTGCCAGCGGTGTTCAGAGTGGGCGCATGAACAGCTGACAGGTAGAAAATATTGTCTTCTGAGCAGTTTAGGCAAATGATAGTATTAGTTGCGTCTCGGCATAATTATTCATATGTGAAACCTGCTTCGCAGGTGGTTCAGTCGGTACCTGAAAGCCAGTTCGAAGAGTTTAAAAAACTCAAACGGTACGAAGAGCAGGAACCTTCTTCCGTCTGGAAGGTCTTCCCAGCTGGTGCAGTCATACAGTAAAGGTAAGCACGCAGGTGCTAGCGAGCGCTCGAGGTGTAACTGCGACGCGGGGCACCTTCCTATAGCAGAAACTCGTTTGAGGCTTGGTGGGGGAGTACCGATGGTCTGGATTTAGGGTTTGTACACGATGCTGGGAGCCACCCATACACTTGCCATGGCTGGGGTCACGCCTCGCGGCAGAGGAGCGAGAGACAGGAGAGAGAGAGAAGAGAGAGAGAAGAGAGAGAAGAGAGAGAGGAGAGAGAAGAGTAAGAGAGAGAGAGAGAGAGAGAGAGAGAGAGAGAGAGAGAGAGAAGAGAAAGAGAGAGAGAGAGAGGGGAGAGAGAGAGAGAGAGAGAGAAAGAGAGAGAGAGAGAGAGAGAGCGAGGGAGAGAAGAGAGAGAGAGAGAGAGGGAGGCATATATATACATATATAGATACACATGTATATATAATATCTCGATATAAACATGTGCTATTATATATCTATATATATATATATTATATCTATTATATAATATATATATAGGTATATATATATATATATATATATATATATATATATATATATATGTATATATGCATTAACATTTATGAATGCCGACAACAATTTTTTCTAATGCATGTCATCGCAAAGATGACATCAAGTTGGTCAATTCTTACTGCTCTTGCGATGCTCTTCAACGCTCCAGATAATTGTCCTACCATCATTCGGAGGGCTTGATAGGACTGCACCCATATGGTTCTCTCGTAGCGCTTCGTTAAATCTATTAACATCATCAGACAGACAAAATAGCTATAGTAGTGTAACCTAATACAGTCTACAGCGTATCATATGGGTGGTGAACTCCTGCTTATTTTCCCGGGACCCTAGACATGTTCCACTAAAGCTTTCAAATTCGTGCAAGGTGAGGCACTCTGGATGCGGAGTTAGAAACCATTTTGGAAAATTTCGGGGGGATCGATTTGACCCCCACCCGAACGCGTTTAAGGAAAATAGATTTATTTGAACGGAAATTTGTCTAAGGGGAGTGTTTTGGGTGAGGCTTAGCCATTTTGCTGCATAGACCCGTAATGCCTAGCAAATGCGCATTGCAATTGAGAAAGGGTCTGGTCACTCTCTCAGCATATCCAGTCCTGTAGCAGACCGATGTCTTTGGGCTGCCTGTCTCAGCATCTCCAGCCCTGTAGCAGACTGATGTCTTTGGGTAGCCTGTCTAAGCATCTCCAGCCCTGTAGCAGACAGATGTCTTTGGGCTGCCTGTCTCATCATCTCCAGCCCTGTAGCAGACAGATGTCTTTGGGCTGCCTGTCTCAGCATCTCCAGCCCAGTGGACTCGGTTTGGTTCGGTTGGCAGTTGCTCCGCAGAACCGAAACGCGTGCAGTATATTTGACCTGCGTAACCAGCGTCGTGAAATCAGATGACACAAGGGCGGAGAGCCTGCGTTCAGCTTATGGTGCGTGGTGTGGTCGGGCTTCATCCCACCCACCGGGGACTGATTGGGCTTTGCGTTAAAGAAAGCAGCTTGGGGTTTGCTTTGACTTGCCCAAGCGGAACACGTGCTATGCCGATCAGCAGCAGAAGCATGTATCTCGCGCTCGCTGGGTTTAACGTCATCGGTCTAAGGAGGATTGCGAATTAAGGATTTTTCCCATCAGTATTTTCGTAGTTCTAAGTGTTTCTCAGAGCGCAGCAAAACATTTAAGAGCCGAATTTTTTTGTCTTTCCCATAACTTTTCATCTTTTTAGGCTGCGGAAGTACGGTGCTTTGAGGTTTTCGTAACGAAAAGAACGTAACCGCTGAGCAAGGGTAGCTTGCCGCACGCGGTCAAAAACGATCCGTGTCTTCGAATGGCTGCGACTGCTCATTGCTCAAGGCACCACTGGTGGCCGGGTGCGCGACACCGACATGTGTGCAGGCTGTTCCGGCGTGCTGACCTTCTGCGACACGACAGGGGACCTGCTCAGCATCGGCTTCGCTAACCGGTCGGCGGCGCTGGTGCACATGGGCGAGTACGCGCTCTGCCTGCGCGACATCACAGCGGCACTGGCTGCCGGCTACCCGGCCCGCCTGCGCTACAAGCTGCTGGACCGGCGTGCCACCTGCCAACTCAAACTGGGTCTGTGTCAGATAGAGAGAGGGAGAGCGAGGTGAGGGAAGGGAAGAAAGAATGAGGGTAGAAGGAAAGGTCCGAAGAGGGAAGGGAAGGTGTGGGGAAGGAGGCGAAGGGAAGATAAAATGTGGGAGGGAAGCAAAGGTGTGGGCAGGGAAGGGAACGAATGGCGTAGGGGAAGAAAAGGTGTGGGGAAGAATGAGAAGTTATTGGAATGGAGTGGAAGGGCTAAATATGGAACGAAAGGGGGAGGAAAGGGAAGGAGAGGAGAGGGCAGGGCACGACAGACAATGGAGGTAAAGGAAAAGGGAGCGAATAGAGGGGAGGGGAGGAAGGGGGAGGGAGGGAGGGTAGGAAAGGGAAGGGAGGGAAAGATATTAAATGAAAAAGAAAAGGAAGGAAAGGGAGGGAGGTCATTATTTTTCTCGCTGCATATTGAGATTATAATGACGGATTTACAGGTGAAGTCACAGCCAGTCGCGCGACACTGCAGGAGTTAAAAACGGCACTTACGGTGGTCGACCTCAACGAAAAGAAGAAGCCTGGCAGACAAAAAAGCGGCCTGGCAGAAGGATTAGCAGAACAAAATGGACGCTGCCTCGAAGATGCAGGATTGCAAGCATATCAGTAAGTATGCTATTCAATAGATATATCACTGAGTATTCACTGCGTGCATGTAGTCACTTTTACGCACAGTATGCATATGTCTGAAGTCTGATAAACGTGAAACATGCAGTCTTCCCCATTTGTAATGCCAACTATGCGTTTGGGGCCTAATGCTGTTGAACCATTGCTGATGTTTGTGTTGAGCCGTGTTTAATCTAGATTGTTCCGTAAGTACCAGCGTCCGCCGGCGATGAGATAAATGCTAAGCATATACCAACTTTTGGTGTTGCCCGTCACTGAAGAACGTTGGCACGGTCTGTGCCATTTTATATCCTTTTAAAGCCCTGTTTGGCGTGGCTGGCGGCGGGTCTCGGCCCGTGGCTCGAAGTGAACAGCCCATCTTCGGACACTGGCTGAACAGTGCTGCAGGCGGAGCTGGAGCAGCCGGCGCCGCCTCCGCTGCCCTCCCGCGGCGGACACTTCGTCAGCGCCAGCGCGGCCGTGGACGTGGCACACGCGGCCGGCGAGGGACGCTACGCCGTGGCGGCGCAACACGTGCAGCCCAGCGACGTGCTGGTGGTGGAGAAGTCGCACGCCTCCGTCCTCATGGCTGAGAAGATGAGCACCCACTGTCTCCATTGCTTGAAGAGGTCAGCGCCGGCCGGCGGGACACCAGGTGCGGAGGGGGGAGCGCCAGGTCAAGGGGTCCTAACTCGGCAACACGGCTCATTTACCCAGTTAACGTAAGTCGGTGAATTACAGCTGTAAATTTGCGATTCGAATCGTTTGCGAGAGTGACGATAATTTGGCACGTCTATGTGAGCTAATTGCAAAATTAATCGTGAATTTACTATTAGCGCCCAGCGCGTTAGACTAAAAATGTGTGTTGTTCTTACATTTCTGGCGCAAGCGCGGCGAAAACGGCGTGCGGAACTGCAGCTGAAGGCGAGCACTTTGCGCCCAGGCGACAGGTAGCAGGCGGCAGCAGATACGAGGATGATGGAGGCGCGGAATTGCACTTGGCTCAAGCCGTACTTCTGGTGTGGTTGTATGCCAAACATTTATTGCAACGCCAAAAAGCTGCTCATGCCAAAAATGGGATGAGCAGAGGTCGCAGGGAGTCTCATACCATCGTACAGCTAAAGAGACGCCTTCCGCTACACGCTCTGCTTGCAGCGGCCATTGGCGCATGCTTTATAAGCTAGATAAAGCAGCTTTACACGAGCGGGTAACGACAATGACAAATTTCACCGAACAAAAACGCATGAAACACCAGCGCTGACAGCCCAACGACACCTCCGCCGTCTCGGCGTGCAGCGCCGAAACCCGCCACAAGGCGGCCGAAAGAAACAATGGGAAGATGCAAGATGTACGAAACGTAGCTTGGTTCAAGAATAGTTCAAAACAGAAAATGTAGCAAGATGAATGGATTTACCTTATTTCGGAAAGCTGGTGTGCCTTTGATTTATTATCTTTTGATTTGGTTATATCAGACCTTGACAAATGTTTCAAAAAATACATTATAAGACAAGCAGTACGTTCAGTTATTTCTCCGAGATTTGCGCGAATCGTAAATTTCCCCCATCGTAAGCTCACGGTACAATGTGTGGCTGTTGCGGCGTCGCTGGGACCCGTACACGTCAGCAGAAACGGCGTGTTTTCATATTCCTCGTAAAATCACCCCTTTTGGTTGGCTCATGTATACAAGGTAAATGCGTGGTTGGGTTGATCTGACCGCAGAGATTCTGTAGGAGCGGCGGGGCATCGGTCATTTTCAGAGCGGGTTACACCAGAGAAAACTTGATATCTATAGTATGATATCCGTCATGCCCGTGCGCCCGTCCCGCACAAACAGCGTCGCAGCCTGGCGCCGGTGTCAGCTCGCCGCCTGGGATGTGGTGTGCGTCAGGTCGCCGCCTGGGATGTGGTGTGCGTCAGGTCGCCGCCTGGGATGTGGTGTGCGTCAGGTCGCCGCCTGGGATGTGGGTGTGCGCTTAGGCCGGCAGCTCCGCATCACTGGGTGGGGCTTGGGACCGGGTCTGACCGGCGGGGCGCGGTCAGCGCTGCCAACTTGCCCTATTGGCTTTGCACAGGAACCACGAAGTTCTCAAATTGACAAAAACGTATAGCTCGCCAGCCGAGCGGCACAGTGAAACTCAATCAGCACGATATGATTCAGAGAAGAATGATGAATAGCCCAGGCAGGCGCGCGAATCAGCCGCGCGGCCGCGCACGTGGACTCGTGTGCAGACAGCAGACCCGACGGATTTCCGGCTCTTCAGGATGGAGTTCAGATATCGGCGAACGGAGCAAACAGACGTGAAACCAACTGCACCAAGCAGGTGCATGCACAGTCAGGTGCAATCAGCCGTTCTTTCCAACACTATCAGACCCGTGACAACGCTAGCAATCGACCGGAAGCGACGAAGGTTGCGGCTTCATTAATATCGAATGCACCCTCCCGACGCCTAAACTGGGCGGTCTGTGGGCGTCAAACTGACCCAGATGTAAAGCTCATTTCAAGGTGACTGATATCCAGCCGAGGATTTTTCGTACTTCGTAAGGCTTTGGTCGCAATCGCCCAAAACGTGTATCGCTGCAAAATTTATATCTTTTGTTGATGCAAAATGTCGTTTTATACTCATGTGCCAACGACTACGCACAACAGGATCCAGAACGCCATCTTGGGTGTGGAGGGGGAATCTCCGGCTTAGGTGTCCAAAATGGTTGTATTGATTTTCGAACATTCATCGGATTTCGCTTTCGTTTGCCTCAAAGAATGCTATAAAATAAGACTGGCGTTCAAAATTGCTCCGCTTCTTCAGTGCTAAAAATGTGTCAGTTTTTGACTGGTCTGGGTGATCTTACGGGTGGCCATAGCTCGGTTGTCTCCTTTGGATGTCATTGACAACGCATCGCCACCAAACCCTTGCGAGTTTTCACTTGCGGTCCTCTACGCGGCGGACGTTCGGTACCGTTGTTGAATATCCAGCAGCTGAAGGAAGTACGTAAAGAGGGCGAGAGCAAGTCTGCTGCGATAACAGCGTTCAATTACAGTGGCGTTCATGTCCGTATGTATTCGCAGGCGGCGAGTATTTAGACATGTGAACTTGAAGAGACTTTCAAAGCCCGAGCTCGTCGCGACGCGGAACGAAACACCACTTACTGTGTAAAATATACCTCGACGTAAAATAGCTATCACACGCGAATAACAACTGGCTGAGAGGCTTACCCGGCACGCGAGTTGGGCGGGGCCGTCGCTCTAGACGGTCCCGCCTGCTCTGCAGGGTGCTTACGGCGTTTCCGTGCGCCGCGTGCAGCAGCGTCGTGTTCTGCAGCCCCGAGTGTGCCGCGGCCGCCACCTATCACTGTTGGGAGTGCACCATCCTGGACCTGCTGCAGGCCTCCGGCATGTCCGTGCTGTGCCACCTGGCGCTGCGGCTTGTAACCAGGCACAGTATGCAGTCCTTCCGAGATGTGAGGCCGTCGGTGCCGCCGGCTGCCACCGCGGCGTGCTCCCATCGACGCTGACGGCTGCCCCGGAGGTGAGGCCGGTGGTGCCGCCGGCTGCCACCGCAGCGTGCTCCTATCGACGCTGACGGCTGCCCCGGAGGTGAGGCCGTCGGTGCCGCTGGCTGCCACCGCGGCGTGCTCCTATCGACGCTGACGGCTGCCCCGGAGGTGAGGCCGTCGGTGCCGCCGGCTGCCACTGCGGCGTGCTCCTATCGACGCTGACGCCTGCCACCGCGGCGTGCTCCTATCGACGCTGACGGCTGCCCCGGAGGTGAGCCTGGCGGCACCGCCGGCTGCCACCGCGGCGTGCTCCTATCGACGCTGACGCCTGCCACCGCGGCGTGCTCCTATCGACGCTGCCGGCTGCCCCGGAGCCGACCATAGCGAGCACGTGCGAAGTGTTGGCCTGAGCGTTGTGTTTTAAGCACTCGCTCGACGGAAGTAACATTTTGATAGCAACACGCTGGTCACTTGCTCCCGTCTGCACTTCACATGAGTGTCAAATATATCGAGATTAGCTTTTGAAACAGCGTGATTATTGTCAGTCCAAGTCCGGAGCTAGCTGTTGCATTCATTCAACCTCGGGTTTTTGACTACCTGTGGTCGCATGAGACCTCTCCAGCTACCTGGCCGTCCACCAGCTGGCGTCTGCGGTCCCATGCTGCTATCTTACCCCGGACAGTCGCATACAGTTGCTTCATTCTGTCAACAGTCGATAAGCACAGATCTTTCGCAACAATAAAATACCATCTGTCGACATGAACCAACAGCAGCTTCATAGCCAAGTCAAATCAATGGGAATGGATGCATCGGTTTATTCCACGTACGCTGTATTCCTTTTTTCCCAATTTATTTTCTCATATTCCGCTCCATGCTTGCTGTGAGACCTGCTACATTATGATGGCTGGCAGCGGCATGCTCCCCCCCCCCCCCCCCCTCCAAGGAAAACAGTGTTCGGATCGGCTAGCGGATGGGCTGTTTCCAGAAGTAACATGTCGTGTCACGCAACATCCGCGCAAGTTAGTTTGCTAACTTGATGATAATGCTACAGCTCTGGCAAGATTTCAACATTCCTCTAAGTGTGTATAACATATCCCTTGAAAATAATCGCAAATTGCACTGAAGGGGCAATTTGATTAGATAGACCACTTTGGTTAAATGGTTTGTGTCGGAGGGTCCACGGTGTTGTCGGTATTATTGTAAAATGAGCAATCATGTCATCAAGGACGCAACAACTTTCATGTTTTCGGCCAATTTTGCGAAAATGTCACCATTTTGGCAGAGCAATAGTCACGTTTTACTTTTTCACAACCTTACTGCCAAACATTCTTTAATATTCAACGAATCGCGTATATATCACGCATGTTTTAGTTCATCTTGTGTAAGGAGTGCAAAAGGCACGCGACCAATTATGAGAAGGTTCGTAATGATTTACCTTAAGGAAGGTAGCGCCGGGATGTTTCGTTATGGTCCTTGATTAGTGGTCTGTTACTAATCACGCAGGTAAATTGCACACATTGAATATCACCAGTTGCAATCTTTTGTTGCGTTGAATCCCTGAGGTTGGGATAGGTATGAATCCCTGAGGAATGCATCCGTGCTGATACATTGTCGGCTGCGTCCGTTTCCGTTCCCAGGTTTGCATGTCTCGAAGGCCGCCAAGTGTTTGGGGCCGGAGCCGGTCGTCAGATGCGATTAGCGACTATGTTACCGGCGTGTTGGCCTTCCCCAGCTGCGCCCTGAGCTGGAGAAGCGGCGAGACCCGACCGTCCGTTCCTGCACCGACACCGGGGGAGCGAGACCCGACCGTCCGTCCCTGCACCGACACCGGGGGAGCGAGACCCGACCGTCCGTCCCTGCACCGACACCGGGGGAGCGAGACCCGACCGTCCGTCCCTGCACCGACACCGAGGGACGCACCTTCGACCCCGCCAGCTACCTGGCCGTCCACCAGCTGGTCACGCTGGGCGAGCTCAGGAAGCCGGAG
Organism: Pollicipes pollicipes; assembly: GCF_011947565.3. Lineage (NCBI taxonomy): Eukaryota > Metazoa > Arthropoda > Thecostraca > Pollicipedomorpha > Pollicipedidae > Pollicipes > Pollicipes pollicipes. The sequence continues at coordinate 40,507,224 of NW_023596297.1, read as the reverse complement.
GATTTCTTCCACCGCACCCTAATGGCAGTCCTTTTACTCAAACATCTCCGGATGACGGGATACTTAGGAGAGATCCTGGAGGATGATGGCAAGTGTTCGCACTTGTGGGGGCATGCCACCGCATTATGTTGACAATATGGCATCGCTGTATCTCCAGTGGTCCAGGCAACGAGGAAGGGGCACAGGTCCGGGCCTCGTGCCCATCGCTTTGGTCTCTAAGAACCCTTGGGCCCCTCGGGATTAACGATTAAGGACCCGATTTGAACGCCCAAAGGGCACGAAGGGCGGGCCTAATGTTATATTAAGGAGCCCGGCCCGCAGGTCCAGGCCCTCAAGTGCCTGTCAGAGAGCCCTTTGCGCCGATCAGGATCCCTGAGTTGATGAAGGACTCGTCGGTCAGGCACCAATAGTCCTGTGCAGTCGGCTCTATGCCGGCCTGTGCCCGGGGGCCCATTTCTCAGGGAGATTTAAGGCGGGGGCCCGCAATTTATATTGATTGGTGTCTTTGAGTCACTGAGGGCTTCTGGACCGGTCAGGGGCCCACAATACGAAGGAAATACGGCCCTTTACTCCGGCCAGAGACCGCCGACACCACAAAGTAGGTCTGAGACCTAGGGATTCATTTTCCCAAGAAAGGACTACGCCGGGGCCCGCGATTTGCATCTCATTCGGGGTCCCCAAACCAGTATCGGGACTCTTGTGTCGGTCAGGGACCCACAATGCCTCACCGGGGTGAGGGGTTTCGTGTCGGGAAGGGGCCCCAAGTAGGTCAGGGAAATATCTGTTGAACAAGGACAGTGGTGGGGCTTCGAATGTTGGGCCTGTCACGTCTGTCGCGTTGGGGTGGGAGTCCTTAATAATTAAAGGAGATATGAGAGCTCACGATGGGAGTTCAAAGCGACCCAACGGAAGGCCTATGTTGATCACAGGTCCCAGTCTGCACCCAGCGGGGACCTTCACCCTGCTTTAGCCAAGGATCACTAGGCCAAACTGGAGTTTCTTTACGAGCCATTGGATCCTCGGCGGCGAAAAGGGATTCTTTTGCGTCAGTGAGGACCACTGTGTGGATACGGGGTAACTACCTGGGTAAGATGCAGTGAGCTGTAATCGCTTTTGAACTAGGGTGGGTTGAAAAAATTTATCCGCAAAAAAGATTGTGCGAGAGTGAAAAATTATAGTTACAAAAATTGGAACTTACGAGTCAGTGAGAGATTCTCTAGCAATCGAGGACGCACATTTCAAGTTAGCATGAATGTGATATCAGAAACATGACAAAAATGTATTTTAACATCTTATGTCATTGCAGTGAAACAGAATACATTAAAGAATATTAATTTCGGAATGGCGTGATGAGCATAAAAAGCTATGTAACACTAAACTTTTGATGCCGCACTTTGCGCTTCCCTTTCGTAGGTTTTCTTAATATAAAATATAGCAAACGAATTCAACAACAAACACAACAACAAAAAGACCAACAAGCACAACACATTCAAACAAAAAAGCCTTAGACTCCTGCATACCACCACGCCACCAAATCATACACCACAAACATACCTCTGGCTTCTGTTAACACGCGCTCGGGTGAGGGTCAAATTGATCCCCCCCCCCCCCCCGAAGGTTTTCCAGAATGGTTTCCGAACGGCGCGGCGTAGCAGCGCCAAATTTTTCATAGCTGTAAAAAATTAAATAGCAAATCGTTTGACACCACAAATGTAGATGTACCTTGTAAGGTCGCTGACCTATGGCAAGTCAAATCTAGGCTATGGTTTCAGCGAAGGCGATTTCTAGGGAATCATCCAATCTGATGCAATAACGGAGTGCTTGACGAAGCCATACATCTCTGAGATGTTTTCTTAGGCACCACAAATATTGAATGAGCAAATTACGTTGACCTTAGTTCAGGTATGAAGGTCAGACCAAGGTCACAACCAACCTGATTTATTACTCTAGGGCTTGTATAGGATGGCTTGTAGTGCTCATTTCGAATTTATTGGCAGCAGGATCCGCATTATACATCTTCCATTAACTTCTTAGCGGTCAGAAAAGTCATTGACCTAAGATGACCCGATTCGACATTTTGTTTTAGGAACATACTGTCCAGCGTAATCTTTGTCGCCTGTTCAAATGCAAAACTCAGAGCAGTCTTGCATGGTTTTGGTCATCATGGCCTTCAAAAGGTCAAACAAGGTCACTGACCTCAGATGTGCTTTTGATCTTTTGCTTAGAAACAGTTGCCTAGGTTCTAGGGGCCCTTTGGAGACCAACCTGGAATTTGACATTGTTTGACCTTATTTGACCTAAAGGTCATGACCTAGGAGGCTCAAGCTTTGACCTAAGGGAGTTCACGTGCAGGTAAAGACGCCCTGTACATTCGTTGTCTCTAGCTTTCTTAGTTCTCGAGATCTCAGCGGGTCTAATTGACCCCCCCTCACCCAAGCGAAGGGTAGCTAGCCGGCCACCTGGGCGCGTGTTAAGATAGGGTCTGAAAATATGAATAGTATGTCACTGTTTCTTGCAAAATACCAATGCTCGTTTCCATGAAAATAACCTACCTAAGTCTAACCTAACGAGGCCTCACCTTATCTCATGCCGTCTAACCTATTTGCATTACAGCAGTATTTGTGAATCGTTGGTTTTTACAAAGTTTCTACTGCCACTTGTCATGCAACCAGATAACATTTGTCCAACTTATGATGACCAATATGCTGAACATCATCTCAACTCCCCCACCCATTTCTTAACAGCAGCACTTGTGATAAAAACATGATGAAGCTTATGTTTGACTAGTTTCAACTTGCATTTTGGTTTAATTAATTTGTGTCAGCTTGTTGACACCAGGCAGTCAACAACACACAAGTCCAAAAACTTCAAATCACTCTGAATAACTTCTGATTGTCATGATCAGCCTCTGTCAAGGGCAATGGTGAGTATGCTTCGCAAAACAATCTGTCTCCTCCAAACGTAACATAAATTATAGATGGCCATAAAACCAGTTTTGTTGCTTGCCATTTCAGCTGCGACCAATGTCTACATGAAGGTCTGGTTATTTACATTCAATGACTTAAAAATTGAGATGTTAGCTTCACATTTTAAATTGGATAGTCTCTGTTGAAAACCCATGTCTACTTCACGTTGTAATTGCCATGCAGCTTATAGTCTTCCCGCGTTAAGAAAAATATAGCGCATGTCTACAGTACAGTGATGTGCCAGTCAGCAAACTAGCAGACGTGAGGAATCACTTCGACAAATTTGAGGCAAATAGTCAAGTTATGGAACAAAATAGTTATACAACATCTCTTGTGGCATCACAATTTGTCGTAAGAACAAAGCCCAATGGCTTTAAACAGAAAATGAATAAATCTGGTTACAAATCACGTGACGAAAGATGGTGAGGTTAGCAACTAGTCGCTCCACGGGAAAAACCTGTTGGCTAAAGGGCAGGCTTCTTTCTGCTCCCCCACACGAAAAATCAGTATGCTTTCGCATAGTTTGCTGACAGACAGGGTCATCCAACCCACCCACAAAATATAAGTAGTAATCATGCCCACCAGCCTACAAGATAAAAATGCGAAACAAGTGAGGGTATGTATGTATGAGAATAGTCTCGCAGGACAGAATTACGCTACCAAACATGTCTATATTAGCAGCGCCAGGTCTGTCCCAAAGCTACGTACAGCAGGATAATGAATCGTGGTGAGATAGTAAAACCGGAGTGGCTTAGATTTATCGCTATCAAGCCCCGCCATTCCCCCCCCCCCCCCTCCAAAAAACGCTAACTGGTGGTTTAGCAGGGCAAAATGGTGGTAAAAATAAGTTCCGCGCACCAGATTGTCTCCATTTCTCATGAATTGTTCTCTCTTGGATGCATGGAAGCATGTTTGGGCACATGGCGAACTAATCCAATTTCTGTGTGAATTGTATGTTAGTTTGAGTTTGAGGACTTTGCAGAGAATTTGGTCAATATTTTAAGCCAAAGATAATGTCTTGTGAGATTATCGGAAAGGAAGAAAAAGCAAAGTTGTATCACACTCGTATGAGCTCGAAAAAGCTGCTAAAATTAATATAAAGACCTAGAATTGTTCGGTCAAATTTTTTTAATCAACTAACCCGACCGAAATCTTGGAAAATGGGTGCTCAATTCGTGATATTCATTTTTTGGGCTTCATTTAGAAGGCATTTCTTGAATTTTTCCTTCCTTCATTCCGGGAGTGGTGGAATTCAGTGGTCAAGTTTCTTCAGGTAAATGAAATACGTTGAGTACAATTCCCTACCAGGCTTTTCTGATGTTTGCATCAGGCTTCGTTTCACTGTGGTGTTCGCGTGGTATGACCCCCAAAAATGGGGATGCGTAAACCTTTGCATTTAGCACACAACTAAAGATTGTGATGCATGTCGCGAACGAACCAAACCTGATACATGCAAGCGGCTTGAGTGGCCGAGGCTCTCGGGCTTGAAAGTACCTGGCGCCCTTGCTCTTTGCATGCATAGGAATGATTCAGATGTAGGTGAGGCGGGATATAGCCGTGGGTGTCCAGGCTCTGTGTAGCCTCGTTTATGCTTGATGGTTTCAAGTGAGCTCGGTTTCGGATGACGTCTTAAAGCCTCTGAAAGGAAAAGATGGGTTTGTATGTGTGGCTAGGCAATATCAAGTGAGAGAGAAAAATTATCATCATATATGGGGAAAGGGAGTGAAAAATGTATCCTCATAAGGTGAAGCTTTGCACCCAGAGTTGGCAATTCTATGACACTGGTCAGAGAGCCCTCTGCATCAGGAATGGCCTAACACGTGGCGAATCCGTCTAAGGGCTTCCCAATCGACCAAGGAGGCCCCAGTGTCGTCAGAATGGCAGACGGTAAGTAACCCGCGCTGAGACGGAATAGCCCTTCAACCCCTAACTGGGACCAAAACGTACCCCCTAGTGTTTTACCCCTAGGACCCATGACCCGAAAAAGGTAGGAGGTGTCCTCAGTGTTCAATAGGATGGAACGAAACGAGGTCAAAAATGAAAGAAGGCGAATCCACATTTGCCTAAGGATGTCTATCTTTTTCAGAATCGACAGGTGAAGCAAATTACATGAGGGAAGTTAGGAGCCTGCGCGCTCGCAATCTAGAAACCAAGAACAGCGATGACTGGGGAAAATGCAGTTTCCGTCAACCCAAAAGGCGGTGGCCGCTTCAGAGAACACATTGCGGGCCGGGCACGCGGCACGGCCGTCGTGAAATAATATCTCCGAAGTTCATCAAAATCAACTCGTACCAATCAAAGATTAGTCTGGAGCGTATGTTTCACCTGTTTGATTTCGAGTTAGACCTCCGTACAGATAGAGTTAAAGAAACACAAAAGAGGAGTCTGTGTTTTGTTTTTGAGCTCCACCACCGGACTTAAGTTCCAATTCGCGGTGCCGTTTAGCACTAAGTTTTGTTACAACCGATCAATCGGTAAGTCTCACAGATGGAACAATATACGCCTGGACTACCTTTGAAATGTTCGAATTAATGTCATCGTGCGTGGCTAACAGCAAATGTTCACGATAGGACAAACACCGCGCAGACTATAGAGACTGCACCGCCAGGCGTCGGGGTACTTTTTTCTAAGACTTGCGATCGCGTGTGTTCAAAACTGGACTACACTATTTTTCACGCATTGATCCTCAGTAATGGTTGAACATCCTTAGGCTAGCATAGGTTGGCCATGTGAAGTTAAATTGGCCACGCTTACCCCATTTTAATATACAATCGACGTTCAAAAGTTCTTCAACGTCTCTGAAGAACTCATAAAAGCTCAAGCAAGGCCCCGAAGTGCTACAAGCTTAGGATTAAGTCCTTTTAAGATCAAGTGAGTTCGAAGAGTCCAATTGCAAAATGAATACTGTCGGCGGCTTATACTATGAAGTCGCTTAACGCCTAGTTCCTTCAGTTTTTTCACGTAAAAGATGCATTCCCGGCAGCTTCTGCGTCCCGTTTCAGCTAAGAGGTGGCAACATGAAAATAAAACAGCGATTCGTGCCCCTCGAAATCGCGCGGTCCATACGCGATTATTTTTGCCTTTTTGTTGTGGGAAAACGTTCAGGGTCAGGGGCCCTATATCTGCCCTATGGTCTCTCTCTCTCTCCT